>NC_022021.1:25096872-25101359 GCF_000317375.1 Microtus ochrogaster
AAGTATCCATCATGAGAGCATGTGCTAAGTGCATACTCTCCTGAAAATCAAGACTGGGTTTCCTAGTTCTAAACACCTAATACACTTCAGATACCCAGATGATCCCTAAGACACTTTTGAAGACATAAAAAACTGAATCAGTTATGACAATAAGTCTGTATCCAGTGTGAATCCTCTCAAATAGACAGTCAGGGGCTGAAAGTTATGTTTCTCTTGCCCAATATCAAAGGCAATGGTAATATTTCAACATGACTGTCATTGGAGCTGGCAAGAGAACAAAGTCACTGAAATGGATTTCTAAAGAATGAAATTCACCGAAATAAATGTCATTCAGTTGGTTAAGAAACAAGCCTTTGGCACCCAGCAACTGACTACATTCTGGGTAGATGGGTACTTGTCATCAAAAGATACATACAAAACTAGTTCCTGGTAACAATGTGCTCTGCCCTAGTGACTAATGTGAGCTAAAGTCTGTAAAAAAAAATTTGCATCTTTCCATGATAAGTAGGAATCACTCAACTCAGGGGAACTGGTTCAGTAACTTGGAGAATAGTCGCTAGTGCATATAGCAATGTATGAGCCACAGAGTCAACAGCTCCCCACATTCTGCTACAAAACACAGGAAGATGTCAAGGGAGACTTGAAAATAAATATCAAGGTTGCTTTCCAGGATACTCTAGCATCCATGATGGTAGAAAGGTTCTAAATGTGATTATTCTGTTACAAAGATCATTGCGTAAAAAGAACAGATAAGAGATTGCTATAAGTTTTTTTTTTAACAGTGGCCAGAAAACTGGAGCGTTTATAAAAATGTCTTGAAAGTCTAGTAACAGAAACACAGAAATTTGAGGCATTCCAACAGTGTGTTAGAATCTACCTTCTATTTTCTATTCTTCCATTCCTCTTTCATGTCAGCTACTACTTCCAAACTTACCTGTGAAGTCACATTCAGACAACCAATTTAACTTGTTAGCTGACTTGTTTTGTTTTTTAATTTCAAACTAAAAATTATTTTCAGAATTTTATACCTGACTACTGTTTTACATCATTTCCAACTCTTGTTCCACCGTCCCCTTCTATGTCACCACCGTTCCCTCTCTAATTCACAACATTTTTCTAATAATTGTTACAAACACATGCATATATGTATTGTGTATGTATTTATGATTATACATGTGTATGTATATATGTAACCTGATGAGTCTAATTAGTGTTGCTCTTATGTTTGTCTCTTGAGTTTAGGGTTAACCCCTTGGACTGGATAAGATTCATATATTTCTATGGGAAAGACTGACTCCCCCTGTTCTTTCAGACATTAACTATCTGGAGCTCTTCTTCTAGGGGCAGATTCTTGTGAGATTTCCTCTATCCATATTGGTACAGCAGCTGGTGTAGTCCTTGTTCAAGTCTTGCTTAGGCAACCAGAGTGTTAAGATTTCATAGCTACAGCTTCCTTAAACATATGGATGGCACTATCTTGTTACAGAAGTCCTGATCCTTCTTTCAACAACCTCTTCTATGATGTTCCCTGAGACTTGAATATAGTTATTGTATGGTAGATATATCAATTGTGATTAGGGACACCATAGATAGATGGTTTTTGCATTTGGATCAGTTATGGGTTTTTATAGTAGTCTCTATCTGTTAGAAAATGAAGCTTCATTAATAAGGGGTGGGAATTATATTTGCTGTAGCTTTAAGTATGCATGCCCTAATGAATTCCTAGAAAAAAAAGAGAAGTGAAGAAAGCATACGTTAACATAATAGAGGCTATGTAGGATAAACACAGCACCATTCCAAATGGAGAAAAACATAAAGCAATCTCATTGAATTAAAAAAAAAGAGACAGTTGTCCACTATCGTAACTCCTTTTCAATAGAGTGCTTGAAACACTAGCTAGAACAATAAAGCAAGAAAAGAAAATTGAAAATAAATGAATATGGAAAGAAGACAGATATCTCTATTTGCAGATGATATTATATTATGCATGAGATTCCAAAAATTCCACTGGAAAACTTCTAGAAATTATTAATGCCCAACAAAGTGTCAGTATACCAGATCAACTTAACAAAATTGAGTAATCTTTTTATATACCAACAATAAGCACTCTAAGAAAGAGATCATGGAAACATTCCAATCATAATCATCTTTTTAAAAAAATCTAAGAATAAACCTAACCAAGGTAGTGAAAGCCTTCTACAGTGAAATATTTAAATCTCTTGAGAAAAAAGAGATTGAAGAAGACACTAGAAGTTCAAAAGGCATTCCATGTCCATAGATTGCTAGAATCAACATTATGAGAATGACTATAGCACAGAAAATAATGTGCAGATTCAGCCCCCAGGATATTTTTCACAGAAATAGAAAGACTTAAAATTCATGCAGAACTATAAAAAAACTTCAGATAGCCAAAGCAAAGCTATCAAAAAGAATTTTGTAGGGGTTATATCATATTTGAAGTTATATTGTGGACTTACAGAAATATGAACACCATGGCACCGTCACAAAAAAGAGAGGTGGGTCAATGGCACAAAATGGAAAACCCAAATATGGTTACATGTAACTATAGCCATCTGATGTTTGACAAAGATGTCCATAATACACACGGGTAAAAAGGCAACATATTGATAAATAATGCTAGGAAAACTGGATATCCATAAATAGAAGACTAGAAACAGAATTTTATTCATCATTCTGCACAAAAATTAACTCTAAATGCACCAAAGACTTCAACATGAAACCTAAAATGCTGAAACTTATAAACAATTATAGACTTGTACTAGATACAGGAATAGGAAGAAGTTCAGGATAAGGTGAGAAACCTTTGGTTGGCGAGGTCATAGACCCTAGAAGAGAACCTTTGGCTGGCGAGGTCATAGACCCTAGAAGAGAACCTTTGGCCAGCAAGGTCATAGACCCTAGAAGAGAACCTTTGGCCGGCAAGGTCATAGACCCTAGAAGAGAACCTTTGGCCGGCAAGGTCATAGACCCTAGAAGAGAACCTTTGGCTGGCGAGGTCATAGACCCTAGAAGAGAACCTTTGGCTGGCGAGGTCATAGGCCCTAGAAGAGAACTCACTACTGCCACTTTCATAGTTTGCAACTGCATTCTCTGACTCATTTTGACTACAGTGATGATGGCTGGTGCCTTGCTGACTCAAAGTACGTCTTTTTGAATTCTTAATATTTCGTTATCCCTGAGAAGTACTTATTGAGAATAACAATTCTCTTGCGTCTGCTTAAAATATGTTTTATGAACTCTTCCAGGACTCTGAATGTTGCTTCTCACTACTTTCTTGCAGACCAAGGAACCATGATAATGTGGTTGCCCTAGATAAGTCAGATTTTCTTTTGGAACATCAGCTCCCAAAAAATGGCACAGTGACTTCTTGTTGGCTTAGACTTGTTCTCTCCTAGCTCTTAAAACTTAAATTAACCCATTTATATTAATCTGCATGCTGTTACATGGCCCATTACCTCTTCTTGGTACCAGACATCTAACTTCTTCCACTGGTGTATCTCTGGCCTCTCAGATTCTTTCCCCGAGATCCTCTCTGCAAGTTCAATTTATTTGTTAAAAGTCTTTTTCTGCTCATTAATGTGACTTCTGTTAAATTAGGAAGACTACAATTTTAGGGGAGAAATAATATTTATAAAACTATGCTGTGGCGCATCTTTATGTTTATTCTTGTGTTGGAGTTTCATAGGTATATTAACATTCAGGAAGTAAATCTGTACAGAAGAAATTTTCTCATTACTTCTTGGTCTGTGAGAACAACCTTTCCCATTGGCTACACTGAGAGCTACTTTCAATCCACTCACTCACTGGGAAAGTGTTCACACAAAAGTACCAACTTGAATCTAAAGGGATGACATGGTCTGTACCTTCAAAAGGCTTCTGGCTTTATGTTATGTAATAATTTCCAATTAGTGTTAATTTTTTGTTAGAGCTTTTATTACAGCAGAAAGAAAGCCTGTTCTTTCAAAAAAATTAGAAGTTAAAATTTTCAGTGTTTTATTCTAAAAAGTGGAAAAGGTTAGCATCTACCAAACAAGATGGCAAATGTTATTGATCATTTGATATCATAATCAACAAACAATGTTATATCATTTGGTATAATATTATAGAATTTTACAGATTTATTTATACATTTCATATTATTCATTTAAAAACAAATTTACATGCATCGTTTTTGTGCTTTTGTTGCTGAGATGGTACCTTGCTATGAAGTTTGGGTTAGCTTGGACTTGATTATGTCTCCAAGGCTAACCTTGTATTCATAAGACTCCACTGCCCCCAAACTCTATAATTATAAGGGAATGCTTACAACCCAGCTATAATTTAAACATATTGTTACCACTATTTCTTTTCTATTAATATTTTGCTTATTACTTTCGAAGAGACTTATAAAGCAAAAATCCAGTAAAATGTAAGTAATATTTGAGGATTTTTTGTAGGAATAATAAAAGTGAGTTCATATGGCAGCC
>NC_022021.1:25102119-25165453 GCF_000317375.1 Microtus ochrogaster
GCCACCACCGCCCGGCTACTAGCTAACTCTTAAAACTCAAATTAACCTATATTTTTTATATACCCTCTGCCACCTAGTGGTATCATCTTTCATCATGGCATGGTTATCTCCTGCTTCATCTGCATCTCACTAGAGATTCCTCAGACTCTGCCCTTCTTCTTCTCACCATCCTCCTGGCCTGCAAGTCCTCCCAAACCTCTACCTGTCCAGCTATTATCCAGGCCAGTCAGCTTCTTTATTAACCCAATCACAGTGACATACATTCACACAATATAAAGGAACATTCCACACAACACTCATTTTCTCTGAGCATTAAGTGGGCATTGCTATATCAAGGTTAAAAAGATTGAGAGACTGCATGTGTTTCATTTTATAGATATGATAAAGGACTCTCAAGATTCTTATCCCATTCAGCAAATGCTCATGTTCTCAATTACTTTCTGTTGATTTTTCTGGACTTCAGCATTTGTGAGGCTGAGGAGTGTTATGGACTGCCATTGTTTTAAATATGTACTATGGAAGTAGAATGTACTGTCTAATATTTAGTGGCCATTGACCTTTCTGAATACCATTCCTTTGGCACTTCCCAAAGGGATACACATTTTCCTAATTCATTTATAAATATTCTGGTATAATAATCAATTAACATCTATGCAGCAGGGTATCCTTTCTCCAGCAATGATCCATAAAATTTATCTATGGCACCTTTTATATGGTACCTTTGGTTCACATAAAATTCTCTTATATTTTAACTCAAACAATTTAAATCTGTGTTTTCATTCTTGGGATATAGGTTTTATTTAATGAAATAAATTTTTAGTGCAATATGATAAACATATGTTTATACACACATTTATTTAATAATAATACCCAATTTTGCCTTGCCAATCAATTCCATGCCTTTTTGGGATAGTCAACATCTTTTGAATGCTGAAATTTATCCTCAAAATGATGTAGGATGTCCCTCTTTTGCTGTAATGTTTTATTACCATTGGTTAATAAAGAAGTTGATTTGGCCAATAACCAGGCAGAACAGAGCCAGGCAGGAAACCCAAGCAGAGGGACAGACAGAAAAAGGTGGAGTCAGGGAGAGGCCAACAGCTGAAGGATTAAGATGCCAGAGCATGACTTGTAAGCCAAGAGCACATGATGATACACAGATTACTAAAAATGGCTTAAAATATTGATGTGGAACAATGACTGTATTCTGTAAATTATATTTTAAATAAACGCTGATTGGCCAGTAGCAAGGCAGGAAGTATAGGCAGGACAACCAGACAGGAAGTAGAGGAGGGTCAATGAGAACAGGAGAATTCTGGGAAGAAGGAAGCACTTTCTGCACTCCTGGCCCGGCCACAGAAGAAGCAAGATGTGACTGCCTTGCTGAAAAAGGTACTGAGCCATGTGGCTAACACAGATGAGAATAATGGGCTAATATAAGTTGTAAGAGTTAATAAGAAGACTGAGATACTAGGCCAATCAGTTTATAGTTAATGTAGACCTCTGTGTGATTTCTTTGGCACTTAATGACTGCAGGAACCAGGCAGGACAGAATACCTCAGTCAACAATTTATATGTAGAGCTATCCAGCAAGAAGGATGAGCCATTGAACAAACAATTAAAATTAAGATTAAGCCTCTTAATGATTTTTTATAAGTGGTTATTTTCGGGAACTGGTAGGCAAAAGAGAAATCTCCAGTTCCATCAAAATCTTTTTTCCTAATAAATATTCATGTTTTAGGTAATGGTGGTGTTATTATGCTTTAGACTTCTTTTTACTAGGTAAGTCTTTGGATAAAGCGACCCTTTATTTTCTAGTAACAATTATTAATATTATTATGATTAATGATAGTACCTAACTCCGTGCTTGGTGAGAATATAGCATCATCAAATGTTGAGAGAGAACATCCCAGCCCATTTTGTGCTAGAGCAATGACTAACCCATGAATCAAATTCCCAGAGCCAGTGGTGATGATTAGTTTCTGTGTTTCAGACACTGCAGTTAAAATTCACTCGAATTAGTTGGTTTAGCTCTGACAGATATTCTATTGAATGAGTTGTTAGGATTTCTGTTCACAAAGAGAACAGAAGAGAACTAACAGAACTAACTCTAAGCAATTGTCAATGTTAACCATAAACAAATTTGTTCCAGTGTTTCCATTGTTCCTTGGAGAAACATTCATTGCAAACCTAATGGGAAATGAAGTTGCTGTCGATATTATTCTTTTGTGTAGAGATTCTCTAATTAAGAATGACTGAGTTGTTCAACATGGCTCAGTGTTCTGTCCAACTTTGAGAATAATTCCTTACATATTGAAAAGAAGACAGTAAGCAAGCCTTAACTGATTCAATTCTTGACAGTAAGAACCAGCTGGTGAATAAGACTTTTTGCTGTCGCTGTTATTTAGTCACTTTTTCTTTTTCTTTGATAAAAATATGCTGACAAATGTAACTTAAGGAATAAATGATCTGTTTGGCTCATAGTGTGAGGGCCCCAGCCACCATAGCAAAAAAGGCACGGCAGCAGGCACTTGAGGTAACTGGTCCCCTTGCATCCACACACGGGAAGCAGAGATGATCATGCATCTCAGCTCACTGTCTTTTTTTTGGTGCAGTCTAGGACACAGGTTCAGAAAATAGTACCATCCACTTTTAGAATGAATTTCCTTACTTTAGTTAACCTAATCAAGACAATTGCACAAGCCTGGCCTGGCCAGTGGCTAGCTTAACCAAGACAGTCCCTCACAGGTATGCCTACAAGCTTGTCCTTAGATGATTCTAGATCCTACTAGGATGATAATGAATATTAGCCAACACACAGGGCCTTGTGTACCCTTGTCTGGCTTTGAACTCATGGTGTTACCAAGAGTCACCCTAAACTCCTAATTCTCCTGTCTCTTCCTATCAATTTCTGGGAATTCAGGCATTCAGCATAATTCTAAATGATGCGTAAGATTTTAACACTCTATCATGAGGGCAACAGAGATGCACACATAGGGAACCACAACAGTTATCGTTTCATGGTATAAAATATCCCAAAAGGCATTCAGTGAAAGGAGAAAAGATAACCTATGAAGAAGGATGCTTAATAGAAATTCCACACTAGCTCAGAATTGAGAAATAGATGGTTATTTATTTAGGGGTAGACTAACAAATCAGAAACCTTTACTTGGATGGAGATCAGAAACGGAATCCCGCAGTCGGAAAAAAGAGGCCGGACAGCATGCTCTACATCGGCATATGTAGTATAAGAGACCACACCCCAGTGGGTGGGTAACCACTGGCTGTAAGACATCCTACAGCAAACCTACTTTGTCTTAGCCCATATGAAAAATGAACCATAGATTTATATGATAACATCATTTCAGAGAAGTTCAACCTCTCTATTTTGAGAATTCTAGTTTCTACAAATGACATTATTTTCCCTGTTTTTATCCATCTGTTAACTGATACTAGTATGATGCTCACTAATGAAGAAATGGACTGGGTCTCCAGCAAAAAGAAAAAGAGTTACAAACTAAATAAGAATATAAATGCACACATCAGCTAATTGATTAGAGAATTATAAGTGAGCCTAGCTGAGATCAGTTTATATCATTCCAGATCAACTATTATACCCAACCTATTTATGGTGTGTGAGAAAATAAATAACTGGTTATTGTAAGGCTTAAAATTTAAGCTGTTAGTGGTAGGAATAGCTCGCTTTGTAGAAATAGCTAACTGATAAGAATATGGTTTGTAGGCATGTGAATGGCTCAGCAAGTTTAGGCAGCCTGGGAACCTGTGGAAATGTGCATGGATAGACACTCAGTGGGAAAACCCTTGATAAGAACAGATGAGGGATTACTGTGTTAGACTTCACTAATCTCCTAAGCTCTTCAAAAGTCAAGCCTTTTTGGTAGGGACTGCCAAGAACCTAGACATCCTCGTCATATGTGTCAGAGCCAATTTTGAGGCTCAAGAACTTGATATCAAAAACTGTAAATGTGAGGGCTGATGGGCACTGCTGAGATTCTACATCTTCATTCTGCAAATGATGGCAGGTTACAGCAGTGATTAATAACCTTTCGAAATTACACAATTGCTCTCCTTGCTGTGTCCTGCCTGCGTACTCTGCTATCTGCAATCAAGATTTCAGCAAGCCTCGTGTCCTCCCTTTGAATCGTCACATGCCAGAGAGATAGGAAGCAAGCCCTCTTTTGTCTATTCTCAAAGAGCACTTATCTCATAATTTGGGTCTTCCCAGAAGTCCCACCTCTGTTTACATAGTAGTTTTAAAACTATTGCAGTTTTAAAATATGAGTTTAGAAGTGCAAGTATTTAGTCCATAGCAATTTTAAACTATGTCATGTGTGAAAATAGAAACAAGAATGAAAAAGCTCCACCTAAACATTTCTGTTTCCCCCTCCCAGGTACACTGAAAAAGAGTCTCCGGCTCACTATGTGGACTCTTGAAGAGTTTCCTCAAATTGCTTTTTTGATGTCTGTCTCAGTGAATTTAATCCATCTTATCTGAATATCTGATCTATGGCTGCTGTTGACCCTTTGTTATATAGATCCTAGCTTCAGATCATTGGTACAATGTAGTCCATTTAGTTATATGATTTTGCCTCATTGAGTAGTTCTTGTGGATAAACCCTGTGCACTAATAAAATACTTGGATTCCTTGTATTTTTTTTTCTATCTCATGGCACTTCCCTCATGATTAGACTTGTAGTTTGTGTTCTGAAAGTGATGGCCACCAATCAGCATTGCCATGAAGGCTTTCCCAGATAGCCCCAGGCAGTTACTGGTGTCTTGTTTGAAGTTGTTGTCAGGCATCCAGGAAGGAGCCTGCTGTTAATTGCTATTTCCATTAGATGCAAGCTTCCCTACTAATCCCAATGGCTTGCTCACTCTTTTTTTCTCTCTCTTTCTCCCTTCCTTCCTCCCCCCCGCCCCCCGCCCCAGCCTCTTTCTCTCTCTTTCTTTGAAGCAGAGCCTGAGCCTCATTATGAAGCACCCTGGTTGCTCACTATGTAGATCAGGCTAGCCTGGAACTCACTGCTTGCCTCTGGTTCCTTGGTCCTGGGATTAATGACATCACCTCCATGCCCTGCCCCATCAGCATAATTTTGATGACTCACTAAATCATTCTTCACAGCAGTTTTCAACATATTAGTTAACTTCATACCATTCAAGCTTCTTCCCTTCTCCCCAAATCAAACATACAAATGCCTTCCTCATCCTATCCCAAACCAGCCATGAACTGCAAAGGAATCAGGAGACTCTAAAGCATTTCTTTATCTCTATAATTCATTTCCAGAATTATAAGACATTTAATCCGATGATATTTCTCTGACCTTCACATACTTTCGTGTAGGAACACAGAGTTCAGTGTCTTCACAAGCTGGAGCAGAGCACACACAAATCCCTCTGCAGATCACTTCAAGGAAACAGAACTCAGCGTCTATTAGAGGCACAACCACCATCTGACAGTAGTTTGTGATTCTGATGGAAAAAAAAACAGGGGGACGTGTGTGCTGCTGCCCTGAAGTACACTCTTGATTTGGATGAAACTTCTGCAGAATAAAAGCGGTCGTTCACATTATCCTCACACATTTGTCCAATTTTAACAACCTGTACAATAGAAATAATTTCCCTCTCTAGTTCATGTCCTTTATACAGAAGAGCCATTCGCAAGCCATAAGCCTCACAATGCTTGTCACTGCCTTCACTGATTTAGCAGAGTATTTTGTGAGCTCTGTGATTTTAGAACACAGGAAACAATTCACCGGTCTTATATTCAGCATGAAGTAGTCCTTCTCTGTTCACAGCTGAACATCTTGCTTTGCAGGAAATCTTGATCACAGAGCATGTAGCCTACTTTTGAAGAACTCACGCTGGATGCCTCAGGATCCTTAAGGAATTCTTCTGCATGTGAATACAACCAACTGGTACCTTGGAATTAGCCTTTTTTTTTGGTATCTCTTTTGAAGTGGAGCTGATGAAAAATGAAAGGCTCCCTCTAGCCCACAGTTAGAGTGAAGACTGAAGAAAGATAGTTTTATTTGCCCGACTGATCACATCTGGGTCTATGTCTCAAGATAGCAGATCATTCTGCTTAAAATACAAAGACTGCTAGCACAGTTTTCCAACTCTAAATAAGAAACAACATGTCTGTCATTTTCTTTTGTGTGTATTGCCTAATGTGATAAAATACCATGACAAAAAGCAACTTATCGAACGGACTTATTTTAGTTTAGGGTTCCAGAGGGAGAGGTCCTAATGGTAGGAGGTGTAAGGCACCAGACAGCAGGAACAGGAAACTAGTGTAACCCCTTAAATCCTGTCCCCAGTGACAGTGCTTCTTCCAGTAAGGGTCCATGTCCTAAAACTTCCACAAGTTCCCGCAAACACTATTGCCAATAGGAGATGAAATACACAAATCCATGAGCCCATGGGGGACAATTCTCATCCAAACCCCAACAATATGTGTGGTGTGCATGTGTTGATGCACACACGTGTATGTGCATAGAAGTCAGATGAGGGCATTGGATACCCAGCTCCACTACACTGGCCTTATTCCTTTGAGAAAGAGTCTTTCACCGAACATGGGGCTAAACTGATAGCCAACAAGCTGCAGTTACTCCTATACCCATCTATTGCACCTAGCCCCCCAGCACTGGAGTTACAAGCATGCACAGCTATGCCTAGCTTTTCATATGGATACTGGCATCTGGACTCAGGTTCTCATGCTTGCAAAGAAAGTGCTCTTACCCACTGAAACATCTTTCCAGCCTTCAGTTTTTCTTCATTTAATTATTTGGGGGCATTTTGATGTAGTCGTGATAGTCCATGAGCTTATGTCATGCTATGTTCTCTTAGGGATGTTGGCTGCTAATATTGCAGACAGAAAAAAAAAGATACGCTTAGCATGTTTTGTGCGCATGCTTCAAAATGTGATTGATTCCAGTTGTTTAAACAAATAAACAATGAACATGGTGTAGAAAACCCCAGTCTTCTAAAAATTTGACCTATGAGGCAAAGAGTCAAAAAGGATGAGAAATTCTTTAAGTAAAAACTAGGCCATTTTGCCAGTAAATTGATCCTTAATGTTCATACTCATTTTTGAGTTTCACATAAATTCTAATCAACTAGTCTTTGTACAGCTTACGTTTTAACATGAATAAAAGGCATCTTAACCTAGAAGAGTTGCCCAGCATCACAGCAGATGAACCCAACGCACAGGCATTGTGATCTAACATTTTGAAGAACTACAACATAGCTTGAAGGGGTTAGTGGTCAATTCAGCTATGTTATTTGCAGTGGGATCAATTCAAGGCAGGTATGCAAATGGCTGCCTTTTTATGTCCTCCGCTCTCCTTCACTTATACTCAAAATGGCACCCCTAAAATCAGAATGACTTTCTCCATTTGGACGAGAATGTGACAGTTATTATTTCCAAGTGCAGGAGAGGGGCCTTGAAAAACACTCTGAGGAAAAATCTGGGGAAAGAGGAGACATGTACGTGGTTGAAGGACAGAACAGCTGCAACGACTTTACATGTTTTATATAGTAAGATTATGTTTAAGTTTTTATTTATAAAAGACTAATGGCGAAAGTGCAAAAAACTAAGTTTTCATGCCCTGTCTCCCTCCAGGATCTTTCTGTCTCCTGATTATTCTGGTCTCCATTCTAATCTGTCAATACATCAGTCTGTCATCTTACGTCTCTTCCCATCAATCAACAAATGTTTGTGTGCCCCCTTTCAGAAAGTTTACATTATGAAATGAAGAAATGACGAGTCCAGGTATAACTTAAAGCTTTTTCTCAAAGCCTCTCTCACTAGCTCTGCTCCTTTCTCTCTCTTTCCACTTCTGTTTCTGCTTTGTTCTTTACTACTTAGAACTGACTTAGTTCTAAACTTATTCTCTGTCCTCTTCTGTTAGAGGAATTACCCTCCAAGTCGTCTACCCTGTCTATAATTTCCTCTCTTTCCCTCTTCTCATCTCAAATGATACCCAGGAGATAGTGGAATGAGAAACAAAACTCAGTCTCTATGTTCTATTTTGTTCTTCAGCATTATCAGCATCATCATCCATGTGTGATATACGTATGACCTCAGGCCATCAGTCTTAAATCACAGGCTTCCTTACACATTGAGCCACTACACAGGTTCTTGGTCAGCTATTAGTGAACTTTTGATTCTTTTTATTAAAAAAGACATAATATGTGCTTAAATTCTGAAGAACAAACAAACATCACTAGCTTTCAGACAAGTCATAATGTCTTCGGAAGTGCCTTCTTCCTGCTGCTTCTGGTTTCTTTCTGCTTCACTGGTCCTTGAACACAGGAATGAAACTAGTATTCATGTTCATCACTGGAACACCATGAATTCACAGTATACATGGGGTAGGTGTTAAAATTTTTTTGATAGAGGGAAATAAAGCATTCAAATATCAAAGGTTATATTTTCTATTTGCAGATGTTCTGCTCCATTGTTGTATAAACACATTTGTATTGTGTACAACGAAAACAAGTTTAAATAATTTAAACAATCTGTATATATTCCCTTCATTTGGTATTTTCCAAACATTTGAACTTTTAAAAAAAAATTAATGAATAGGTAGAAACAAAGCAAAAAAAAAAACAAAAAACAAAAAACAAAACAGTATTAAGTGAGGCAGATTTAGTTTGAGGGTTGTAGTTTGTAGGTCTGTAAATGAAAATTAAAAGCTCACTGCTGGGCCTTTCTATGAATGACATGGAGTTTATTTTGACAAGAGTTGAGTTCACTTTCAAATGGGTCTTATAAGCATAAGAGACCTTGAAACTTCTTTCTGTAAAGATTATATATATATACCCTATGTCTTCATACACAACAGAAGAGAGAATCAGATCTCATTATAGATGATTATGAACCATCATGTGTTTCCTTGGAATTGAACTCAGAACCTCTGGATGAGCAGCCAGTGCTCTTAACCACTAAGCCATCTCTCCAGGCCAGCCTTCAGACTTCTTAAGGCATCTAATTATTCCAGCCTTAGTAGAGAGAAAGAGACAACATAAGAAAGTCAACTTCAGGGATTTATGTGCACATATCTCCCTACAACTCCTCTCTGAGGGGCTGACCATGGGTTTTTCCCTCCTCTGCTGCTCCCCATCCTCTATGGCCTTGATTTGCTATTACAAAGATGTTTCTCTGTTCTATGCCTGACATCTGAATGGAGGATAGCAGCAAGGATAGAGATAATCTTCTGAGATTTAAAAAAAATAAAAGGATTTTGGCTTCTGGGAAAGGCTTGCCACAGACAGAATCAATAAAGCCGAGGGCCTCAGTCTAAATGAAGCTAGACTTCCCGAAGTTTGACACCAGTGACCTCTAGGATTTGTTTATACAATGCCACTGATCTTCCTCCCTTCAGCTAAAACTGTCCCCCACAAACAAAAAAAAAAAAAAAAAAAACCACCCAGTGTATCTCCTTCACAGCATCCACTGGGCACATTCTGCTTTTCACCTGCAAGTGCTTTTGATGGCCTTGAAGGTACAAAGAACCTTGACAGAGAACAAGATGAAGGAGTTGGCTTCCTCCAAGCCTTTTGCCAACATTGTCTCTCTCAGCACAAGAGCCAACCAAGTCATATACAAGCCCACAAATGACTGCCTCATTTGAACAGCAGAAAATTAAACAGGGAAACTAAATTCTAAAGCCAAGGAACAAAGCCCCAAATCAAAGGCTCTTACGTAAAACTGAGTTCCGTTCAATCTTGCCTTCTCATTCATCCATTGTTGTTGCTGGTAGGCTGTGTTCCCAGCTATATATGCATACTGTGAAATTTGCTGGAAGCCAGCTAGAAATCTAGAGGAAAAATCAGCCATATAACTTGAAGACATGGTTGTTTCCATAGAAAGTGAAAGAAAATTTTTCTTTAAAAAGAATCCTCCGGCAAGGACTGAAAGCATTTGTATTAGCATAAAGAGTTCCCAATTTATAGATGGATTAGGGGCCAAAAGTTTGTTTTTTAAGTCAGTTGCTTGTCATTTGGAAAATACTTACTCAAAGGAACAGTGGTAGGCAGTGTCTAGAGACAGTGCCTGTCTCTCAGCAGGAGAATAGTGACAGATGACACTTTACACCCAGAGCCAACGTGAGGACTCTTGCGGTATGTTAGTGTGGGCACAAGTTTTGGAGAACTCCCTGAATTAAAATAATTGTGCATAATTTGAGGCAAATATTGGGCATCTAAAACATTTAAAGATAAAATGTAAAACAATAAATGTATCTTGTGCATAGATATCAAAGTTCCTAGATGCTCTTAATGTCTGCTCTGTTCTTCCAGGAGAGTGGGTGGAGGTTGGGGACAAGCAGGGCTGTGTGGTATTCGAGGTCTCTGTTTATCTGTAGTATATCACTTTCTTGAAGTGACCCTAATAGACCCATTTCATCCATGAGTATTTTACTAGGGCACAGAGGAAGATGGAACCCAAAGGCTTATGATAACTATATGTAAAGAGCTTATCGAGTGAAAGGAACAGGACATTAATGGTGAAACGTGAAATGTAAATAAACAGTGTTGTCATTTTACAGTATTTTGTCTATGGGGAGGGGAAGATCCATGAGAACTTGTTGATAGACATGAGTTCTGAAAAATCCGGTATGTGCACGGCATTCCAGTTGTTGCTGTAAAACTATCTTTCTCTTAATTAACAAGATGAGTGATCGCTGAACATTATTTTCACAGCCATAAGAATAAAGAGAGCTGGCCAAGATTGGAAACAGTCGAGTATCAATGTCTTATAAATGTCTTATCAATGTCTGTATGTTCGAACTCGCCATCTTCCCACTGAAGCCTTTGACTGGCCAAGAACATTTCCTGCTCAGTGGGGTTGGTGGAGCACAGTATTATGTGAAATTCTCCAGGCCATTCATGAATGGAAAGTGATTACCATTTTAAGTGTGACAGGTATTCGTTATATTGTCAGTATAATTAAGGCTATTGGATTTCTTTCTGCTTTGGTGGAGGTGAGCTGCTTGTGAAAAAAAGGAATGATTGATGGGGAATGCTATGTAAGGAGGAAACCATGGAAGTGAGGATTACAATAGCAAATGTGAACTTATCTAACTACACTTCTGCTGAGGACCAGCTGTGCCTGCCTGTGGATGCTATGAGAACTAACTGAACTATACATGCCTACACATGTGTGTATACATAGTCTGTGGTCACCCATCCTTGGTAGAGGTTCTCTGATGGAGGAAGGTCATTGGTTAATTAAATAAAGAAGCTGCTTGCCCTGATAGGTTAAAACATAGGTAGGAGGAATAAACAAAACAGAATGCTGGGAGGAAGAGGAAGTGAGCTAAGAGACGCCATCCTCCCCTCTCCCAGGCAGAGACACGCGATGAAGCTCCGACCCAGGATGGACGTAGGCTAGAATCTTCCCAGTAAGACCGGTGCTCACAGATTATTAGAGATGGGTTGGTTGGGATATCAGAATTAGCCAGTAAGGGCTAGAGCTAAAGGGCCAAGCAGTGTTTAAATGAATACAATTTGTGTGTTGTTATTTCGGGTAAAGCTAGCCAGTGGCGGGAGCTGGGTGGCAGAATGCAACCTGCAGCACCTCACTACACTTCTCCAGTGGTTTGGCTGCTTTGCTTTTCTGTTTTTTGGGTTGAATCCCAATTTTTGTCTCCAGGTTTTGGGGAACTTGTTTCTCATGCTGAATTACCTTGCTCAGCCTTTATGCAAGGGGAGGAATTTGGTCCTACCTCAATTTGATGTGCCTTGCTTTGTTCAGACCCATGGGAGGTCTCAGAAAGGGTGACAGAGGAGGAATGGATGGGGATAGGGACAGATAGGAGTTGTGGGGAGGAATGGGAAGAGAGGAGGGCAAAGAAACTGTGGTCAGCATGTAAAATAAATAAAAAATTACTTAAAAAGAATACTTCCACTGCTTATCATACCAGCTGTGTCTGAATACGACCGATTTTTATCTGTTTAAAATAAAGATGTCTATAAGATTTACACATGCCAAGGTATACTGAAGGCTTAATGGGACATTTTCAGAAATAATATTTTGGGTTGGAGAGCTGGCTCAACGGTTAATAGCATGGACTGATCTTCCAGAGTTCACAACACTGGCATGGTGGCTCAGAACAACATGTAATTCCAGCCTCAGGATCTGAAGCCTTCTTTTGGCTTCCTTGAACACTGCACGCATGCATTGCACAGAAGTAAATTCAGGCAAATGTTCATACATACAAAATAAAAGCAGATAAATGTAAAAAACCTGCTTAACCTTTTATTTCAAATTAATTTTAGAGTTACAGAAAAATTGAAAAATACTACAGAAAGTATTGTACTTTTCATTGTGTTTTCTTCTATTGGATAACGGTAAAAGAGTACTGATATAATAATATAACTAGGTTATAGGTCACTTCCCTGCTTTTCCAATTCTTCAGTTTAGTCTTTTCTAGGATACAATCAGAATCTCTTTGTCACAATGTGTCTCCGATCTCTAATCTGCCATAAAATCTACATGGTTTGTTGTTGTTGTTGTTTTGTTTGTTTGTTTTGCCTTTCATGACTGAGAAATACCGGTGTATTACTATACCACTCTATTTGGTAGCATGAACTTGGGAAAGAGGGGCTTAAAAGTGAGGTGAACTAAAGTCTCACGCAATGGCCAGCTTTATTCAGGACATCAGGCAGTTTATAGTCTGAGGGTTAAGAGGAGTCACCTGCCTAAACTATACAATCACAAGGACAAACCACATGTGACAAAAACATGTTTATGGAGGCACATGAATAACACCAGCTGAAGCAAAACTCATTCCTATCTGCTACACCTGGGAGGAGCAAGAAAACACATTCCAGGAGTCTATGTTTTGAAAAAACTGAGTTCACAAGACACTTGTTGTCGTGGAGATTTTTCACAGGCACTCAGAATTCTCACGCGATGCCATTCTTTGACTGACACTGATGGGTACTGTTGTCAAAGGTTCTTCTGTAAGCTGATGCACTTGGGCAGAGTTACCATAGAAATGTGACGTATCATGTTGAGGATGTTTTATGTTAGTATGCTTATTAATTTGTTTAGCCGAGTGTGAACTCTTGTTTTTCATTTCCTTATTCTACATGCTATATAATCATCATTACCCTGCTGGAATAGGTGATTCATTTGTGTTTTTCTCATGCATTCTGATACTTTCAAGTTGATAAATTTTTAATTGTGTATTTAAATAAGCCTCTCAGAGAGAAAGAGAGGCTGGAAGGCATTAGGGACCTTGGCATTACTTAATTCTAGAAGCCTTTACCCCAAGCAAGCAATTCAAAGGTACTCCATGAGTGCCCGGAGATGAGTCTAGATTCTAGGGAAAGTAAAATACATTTATATTGGGAACAAAGCAGAACCAAGATGCAATGAGTGGTTAGAATTTATCTAAGATGTGTAAGCAAAGCTTCTTTGCTTCTATCAAAGTCCAATCCTTTCTTTTACCAGGGAAAAGGACAGAACACAAAAGCCTTAAGTACAAGAGGACTGTACTCCTGTGTACTATTTCAGAATCACTTTTCTGAGAAAAACCAAAACTAAATAGTTGTAAAATCTCCCGAATGTTAATCCTTTCCCCTGGGTGAGCTGTTCTTCGTGTCTGGAAATGTTCTTCCTTTCCCAGAATTCTCGTGGCTGGTTTGTACCCTGCTCACTACATTACCACATCACTCCTGTGTTGTAACTCTCTGCATGTATCTAGCATTCAAAGCTTTCCTGCTCAGCAACCGTACCTTGTTTGCTGTTGCCATTCTTTTTTTCAGATTTGATAATAAACTATGAGTTTCAGGAGCCCATACTCTCCAGACACATACTAATATACTGATAGGTTTTCATAATCTGCTGTCTCAGATTTATCTCAAAGCCATCCTAGATAATGGTTGCTGATGTAGAATGATCATAGGATGATCATAGTATGATGACATAGAAACCTAACAAATCACACTTCTTCATGTAAATTCATGTTATGAAGCAATAGTAATGAAAACTGTATTTTAGTAGCATAGAAATAAAGGCAAAGAGGCACATAACAGCATAGCAGGGACCCAGGAAATACCACCAATAAATATGACCAATTGATTTTTAATTTTTCTGCTAATTTCCTAAAATATGAAAAGAGAAAAATGATAATTTCTTCAATGAATGGTGCTAAGAAAATTGGGAGTCCCAATAAAATCAAGAAACTAGGGACTTATACTAGGCAGAAAAGTCACTTCAAAGTGTATTAACCATAAATATAAGACTGGAAATTGTACAATCCTTCAAAGCAAACCAAAGGAAGGTTTCTTAACATTGGCATTGGCAAGGATCTCACATAAAGCACAGATAACAAAAATAAAAATAAACAAGAATAAGTAAATCAAAGGAAAAAGTCATACTCAGTAAAAAGAAAAAGTAACTGATGGATTGAGACAAAAGACCTGCATCAGTACTTTAAAGCATTAACCACAAACATGCTCCTGGTGGAAAATCAGGGAGCATACATTTCCGGCTTTAAAACAAAATGTCAATTACTCTTTTTAGATCTTGCCTTAAAAGGTCTAGATTTTCCCAAAATGTCAAAAATTCTTATCTAATTATACTGTCAGTACCCAAACAAGGAATTGCTATTGATATATGCGGTGGTTTGAATAAGAATGTCCCTCATGCCATGTTGGTGTCTGAGGGTCATGCTGCCAACTGGAGCCATACTGATCTGAGTGACCTGTGCTGCTACCAGAGAGCATGATGACATCTTGGCCCAAGCTGCTGCCAAGGGCCATGTCTGGGTCCAAGGTCCTGCTGCAGCCGAGGTCTGTCTTATTGTCTGTGGCCTGGTTACCACGAGGGACAATGTGAACCATGTATGTTGAAATCTGAAGGCCAACTGGGCCAGGCATACCCTTGACTGGCCCTGGGAGATCTAGTCCTGCCCCTTGCTGGCTGTTGCAGTGGGAGACCTGGTCCTGATGGCCCCAGCCCTGGGAGAGCTGGCCCCATCCCTCACCACAGCATGGGAGAGCTGACCCAAATGGTGTTGGCACAGAAGAGCTGGCTCTGCTCCTTGCCTTTTGGCTGCAGAGGAGTCGCAGTGGAGGCCCAGACTGACCAACACAACTACCATCCAGACCCACATCCTGTGCTTTGAGTTGGCCCACGCCAATGTCTACCCCACCTGCAGTCTGCTGGAGCATGTGAGGACTGGTCTTATGAAAACATAGCCACAAGATCTCCATGGCTAGGGCAACAGCAGGGTATCTGAGGGATGTTTTGATGAGGGTCCAGTATTGGTGGTATACCAGAAGTCAGAACTTTTTCAGGTAAGGCTGTTTGGACAAAAGGGTAACAGAGTGGCACACCACAGCTTCCAGTGCCACTAAGATGAATAAGATGAATGAAGAGGTGATGGAGAGGCAGTGAAGATGGAGGAGCGAAGTCTTTTCAGGGAGTGGCACTACTTGAGAAGATCAAGGAGGTGCAGCTTTGTTGGAGGAAATGTGTTACTGGGAGTGGGTTTTGAGGTTTCAAAAGTCCATGACAGGCCCAATCTCTCTTTTTTCCTGATGCCTGCAGATCTGGATGTAGAATTCTCAGCTACCTCTCCAACGCAGTATCTACCTGCATGCAAACATGCTCACCATGATGACAACGAACTAAACCTCTGAAAGTCCCATTTAAATGTGTTTTCTTATAAGAGTTGATTTGGCAATGGTGCCTCTTCCCAGCAATAGAACATTGACTAAGACAATAAAATATACGGAGACAGGGTTTCTCCGTAGCTTTTTGTTTCCTGTCCTGGAACTATCTCTTGTAGACCAGGCTGGCCTCAAACTCACAGAGATCCTCCTGCCTCTGCCTCCTGAGTGCGGGATTAAAGGCGTGTGCCACCACCGCCTGGCTGACAATATTATATTTTAAACTAATCAATAAGCCTTATTCATACTTTGTCCACTTACCCACTACAGTTCTCTGTGTGATTCAGTATTCAATCCAGGTCACAATTTTTTATTTAATTTTTATTTTCCTCAGTCTTTTTAATAGAGAGG
This sequence comes from Microtus ochrogaster, assembly GCF_000317375.1. Lineage (NCBI taxonomy): Eukaryota > Metazoa > Chordata > Mammalia > Rodentia > Cricetidae > Microtus > Microtus ochrogaster. Next base: position 25,118,179 of record NC_022021.1, read on the forward strand.
AGTCCCTTTGTCTTTATGTTTTAGATCTTTGGCACATTTGAACTATACTGACCAATTGTTTTGTAGAATGCTCCTTAATTTGGAGTGGTTTAGTAGTTTCTTTACAGTTCAAATAGAGGGTACATTTTAAAATAAGATTTCGTGAAAGGATAGCTTGTCCTGACCAATGCATCATATCAAGAGGTACATGATGTTGATACAACACTATGTGACGAGGCAAACTTTGATCACTTAATGTCTTCTCCCAGAAGATGTCATTGTTTTTCCTTTTATATTGGTGAGATACTAAGAGACATGGAGAGATATACTCATTCTTATTATACTTCCCCACTGTTTTCATATCCATTTGTGATTCTTGTTGAGCACCATTATTATCACAAAGTAGACCTCCTCACTATTATCTTTATATGTTTACTATTTGGGATTTTATTTTATAGAATTGTCCCTAGGTGCTCAATTTTTTAAAAGTATTTGTTTATATTAATATGGACACATGCATTTTATTCCCTAAGTCATCATTAATATCTTCATCCATTTATTCCAGATTTGCTTTCTGAAAGCTGCTCCAACTTGGCTCTTGTACTTATTTGGTATATCCCATAATTTCCAGATCACTTTCTTATATTCCTAGAAGCTATAAAAACACTATGTCTCTGTTTTGCCCTATGTTAGAATTGCTTTAGATATGACTCAGACATTAATCTACTTTTTAAAACTTTCCAGATGACTCTCATATATAACTTAGTTTAAAATACAGACTTTCTGGATATTTTCATCTCTGAATTTGTTAAACGTTCAAAGAAAATTAATCTATAACCTTATATAGTTCCATTTTTTCTGTGTATATATGTGAATGCATATGCCTGAAGAAGAAGGGCAATTATATTAAAACAGGTAAATAGTGCTAAGTAAGAAAAATCAAAGCAAAGTATGAACTGAAAAATTTAATATTATACTTTTATCTGTGATTCATGTAGAATTAAGCTGTCCGTGTGCATGGCAAAATTTCAGATAACATAATCTTAATAATCATTTGCTTGTTTAGGACACTCCTAGAGACAAGAAGTACTAGGCCAACATTCCATACACACTCTTGAAATGTTGTTGTGCAGATGGAAATTTCGGACTCACCTAGTTTTGCAGCCAGTCAGTCCCAAAAAAACACACAGAGGCTTATATTAATTATAAACTGTTTGCCCAACGGCTCAGGAGTATTCCTAGCTAGCTCATATATCTTAAATTAACCCATTTTTATTAATCTTTGCATTACCACTAGGCTGTGGCTTACCATTAAGGTTCTGGCATCTTTCTCCTTCTGCAGATACTTGGCATCTACCTGACTCTGCCTTTTTTTTCCTTGCAGTCAGTAAATTTTCCCACCTACTTTTTTTTGCCATGCCATAAACCAAAGTAGCTTCTCTATTAACCAATAGTAATTAAACATATTTACAGCATACAGAAGGGTCCCATATCACTGTTGCATGTAGGTTCTGTTTAGCTTGTAGTTACACTATTCAATGTAGTCTTCACTCTCATTGTACAAACAGCTAACCTTTCAGCCATTGTCTTTGTGGTAATGTGAATGTAATTGGCCCCCATAAACTCAAAGGGAATGACACTATTAGGAGCTGTGACTTTGTTGGAGTATGTATGGCCTAGTCGGAGAAAGTCTGTCACTGTGAGAGTGGGCTTTGAGGTCTCATATATGCTCAAACCATGTCTACTGTATCAGACTACTTCCTGTTTCCAGCAGGTCAAGATGTAAGAATCTCAACTCCCTGAGTACCGTGTCTGACTTCATGTTATCATGTTGCACCATGATGATAATGGACTAAACCTCTGAAATTATAAGCCAGCCCAATTAAATATTTTTTAATTGTAAGAGTTACAGCTACAATTAACTGAAAAGAATATATATTTTCTATTAATTCACATTTTAAGTTATTATTTTAATGACACATACTATAAAACATGTAAGCATGTATAAACTATATATGTACCACTTTAAATATATATCTGAAGTGAACTCTTATACCAAGACATAGAAATTTTATGGTGTTCAATAAATCCCCAGTGTTTCCTTTCTTCCTCATTAACAATTTGCTTTTTCTCCCTGTAACAGCTGCCATTAACTTTAATACCAGAATGCCCTTACTTCTTAATGTATCCCTAAATGGTAAGTTTTGACTGCTTTTGCATTTTATAAAAATTAATCTGGGTATATTACTACTCATATAAATATTCATTCTTACCTATCCTTGGATATATTTGAGACACTCAATTTAATATGAATTTCTGTAGTTCATGTTTGCAATTCTGCACAATGTGCCACTGCATGACTATAATACAGTATATCCAATCTACTGTTTTTAGCTTTATGCAATTTTAAAGCAGATATGTAGGTACTAAACCAACCTCATGGTTTTTAAGAGTCTCTCTTACTGTAACTACAATTAGAGGTGTGGGATTGCTTAAGTAACAGGGAAAAATTTAGGCATTCATTCAGTAAGTTCATAGTGTTTCCAACCTACCACTACAATAATGGAGTTTCTGATGCTTTGTGTGTTTGACAGTCCTTGATATAGTGGACTTTCAGATTTTAGCTACATTCATAGTTTTGTTTTGTTTTCACTGTCTAGAGTATGTAGTTGCTATTAGACTGTCTAAAATATGCCTTAATTAAAATCAACTCTTTTAAAACAGCTTTTGAGCAAAGAAGCACCAAAAACAGTCTCAGAGGGAAAGTACAAAACACAGTAATATCTTTTATTTTAGTCTTAGAATTTCTGAAGTTACAACACTTAAGTACTGAAGTTAGTCTTTGAGATATTTTTATTTGCAAATGTTGTAAATGCTTTTATGTAAGGCAATAAGTTCATTTGTTTTTTTGTTTGAGTATTGTTTTTTTTTCATTCACAAAAGTATATAGCAGAATTTATTTATTCAATAAAACTGATTAACAAAATACCACTGCAAGTACCTATAGGGCTGTATTGAACAAACGACAATATGGCAAAACATATTCCGACCTTGAACTCTTAAAATCACAATTAGTTCAGTCTTACTGGGAAAAAATATTGATCTTAAATTGCATAAACTACTTGTGAAAACCCTTAGATTTTGAAAAATTCTAGTTTCCTCACATAAATCTATCACCAGCATATTTTCTCATATCACTTATCTAATGAAAATTTTTGTTTTAAAGAACAGAATATATTATGTAAACATATAAGCAAAATTGTCCTTCAGCTGTCAGCATTAGATGACTGTGACCTTATTCTTTCAGTGAGCACAACTTATTTACCTCAAAGCACAAGTGGAATGCTTATACTGACCTAATGGACAGTATCCAGCCAGATGGTGGACAATCACTGCCCATTATTTTGCTCCCTTCAGTAACTCTCTTGACGCTTTTCAACTCATTGGTCTTATTTTATTTTATCCTGAAGCAGGTGAACAATGAAATAATTAATGGCACTATCAGAATTATTTTACATTCTTGTTTTCTGAAGACTGAAAAAGGTGGAGTGAGGATGAAAAACAAAAAAGTTCTGAAGACATCAGGTAACACATCCAACTGCTATAGGAGTACTATGAGAGATATGTAAACACTCATGCTTACAGAGATTTATCAAACATCTAAGGAAAATACGCTGGTTAAACAGCAAAGAATTTTTCGTCATTTATTTTATTTATTATTTCACATGTCTAAATGTTTTAGGCCAGCCTGAACTTTTTGTTTTGATTTGTGTTAATTTCTTTTAATTTTTAAGATCCTAATGTAATTACAACATTTCTACCTTTATTTCCTCAGTCTAAATTGCCCCATATACTGTTCCTTGTTGTCCTTCAAATTTTTTTTTCCAAGAACACACTTAGAAGGAGGGCAATGCTGCCTTGTAGACTTAAAACCTGATCTGCTGTGTGATGGATAATGAACAGTCACCCTCCCTCTGGTTAAGCCCAGGGCTGACACAATTACAATGAACAGAACAAAATTTATCTATAGTTTTCATCAAGATGCAAAAGAACACAAATAATGAGCCTGGTGTTCAGAATTTATACAAAGTGCCTCTTTATACCTTGGAAGCATTTTTCCACTGCCCTCTGTCTTTGCTGCCTTCTTTGCAGCTGCTGTGGTTTTGAGCTTATTATCAGCAGGCACATTTGAAGGCTACAATGTAAGAAAAACAGTAGCTGAGTGATGGATCCAATGGCAGATTATATAAAGTTTAATGATTTAGTCATGTTTCTGGTCCTTAACTGCACTCCGGCATCTGTGAATGATGCCTGTGATCTCATTGTCACCTCAAAGATCCACTGGGATGGATTCAGACACCGGTGTAAATCTGTTTTGACTTAGCAACAATGAAATCTTTCACATGGGAAATCTCCAGATAGCAAAGAAACGATGTGGATCTCTGGTAATCCTTAGTTTGTTCCAGGAAGACTTGTAGACCCGCCCGAAAACAAAAAAAGGACACTTCATAAGAGGGCAGCTGTATTTTGTAGGAAGACAGTGGACTTGTAGTTACAGTCCACCTACCTCTAAAATGTTCCTTTCAAACATTATAGGTAAATAAAGACAGAAGTAGAATAATTTTACTCATGTGTTTATTGTGAAATGTGGTTTTACATTTTATAAAAGAGAAAATATTGTAGATAAGAAAAGCACACATAATGCACGTGGAAAACCACTTTCTTCACTAACTCCTATCATAGTTTTCTAGATTCTATAAAATACCAGCATCTTTGAGACTGTCATTCTTCCAGCTGTGGCCTCTCCATCTCCTATTATTTCCCATTGTTTTGGCAATGCCTGAAATGTCAAAAATCATTCTCTGTTTTGAAACAGAGCATTTTGGCAATAGGATTAACACTTAACTTTTGCGAACCGTTGACTCTTCTATTGAAATTGGTTTTTTTTTCTTCAAATCAAATTTATATTAACAACTTATGAATAATTTAGATATAATACCGTCAAAATAATTCTTAAGTAATTTCATATAGTATGAAAAAAGCAAATAAATGTTTCAAGTCAGTCCTTGATGGTTTTCTAAAGAGACCAGATGAACCTTCTGAACTTAACATTCTGGGGACGTAGATATATACAAAGCATGATTGGTATAGTAATGCAAGAGTTTTCAAAAATGTGACATGCATTTAAATTCTTCTCCAATAACTGGTTAACACACATTTTGGTTCAAGATTAGGAAAAACCATCAAGAATACAGATGTGCACCAAATGAAACCATCGGTGTAGCTTCCCTACCCTCCACACTCACTGACTGAGCACTTACTGGGACAAGAGCTGCAGTCCCTACTATCCACATTGGCCTTTTCTCTGGTCTGATTCGCTCTCAGTCCTGCACGTTGTGTTATGCACTCCAATACCTTCTGAAATGTGTCTTGTCCTACCTGGTCTTTCAACACTGTCCTCACTTTGGTAATTAGTTGACCTTTGCCAGTGCCTGTGGTTGCAGGATCATTTAGTGCTGTGCTCATACTGCCTCCGACTCCTCTCCTTCCTAATCAGCTCTCGGAATGTTCTATCACACTGCCATGTGTCACTTTGTGAAGACCTCTTCCTCTCACATAGGTCCTCTCCTCCCTTCCCCCTTCCTGCTCCCTCTCCATCTCTTCTGACCTTCTTTCTCAGTATTCATCATAGTCCGACCCTCTTGGCATCTTCTCTATACCTCACTAAAATTTTCCCCTAATAAATCTTTTTCACATCCAATTGCATTTGGGCATCTGTTTCCTGCATGATCAAGATAAACTAGAAAAGCTATGTTTACCCTTCTTCTTTTCTCTTGTGGGTGCTGACTCTGGACTACAAATCTTTTGTATATCTCCTTTAATTCCCCATATCCTGCTTTTAATTGAGTTTTGTTTGGGCAAGAGAATAGGTAACATTATCATCCTGTAAATACTTCAATTTTACAGTTTATTTTTGAAACTTTATAGTCTAGCTTCCAGTTTCCTTCTGGCTTTGGAAAGTGAAGCCATTGGAATTTCAGAAAACGAAACCAAACAAATAAAACATAAATAACTTTTCTTCCCACAGACCCTGGCACTTAGCATAGTTTCCAGGCTATCTGTTGAACACAGGCCATTCAGAAACTTAGTCTACACCTTGGCTTTAAGATATGTCCACCCTCCTTTTCTGGATAATAAAACGAGAAATAAACAATCACTAATACTTTAAGTGGAAGAACTATGAAATCACTGTGGGTAAAGACAACAACTTAAAAGGAATAGAGCATATTACGTAGAAATGACTTCATTACCATCTAATATTACCCAGCAAGGAACTTTTTTATTAGTCCTATCTAGATGTCTTCTACTTCTGAAGGCTTCTTACCCATGTAAGGGGAAGAGGATTCTGTGTTAGGTATAATGAAATTACATGAAGGCATTACATTTATTTTTTTCCACTTCATTTTGTTTCTTCAGAGGACATCAGACTAGCCTTTGAAATTTGCTTGTGTGCACAGACTATCTCGAACCATACACAAGAATTGGAGGAAGAGGGCTAGAAGCCACTGTGAGAGAAACAATTGTGTGATGAGAGAAATGATTTTTATGATGTTTTTAATTTTAGAAAAGTGGAGCTGTAATCATCTGGGTTGAGTGTTCTGCACGATACTTTAAATCTCTGGGGAATGATCAAAGTTGAGAAATATACTCAAGTGTGTGTGTGTGTGTGTGTGTGTGTGTGTGTGTGTGTGTGCGCGCGCGCGCGTGCGTGTTTAAGGTGCATAGAAGAAGTATCATTTAAAAAATTAAAACTCCTGTGAAGTATGAAAATTGAAAACTGAAGTTCTCCTTTAAAAGAAAAGATTGGTAATTGAGTTGGCTCTATGATAAGATAGGAGTACTCGGAGGGGAGTCCTTCCACCGTAAGCAACAAGAGTTTCATTAGCCCTTCTTCCCTTTTGTTGGTTTGGTTTACTTCCCATTGTGTGTGTGTGTGTGTGTGTGTGTGTGTGTGTATGTGTGTGTGTGTGTGTGTGTAAGAAGGTGGAGAATTGAAAGTGCCTTTATCATGACCGAATGAGTAACTGCTTAGAAGATAATGGCGATCAGGAGGTCTTTGGACTTCAGAGGGAAAGCACAGCCTCAACAGCCAGGATCATCTGGCAGCTACTTTTATGATAAGGCCCAAAGTTGAGCAGTAATTTTTTTTAATTCTTTATCTGTGAAAATGAAGGAATCAGTCTTACAAGCAGGAGACTGTCTGCTCTTGAACGAAACCTTTAATTGGGGTAATTGAGAGGAGTGAGAGCTGCAGGCGAGAGATGGGCATCTCATCCAGACCCCAACCCTGACATAATGTCAGAGAGCCTGGAGCAGTTTTGAACAATAGTCACTGGGGGCAGATGGACATTAGGTGACATTAGACAAGAAGAAATAGCATGAGATTAAATACTCTTTGTGGTAGTCTGTGAACAAAATTAAAGGTAAATTTGTGTAGTGTGTTTTGTTATTAAAGTACATATTTAATGATTTTTAATTTTTTTACATTTCTTTCACCAAATGGTGGTGGCAAAGTTTTTCTACCATCATAATCATCAGGATAAGAACGACTCAGGAAAAATAAGAGCCGAATTCTCATTTTTGGATTGTTACAGACATCTGCATCTCTAGCAGAGGTTATAACTGTTATCATGAGCTCAATAACAAACACTAAGCATTTGAGAGAGGAACCACAAATTTGCCACTTATTTTAAACTTTTTTAAAAAAGAAAAACACAGACTTTCATGATCTTTTAATACAAGAATGATAGTTGGTACATAGTTTATTGCATAGATCCTTGATTTAGGACGAATTTTCTCCATCCGGGTGAGAGGAAGTGGTAGTTTCTTTTGGGGTTGGGAGGAAGTGTTTCTAAGTGCAAAGAGGAAAACTCGGGTATTAGGTGGTAGTCACAGATTCTTGTTCCCACCCTCTCATGGGGTTGAAAGTCTAGCACATGTGTGTTGGAGGTGAGAGTCAGGGATTGCATGAGCAGTTAGAGAAATCTTCGAGTATGTTTGAAGCTATGAAAGCACTTGGGCCTTGTTCCAGTTCATATTTTTAAAAAAAAATGTAAGTTCAAGGCAACCATCACTAATATATCTGAGCAGAATATTCTTTTGTTGAGGGAAATTATCTGTGCACAGTAAGATTGTGGAAAGTTTGGCAACTTCACTGTTCTCTAGTTAGTAGATGTTAACAGTAACCCTTGCCCTAAGTTGTGACAACCAAAAATGTGCCCAGACACTATCAAATGTCCCCTGAAGGGCAAAGTCACCCCAAGGAAGAATCAAGTCATTGCCTTCACATCAAATCAGAGTTAGGTCATCCCCTTCCTTATGGTGGGAACTTGATATAGCACAGAGAGACATAGAGAATGTTAGAATCACACTCAAGGACAGAATAGGCAGCTTGCTCTGTCATCATTTGTCCCTGAACTGAGCCTTCATTCAGTTTTTGCCTTTTTAGGAGATTTTGAAAACAAAAATAAAAACAAACAACCCAAAAACCCGACATGGCAAGTCTAAGTAAGAAAATCACCTCCATGCAAGCTTATCCAAAGACACGAAAAGGAGAATTTCTACAAACAACAGGACACAAATGCAGCACACAATTCTAGCAGCCTGAGGTTAGTTAGGTTTCTGAGAAGGCAGTGTGCAAGCCACTTTCACTGAAAGTGCTCGTAATTGAGCTGCTGGAGAACAGTGTAATAGTCGGAGAGCAAAGCCTGCAGCTGAACCAACAAGCAGCTTGAGCCCATGAGGTACAGACAAGTGTCCTTGGCAGAAAAGAAAAAATTGAAATCCGTTTACTAATGCACTTGGAAAAAAACAACCCTACACACCACAAATATTCCAATGAAAAAAGACACCTGGTAAAGAATATTGCTCCAAAACATTCATAAGCGTGCACAAGGACTGAATTCTGCAATTTGAAACCCAAACAAGAAAAGACCAAACAACTGTGAGTTTGGGGCATGCTAGAAATAGAAATGGCCTTATTCTCTATGCCTCTGAGACCCTGGGTGGTATATGTAATCAAGGAAGGTCACATCTGGAATTGTAAATTTTTACTTTGGCTTATTTCAGGTCTTGACAGACATAAATTATTTGACAGTCATTCAAGAGCAAACAATTATGTTATGGGACAGACAGGCTATTTCTAAGACTTTTCCCCAGTGTCACTGAGTGAGTACAATGATATATAAACTCTTAGTAGAGGCTGTTTTATAGTGAAATTATTAAAAGAGCCATCTGTTGTTAAAAGTGGGGACTTCATTGGCAGAGCACTTCTGTAAACTGCAACAGATCTGGAAAAGGTCCTACGAAGACGGCACATTGTTTGTGTGGTTTAATCCACTTGGGATAGCAGAACTGTGGCAGAAAAGATTCCAAATAATGCCATAATAGGAAGAAGTTTTTTTACATTGAGACTACAGGAAAACCAAAAAGATAAAGTTCTATTCCTTGTATCTACTTCAGCAAATTTCTAAGATCCTGGGAGTGTTCATCTATTAATTTTGTATTTTGATAATTTTTATTCAAACAAGACTCTGGAACATAAAACAAATTCCCTATGTTTCAGAATAATTACCCTCCCTAGTTTTGATAAACATAAGTGGACTTAAATTTTAACACTGAGACTTGCAACTTCTCATTTTTAGCCAAGAAGATTCGGTTGTAGGGAAAAGACCCAAAAACAATTCCAGGAAGCAGACTTGTTTCCCCCCCACACACTTTTTTCTAAGTGCCCAGTCCTATCAGATATATAAACTGGAAATCAAAGTCTTTCCCCAAAGATAGAAATTATCCCCAGTATCAGTATGTCTATCTTGATTTGTGACATTCTGCAGACAGAGATTTGAGAGTTCTTTAGGGAACTCATTTGTGGCCTCTAAACCCCATAATCTTCTCAGTTTATCTCACTGATAGAAATTCAAGGAGCAAAGAAAATCACCCTTGGATTTTTTGAATGCCAGTAGCAACAAACAAAAGATGGGTTTCTTTAAGATGAGTTTCCCCAGAAACATATATGAGAAAAAAGGGGTTTTTTGTTTGTTTGTTTTGCAGGTGACCACAAAGGGTATCATCAGTAGGGAGACAAATAGAGAGGCCAGCACGTAAAGAAAGTGTATGCTCAAGCAGACTATTCTGTGAGCAATTGGAACTTAGTTTATTTGAGAATCCAGTACAAATCACAACTGGTTTTTATCACATATGACAGGCCAAAAAGCTAGGATATTGGCATCAACCTTACTTGGTTATTATCTTATCTTAAGAGATTTAGACAACATCATCAACCAAAAGAGCATGAGTATAAAAGAAGTCACATGACTGTTTACTGTAGTAGAATGATGTTGGCATGAATAATGAGATGACCACTGTTGTATCTCTCATAATAGTAATAGTAACCACCCATGAATCATGAAACTGAAAAGTCATATTTACCCAATGAAATATCCTTAAAGGAGTAAAGTGATAAACTATCTTACATCCTCAGGCCATGGGAGATAGGCCTCAGACACCTTTCAGCACATGAAGAGGCACGTACAAAAATTCCATTCCATTCCAGTCTCATCTCATTCTTTATATTTCAATGGGGTCTGTCATAAGTCATTTCAAAACACAACGGATCATCATCTCTGTGGTGCCTGCTCTTCACTCAGTGCACAAGGACAAGATGTTTATGGAGTTGGTGGAGCCATCAATAGTCGAGACTTGGCTCACTTCCTGTTTTCATTCTTCAAAAATCAGTTGAGTTCTAATCTAACACGGGCAGGCACGGGAGGATAATATGCGTGGAAGGCGAGTGATATAAGGGAAATTGGCCTGAATCGAGCTCGAAGTTCAGAATCAGTTCAGATTATTACTCTGGCATATGCTTCCACTTGGGACCAGAATGAAGGGTGGGAAATTTCAAAATTACCCAACATGTTTTCTTATTGTAATTGGAAAGAAGTCTAGTGATTGTTTTTCTTTTCTTTTCCCACTTAAGAGCCAGTTGTATCTGTTGCTGGGTTGAAACCGCACAGTAAAAACTTCAGACATTGTTTGGGGATATCAAACCTTACTAATTCATGGAAAGATATAAGATGTGTTGAATCATTTCGAATTGTTTACACGTCATAATATGTTACAACAAAAATGCAATGACCTTTTAATCTGCCCAGTTAAGACATTAAATAAAGGAGGCCTATTAAAGATAGCTTATCAAAAACTCTGCATGTAATAGAGTATCGGCGATCTACTATCATTTTGTGACATACATACACACATAAACATGCCTCACATGGTAGGACAGGACAGAACACTAGAATATTAACATCAACCTTACCTGATCAATATCCTCCAATAGAGTAGTCTGGTTGGAGAATCACAATGGCCCCCCAACAATGTTTAATTCTTTACTATGTGGTTGCAACTGCGCAACACACACATCTGCCTCCTAAGTGGAAAAAGAAAAAAAAAAGAAAACAAAACAAAACAAAAAAAACCACTAGGTCTTTTTCCAATTACAGTAAGAGAACATGAAACATGTTGGGATATATATATATAATTTTTTTTCTATATCCACTTCTGATATAAAGGTCCTGGAAACTTTGAAGGCTCTAGAGTCCTAAGAGAGGCGCCTGCTTGTTAATGAGTTGAGTTACCTGATGGAAGGCCATCCCATGGTTCCCATGGTTGCTTTAGAATGAGGTCGAGTCAGGAGAATAACCAAGACATGAGTACAGGGTTGCAATGTTCTGCCAAACCCATCAGTCTCTGGGGAGGGGAGCCCTGCTTAAGACTGAACTGATTGCCAACTGACTGTGAACAAATAAACCATGCCTAAAGACTTCGAATTTTAATGAAAAGAAATCAAAAGGGAGTGGATTAGGGAGGATGGGGTTTCTGGAATGTGGTACTTTAGGGGAAACATGGAAGCTTTGCAGCCCTTTCCACATCCCTTGTCGTGTGTATCTCTTCTACTTGCCTGTGCCCTTTGAGACATCCATTACCGTGGAAGATAAGTTGTTTCCTGATTTCTGTGAATCACTCCAGTAAACTTATTATACCTAAGCAGGTGGCCAGGAACTTTGGTGTTTAGTCAAGAAGTAGAGGCCCATGCTTGTGACTGCGTTATGAACTAGTGGGGAAGTATTGGAGGCTGAGCCTTGACTTTGTGGGGTACAAAAGCATCTCTAAGCAGAAAGCACAGAACAAAATCAAATCAGGGGACACAGAGCTGCTGTTCACTGACGGGGAGAAAGCTTTGCGTATGTTTTAGTACCAATGCTCACAGTTGTTTTATAGAACTAACTGAACGGTTTCATTTTTCTATACTCTTACTTTAAAGAGATCGCCTTGAGACAAGGATATATGGAAGAAGTGTTTATTGTACAGTTACAATGATTGCTACATTAGCAATACATTTGGAGACAACGTTTTCTTCTTTGGTATGCACTGGGACAATAGGAATCTCTAACCTAAACTATTAAAAGTATACCAGTAAAAGTACAACACTGTCTTCCTCTGGACATTAAGGAGGAAACCCATGAATGGAGATGGACCTGACCAAGGTTGGGTTTTGTTTGGTTGTTTATAGATTAACACAAGGAAGTGGATAGGAACTTTGAAGATTGTCATCAGTTTTAATGGGCTGTTAGAATATTAGCTACTAAATATTTGATAAATGAGTTAAGTAATCAACCAGAAAATATTTAAGTCCCTTGTTTTAATTTAAAAACAAATGGGAATATTATTAACTGGTGATTGATGAGCTATGGCTTATATACTGGATCCAATCTCCCATCTGGTTTTGGAAACAAAGAATGTTAGCTGAGTTGCCTTACATATTATTTATTGCAGTTTTTAATACTACAGTGGCAAGATTTGAGTAATAATGACAGAGACTAATGGCCTCTAAGTCTAAAATGTTCATTCCATGGCCTTTTACATACATAGCACACACACACAAGTTTACCTTAATTTTAGATCTGTGACTTGTATTTATTTATTTATTTTTTGTTCTGTTATTCTTTTTTTGGTACAAAATGTGCTTGACGTTCAACTAAATAGGACACAGATGTTGGCCTCGTAGCCATGTACATATGTTAGCATTCCCTCATGATGATCACTCCAGCTTCTTCCTTCCTATAAATAAATGCTATTAGCCACAAGAGAAATCGACGGAACAAAATCTAGCATTGTTAGGAAACCATGGTGATTACACAATTTTAGGTACTACTTTTACAGACTAGGAAAATAGGACCCAAGTATGTTGAAGAGTTTGCCCACATGTGCCCAACTTAGGCCACTGGAAAGGGCACTAATTCTCCTAATGAAAATCCCAGAAATCCCCAACTGAGTCAAAGTTATATTAACTTTGTCTCTTTAGTCTTCTGTGCTTAGTAAATTTAGTTATCTAATGGTTCTCAAATTTCAGTGTGTGTAAATATTATATTAAAAAGTGATTTGGTGGCCTTAGTCCCTCTTTTCCCTGATGTTGCTGATACAGTGAGCCTAGAGTGACCCTCAAGAAGCTGCATTTCTAGTAAGTTTTCTGAGTGATAATGATAATGCTAGTTCAGAGGTGACACTTAAAATCTCCTCAAATAAAGCTGAGAATGATCAATTTTTGTCCCTCTTATGTGTTGGGACTTTTGGTACTTTAAAGCCAGCTCAGTCATTGCTATTCACCATTTATCAGTATGATAATCATAAAGACCTTCCACCGGTCTCTTTCAGGGGGATTCCTTTACAATACTACAAAGTATTAATGAAGTAAAAGAAAACAACACACACAAACAAGCCTTAGTTATCACAGGTGAAGGAAGCAAAGACAGATCAGACAGCAGAAGGCAGGAGTGTCGGCAAGCATAAGTGAGGAGGTGAAAGGCCTGTAAATCCAGATGTTTAGTCTCAGCGCTTTCTGATGCCTGAACTGAAGCTTTGCAAGTTCATCAAATGCTATCTTCTCTCCTCGTGTAAATCTGAATTAGTTATGAGTAGTTCTGTGCAAACATTCATGACAGAAAAAAAATTACAAGGAAGAACTCAATTGGCTTTGTGACCAAACAGTCCGAAAATGCTACTATTGGTCACAAGGTCCTTTTACAACATAAGAACAAAATTACATTAAACATATCATTAAACAAACCAGAAACAAGACAAAGAAAATGCTAAGTTCCCTTTATTTTTAATGACTAAGAAAACTAATAGAATAGAGGCTTATTTTTCTTGGATGTTTTGTGATTTAAGTTGTTTTGCCTTTTTCTTGGGAGAAAAGTGGGTGTCTGCGCTCAAAAGATAAAGTTTGACTGGGAAGTGGTGAGCCAATATAATTCACACCCCACCCTCACACCAGTCATCAGTAAACACAATTGAAGTGGTTTTCTGCAAGAAAAAGCCCTCAAAACTCAAGACTGGGGAAATTTAAACCTGATGTTTTTCATTCCTTCCAATTCTCCTCTGTTGCGACACTTGATTCTCTCCTCCGCATCTGTGCCCATGGATGGCCCTGTGGTCTCTGGCGGTCTGGGATGAGGAGGCCCAGGTAGGGCATGCCTGATTCTGAGATCACCCTACCCCTCCTCTTCCACCCTGAGTGGCTCACTCGCTCTCTTGCATGTGTTCTGTCTCTCACTGAATGTTCTTACGTCTGTCACCGCTGTCATCATTCTCTGCTCACACAGCTTAAAACTTCAGAGCGAATCCTGCCAACTTCTCTTAGCTCTTCAAATCCACCCTGTTCCCAGTTCTCTCAGTTCCTCTTTGTAATGCCTTTTCCATCTGTCTCCTGCATTGTGCTTTCTTCCCATCTGCCCTCCCCCCTGCCCACTGCAAACCCTTCCAAGCTCATAATGATGCAGAGCACAGTCATATGCAGAGACTTGGAATCTCTCCCAATAGGCCCCATGTCTCTTACCTCTTAGCTGAGTAAATTGATTTGATTTCTCCTACGTCATGAGCCTCGATTATATAATGTCATTTCTAGCATATTAATAATAACACGGAACCATAAGTTGTTGAATAAAATGTGCACAAATGGTTTAGAATAATGTAAGGCATGCAATAAAGTGCCCCTTAGAGAGTGACTAAGATATCACTTAAGTGGCTGCAACCACAAGGTAGTTCTAAGCATTGGAGTGAATCTGAAGGCCTTTTTGCAGGCCATTAGTGTCATAGAAGCACTCTGCTCCAATAAGAGTAGGGTGTTAGACAACCTGAAGAATGGCAAGCACGAGACACAATGGAGGACCAGAAGGAAGTCTTCATCATGCACTTCCAGAACAACTTTCATTCAATCAACCAGGAACTAAAGGAGCTGGAACATCTTAGCAGCTTAGTAGACAGGCCATCAGCGAATACACAACTCTGGACTGTTGAGCCAAAATCTTGTGCAGGACAAAACTCTTATAGCCAACCTCTGCACACATACAAATGGCCCAAGAAACCGTAGTACCACGCAGGCCTAGCATCTGGCCTTTTGAATCAACAGTCCTGGAAGAGCTCTGCAAAGCAGATGGGCTTGTCTGCCAAGCATTGACTGCAGGCTCAGCCCACCGCTCTGGCTCTATGGCCTCGATACAAAAATGATGTGATCAGCCACACTGATATGATGTTTCTGGAAAAGTCCATCCACTTCTCCAGACCCAATGACACTTCCGCAAAGCCTCTGAGGTCCTTAGGAAAGGTGTCGGAAGTGATCATCACTGTGGAGAGCTGTGCACCAGTTGCCCAGTACTAAAGGGGTGTGATGACAACGTCTGCACAGAAGATGGTAAGCTTGACATGTGGTCCAAATGCAACTACCAAGAATTCCAGAAGGTGACAGACCATGTCACCACTGCCTGGATCCACTATCACCTACCCCAGGTGCCAGACATTGTGTTCAGGCAAGCCCTTTGTGGGAGGCTGTATAAAGCTATTTCAGGCTCATGCCAATGCTACAGGAAGTTTCTGCAAGATGTCTTTCCACCCAGACATGGAGAGATTTCTGAGCTCTGGAAACCTTCTAAACACCTGCCAGCTGGGAACGCAGCCCAGCAATTGTCCTGCTCATAGCCCCAACACCTTTCCACAGATGTCTGTAGGGCATTATTCTTCTCCCCATCCCTGCAGGCAAAACTGTCACCTGTTAGCAGTGCATCACAGAATGATCTGTCACATGATCTTCTTCCGTGTGTGTCAGCATCCCTGTGAGTTGCCGCCCCTCCCCTACTTGAGTCTACTGTTTTCTTGAGCTGACTGGAATGAGTCCTTTATTCTTCATGTTGGGGTTGCTTGACTGAGTTTTGTAACTTATTTTTGCAAACATAACATAAAATATTTTATCTCATAAGTATTGTTTCTACAGTGCCACCAACTCTGGATGCATCCTATTTTTGAGAATGACCTTTTGGTACAGTCAGGGCACACTGTCACTGTTCAGAAAGGAAATGACTGTGAATCCTTAATATCTCATCATACTTTTGGTGGGTGTTCTAGGTGTACAAAAATACCAATACTTATTGCCTAACATTTATTGCAGCTGTGTTTGCAGCCAGCAGCCTTGGAGGGTTAGACGGTGATTTCAAGGCAAAGACGGTGATTCCAAAGGCAAATGGAAAGTCCTGGTTTCCATTTGCTACGAAGTGATGAGCTCTCAAGCTCTGTGATCCTTAGCTGTGATACAAATCCTCTGCATGGGTAGCAACTACTTGGACTCCATGAGACACAGAGACAAGGGGAGCTGGCAGAATTCTGATGGTGTATGGCTTGCTCTACGGTGAGTAATAAATTCCCTTTCCTCTAACACAGGAACCTTGTATATTCTGGGGAAACAATAAATAGTAACATATTTGGGTCTCCATTCCCTCTAGTTTCCAAGACAAATACTTGTTCGATTGAGGCATAATTTTTCCTTTGTTGTAAATAAGAGAGTAGTTTGAAAGATAAATAGGAAGTCTATGCTGGTATATAAATCATAAGTGTCTTTGCTTCCCATATATGTTTTTGTACTTTGTATAATCAGAAAACTACTCTAAATTGTGTGTGTTTATTTGTATGAGCATAATTATATACATACACACAAATATATTATATATGTAGTTATATACATATATCATTGCATACATAATCTCAGGAAGTTCTTACATGCCTCAGGAAGTTTCTGAAACTGACAAGATTCATAATTGTCCTCCCTAAGGTTATATAATCATTGATGCCTGTTGGGGAGAGGAAATCCTTCAACTTTTCAAAATTCTTGCATGCTCTGCAGAGAATTCCAGGATGCAGGTTCTGTTCATTACCCAGGCTGAGGTAGGGTCTCCAGTGATGCAGTTGCCTTTGTGCCCTCCACGTTTCTGTAAGTAGCCCAATGAACACATTGGTTTTCCAAGTTGGAATTTGGACTTATTAAGTTGGTCTTTCATTGATGTCCTTTCTGATGAATATACATCTGCTAACATCTCCCCAGGAAACATCTCATATAAATATAGTAAGAACAGTGATAGCCTGAGGTCACCTACTTCTAATAAACAAGTATCTTGACCACATGAAAACATGCCTCAATGTGTGGGAATGTTTGGCACCCACATTGGGAAAGAATGGCCTGGGATGGCCTTTTTTTTTTTTAGCCTGCAGACTTGTATGCTTTACTTCAATTCTCCAGGGCATTGGAGTCTCGTGGTTAGGCAACATCCCTCTGCTGTATCTAATTCACAGACCAGAGCAAATCATGACCACATTTTCAAAGACAAGAAGAGTGAGTTTTTTCTGAGTCCCATGTCAATAGGTCAGAGGTATCCCAGATATCTCCTAGAATTACCCCCCTTTAATTGTGAATTTACAACTGTTTAATAGGTGATGCAATTGGTTCAAAGTTTAGTATCAAAATTACATAGTATTTTTACATTTTTAACCCAGGAAATAAGTATCTATAAAATTTACTATTTGAAATATATTCCATTCTATTTTTCAAGACCTCATTTTGGCAGCGCTGGTGATGAGAAGAGCAGCAAGAACTGGTTTGGGAAACAGAGCATCCTACGAATTATGGAATAAGCTGGTGGATTCTCTTTTAGTGGCCTTTCTCACACTGAACTGCACTCACCCAGAAGAAAGCGCCTAGAACTTGTCTGCAGTTATGGAATGTATTTGGTTTTGGTTTGGGTATTTTCTTATTTCATCTTGGGAATTTTTATAATAATATTGTTGGCTACACAAGGTCTGAACAGTACTCATATCAATAGACATATTAATGCAGAAGGAGAATTCTCCCAGGGTACCATCCCTAGACCAAGACTTACAGGCAACCAATGACTGCTAAGAGAGAAAAAGGGAACGAGAGGTAGAGAGGGGAATTTAAACAGCTCAAACTCTCTCGGGGATTAGTCCCCTAATTGTTTATCCAACACAAAGTATTCCTGAAATCCTATACACACAAGCCACGCTGAATGCACTCAGCACATTGTATTTACATATGAATGTATATATAATATATATTTATGACATGTATCATAATATAAAAAGAGCATCAATTTAAGAGATTGTGAGTGAAAGGATGCATGGGAGAGCTTGAAAGGAGGGGGTATGGGAGGGGCTGGAGGGGGGACTAATGATGTAATTTTATATTTTAATTTCAAAATTTTTAATTTCAAAGAGGTTAAATTCCAAGGAATCCAAGGCAAATATGAATCCAACCTTGAAGCACATGGCATTGCCTCATTGCCCTCTCTGTCACAGCTCTTTCAGAGGAAAAAAATACTGCATACTCAGTATTTGACTTTCTGTTAAAGGAATTTTTCCCCCCACAGGTGTCTCCCTGCATGAGAAATCTGAGCAATAAATCTTATCCGTTGCTAATCTGAAATTCAGTTTAACTGGATTTAGTGTTTTTATGCAATAAATCTAGCAGTGCTTTCTTCCACATGTGGGCTTTAGCAAACAGAAATCCCCATTTCTCTGCTCCTCTAATTAAATGGAAGACATTGCTAGGTGCATCTTTTATCCTCCTCCCTATTTTAAGAAAGGGGTTCTTTGAATGTTCTCTAGAATGATATTTTTCAGAATATCATCTTTGATCACTAAATTAAATAACTTAATACTGATTAAAATGTCTCTTCATGGGTGCCTCCTATGTTCTTCCTAGTAGCCATGTTCTCAAGCTCCCAGGAGACTCTGATGCACTGTTAATAAACAAGAAATGACACCACCAGTTTGAACTTCAGATAAATCCTGATGTGTCTTCACTACTAATCTATTGCTTTGGGCAATGACCTCAACCAAGTGAGTCATTGAGAAAAAACTGAGATTTCATAGAACTGAGAGACAATTGATCGTTAAAGCAAATTGTCAGTGACAATAACTATTGGTTCCCAACACATTTCCAGAAATTATCAAAATTTTTATTTATTTAACAGAGTTTGAATTTTTAAAAAGTCATGGAAAGTGCAATTTTTAAGCCCTCCAAATAATCTTTCCCAAGTGGTTGTTGGTTTGCTCATTTTCAGACTCAGCCCTGAAGGTGACCTATCATTAGCAGCAACTAAATGGTTTCTAAGTTTTGTTTGGTTTTTTTTTTTTGGTGTAGGGACTTGAACTCGAGGCCTTGTAGTACATGCAAGGCAATCATTTTACCACTGAACTGCATCACTTGGACTGCAATGCTTTTACATTATTGGGTCTTCAAAAGTCTATCCTAACTGAAAATATTGCTTTGCATGATATGGAATCCAGACAGATTTAACAGCTTTTGTATGATTAAACAAAAATTTATTATCAGTGAGGTGGTGGTGGCACACTCTAAAATTCCAGCACTCAGGAGGCAGAGGCAGGTGGATCTCTGATTATGAGGTCAGCCTGGTCCACATAGTGAGTTCCAGGACAGCCAAGGCTACAAAGAGAATCCCCATCTTGAAAAATCAAAACAAAAAATTTATTTTATAACTACTGGTATATGACGCAATTTTGAAAGCTGCTCTAGATAATGAACAATTTTTCCCTTGCAAAATATTAACCTCTCCTATTGCGTCCTCATCTGGACAGTAATACAATGTCATAGGTTTGAGGAATGTTTTAGTTAATTTCTACCTCTGTGATAAAACTTCATGACCATGGCAGTTTATCAAAGAATAGGTTTACCTGAGCTTTTAGCTCCTGAAGGTTAGGGTCCATAATAACATAATGCTATACATGGTGACTGGAGCTAAAAGGTGAAAGCTGTGGCCTGGTTTTATACTATGAACTGGAAACAGGAAACACAGAGAGCAAAGTAGGAATGGCATATGGCTTTTGAAACCTCAAAGCCTGTCCCCAGTAACACTTTCCTCCAGCAAGGTCACACCTCCTAAACTTAATGAAACAGTGTCACCAACAGGGAACCAAGTATTCAAACATCTGAGCCTATAGGGGACATTTGCAATAAAATATCACAAAGGAAAACATTTTTTTATTTTTAAAAGATTCATATTATTTTTAATTATGTATATGTGTAGCAGCATGCATTTGAGTGCGGGTGCTTGGAGAGGCCAGGGCAATGATCTTCCTGGAGCTGGACTTACAGGCAATTAATTATAAGCCACTCGACAGGATGCTGGTTCTTCTGCAAGAGAAGTCTGCCCTCTTTACTGCTGAGCCCTCTTTACTCTCCATCCCCATGAAGGTATTTTAAATGATGAATACAAAGAAGGTGGCATTGCTGTTTGTCCTATGTACATAAAAATGCTTAGTAAGTATGAGCCATTATTATTATTTACTATCATTTTATTGTTTCTAAAACCATCCTTTCATTTATAAAAGGAAATTTTCCAAACGCTATGTAATGAGAGTATTATATTTTCCTCATTTTAAATTCTGTTTTGTAATCTGTTGTTGATCTGAAATTCAAACTAGTTGAATTTTTATTTGTTAAGTGTGACAATCTTCTTCTGATATGTGTAGTCTTGGGCAAACAGAAATCCCTATTTTTCTGTTTCTCTAATCAAACTGAAGACATTTAGAACCAAACTTGCAGCACAATGCTATGACTGATGGGAAGTCAAGCTGTAAATCTTCCCTTTCATCTCCTGACATCTACTAAAAATTTTAACTCTACCAAAAATATTTTAAATAGTCCCAACCTTTTGATGTAATAAACACATGTATGGAACAAGCAAATGATTTAATGGGCCATGTTTCTTCCACATAGTGAGTTACAATTCAGTTCACTGCAGCAATGAATAACAGAGAATGACAAAGCTTGTACTTGGGTGTTGGCCTTCATGGATGTTGATCAGTTTTATTTATCCCTTGTGTTATGCCTTTTGGAGACTCAACAGAACATCTGGCATACTTTTCAGAGCTTCTCCTCCTTAACAGAACTTGATCTTCATCTTTTTTCCCTGTATCTTGAGGCTGCCAAGATCTTGGAATAGCTCTTAGTTCTGTGTATAAATCCTCTGAAAGAACAGAGTCATATTCTGTATTGACTTCTCTGAACTTCTTTCTGGGGAAATGGTGTTCTAAGTATTTGGTGCTTTTAAATCTCTATAATGCCTTCAAACAGTTAATAATGACTATTAATAGGTCATTCAACACCAAGGGATGAGTCTTGAAATCATAAATTCAACAAGGAACATTAAATGGGCTCAGTAGGCTGCATTTATATATTTATTTGCATATATATGTTTCTGCTTCTGTGTTTGCATGCCTTTATAGTGTATTAACAATAAGAAAAACAGCCCATGAATCTGAGCGGAAATAAGGGTTTGAACATAGGAGTTGTTGGAAAGAGAGAATATAAGATGGTTGGAGGGAAGAAAGAGAAGGAAGAAATGATGTAAGTATATTTTAATTAAAATTTTTAAAAAAATTAAAAGACAGAAAACTGACTGACCTGGTTTATATTTATTGCACTGAGAAAGTCAGTCTCCAATGCAGATGCATATTGAATGACAGTAAGGTTTATCTAGATCCCATCTACTGCTTAAGACCTCTTGATCAGTCACTTGTTTACATTACGGAGGACTCTGACAACTCAAAACTCTAATCCAATAGAGACTCTACTTTTGTATAATCTAATAGAAAATAATTTTAGAATTTATCATTCCAGTTTTTATTATATTCAGAGCACAATCTGATAATCAAGAGGTCAACATATTTCTCTTTAGTCTTAGACTATAAAGAAATTGTAGATACTAGCAAAAGTCCAATCTACTGGCAGTAGATATCGAACAAACAACTCAGTTCTTATAGTTCAGTTTCTCCCCATTCCTGATCTTTCTTTCCTCATAAATACATGGTTGTGCTTGCTGAAAACACTCCCCACGAGTTTGCAAATCTCCTCCCCAAGGTCTATTTTCTTTGTATCCCAACCTATGGCATCTGAATTATAATATTTCATAGTTGATTACTTATAGTTTTTTTAGTTATCATAAAATACAAATTAGATATAAAATCTTAGACTCACAAAGATAAGACGGATGATAGAGTATTTTTCTTTAATTTTGCATAATACAAATAGACTAAATGTTGTAATTGTAATTCTTGCTTGATAACTGTTTTGTTATATGTAATCTTACTACGTTAAAGTTAAAATCTTTCTTTTTAAAACAGGGAGATGATGTGGAATGTCCTTCTGTACATGCGTCACTCTTATTAGTTGATAAATAAAGATGCTTCAGCCAACAGCTTAGCAGAGTAAAGCAAGGTGGGAAGTTCAAACAAAGATGCAGAGAATAGACTGAGTTGGGGAGATGCCATGCAGCTGCACAAAAAGCAAGATGTGAGGTAACAAGTTACAAGCCTCATGGTAAAATATAAACTAATAGAAGTGGATATAGAGAGAGAACTAGCCAGTAATAGCCTAAGCCATTAAGCCTCTGAGTGGCTATTTGGAAACAGGTGGACAGAGAGAAACTGGTCCAGGGGACCAGCAAGACAGAGAATACTTCTAGCTACAGAGGAGTGCTATTTTAAATCTTTAGTCAAGTCCCAGTGCTTAATTGGTGTATTTCACTTTACAAACTGACAAGTCCCGTTGCAATATTTTATACCTGCAGATCATACATTTAATCACATCCACCCCTCTCTTTTCCACCCTAATGTTCCCTTCCCACTATTCCTTCCAGTATAGTTTTTCTTTTACTCATGTGCCCTATTTTTTCCTCTCCAAATTCTATATTTTGTGATATGTGTTTATCTATCTGGCTACTTCACTTAAGTGATAATTTCTAGTTACATCTATTTTCCTGCAAATTATATAATTTCATCTATTTTTGTGCCTAAATAAAAAAAAACTCCATTTTTATCCACTTTTCTCTTAACTATCACTTAAGCTGATTCCTTAAGTGAACTATTGTCTACAGTGATGCAGTAACCATGGCTGTGATCTCTATACTAAACTGATTTTAACCCTTTATGATTTCTACTCAGTGGTAAATATGGATCATTTGGGAACCCTTTTATGCACATTTTTTATTATAAAATATGCCCTGGATTATTTTGAAGTTAGGATATTGCTTACCACCTTTTGTTACCTTATTGTTACCTTTCTGCTCACAGGTATTACTAGGTTCAGCCATAAATTTATGATCTCTACTTGGGCACATTATTCAAAGTCTCATTTTAGGCTATCCAGGAAATTGGGTACAAAGGCTATGCCGGAGACCTTTTTAAATCACGTTAAAGCCACACTAACACGATTTCAGCTGGGCTGGTTGTATTTTATGCCCCCATTTAAATCTACTTTTTAATCATTCTTATTTTCAATGTTTATTAAAAGATAAATGAAAGCATTATAATCTCAATGCAATCTGCTGAGCCAAATATATAAGATGAAAGCAAATGCAATGTTGCAAAAACAGCCAGACAAAAGATTTCTAAAACATGAATTAAGGAAGCAAGAATTTTGTCTAAAAGCCATGATACTGCAATAGTCACTGAGGAAGATAAGTGTGATCGGACATTGTGTCTATGCTATCAATCAATTAGTTCTGATAGCAAGGATGCTAGTTTGGAAGGCAAGATTGTCTCTGGGCATTATTTGGGTGTCATGGTAACAGAAGATACAGACTCTTATTATATACTATCTTAAATCACCTCTTTAAGCTCTTAGCATGGACCTCTAATTCTTAAGGGGATTGATTAACTTGTGGTATATGTTTCAATTCATCAATTTGATCACATATTCAAACCTAGAGAGATGCTGTAGTTTTTTGGTAAAACGATTTTGTGGATTTTAGAATTAGAGATTTAGAACCTGGTAGTGGTCTTGCGATATGATTATTTTCTGACTTTCTGCTTTCCCAACATGATGATTAACTGTGTAGTCAGGAGTCGTGGTTTATCTTATATATCCTGAAACCTCCCACTAAAGAGTTTGCAGGTAGTGTGCTAGCAATAAGCAATTCAATATCTCATCAGAGGTAGGTGAGTTTTCAGAACTCAACTCGCTAAAACTTTGTGTTTTTAAAAAGAAGAAATGTAAGCCTTGGATGGTACGAAATAAATTATTAATGGAAGAACTAACCACAAAACGCACTAATTAGGATGAAAACAAATACAAGAACTCAAAATATAACTTATTTACTGTCTGTTTCATACAATTAATTGTATCCAATTAAACAGTAAAATGCCAATGATTAATTAAGGAACTCTGCTTGTCATGAAACACTGTCTTACAGAATGACTTCTTATGGTTATAAATCTTGTCTTACATGTTTCTATTTCCCAAATATTCTTTCTTCTTTAGTAAAAACTGTATTCTAGGCTAATTTGTATACAAGGGAAAACAAGAATTCTTGATTTCTTGAGAGGAAGAATCTTTAGAGGAATAAAATTCTGTATTATCTATGAAATGTGTCCACACATTTTAACTAGACTCTTTTTAACTGATAGCTGGGAATATGGGGTGAACCCACATTTTTCCCACCCCTGACCCATATATTGCATTTATTTCTTAACATTTACCAATGAGTAGATATGAGCAATACTTTTTCTTGCAACATCTTACTCTTTGGTGAACATACTGTTTTTAAAATTATAATGTAAGTCTCAATAATATTTTGTTAGGTGTTACTATGGGGGAAAAATTGGATTTTAGATCATGTTTGTATTTACCTCTCTTGCTGGCTGTTTCATATGGTAAATGTCAAGTGAAATTTTAGAATAGATTAAATGAGTTGCAAACAGAAACAGAAAGCTCATGGATACAGACCCCCATGTTTGCACACCTGTGTTTGGAGAGCTTGGTGCTTATTTTAATGCTGATTGTCAATGTCTTAAAGTCTTAGATTTTAAGAAAACACTTTGCATTTTAAATGTGTGTTGGATCCCAATCAATCTACCAGAACTTTTCCTCGAAGATATTTTAAAAGTCCAAAAACTATGTAGAAGCACTGAAGGCCAAAGACAGACAAAACAATCCTGAATAAAAAGGAGTACAGTAGAAAGTAGGTATTATACTGCAGAACCAGAGTAATAAAAACAGTGAGGTACTGGCACAGAAAACAGACATATAAATCAGTGGAATAGAACAGAAGACTCTGCAATCAGTTCACAAAACTACAATTACCTGCTCTTGGTAAAGATATCAAAATACACACTAGAGAAAAAAACAACAATAAATGGTGTTGGGAAACATGGACTTAAACATATAGAAACAGGAAACTAGGTGCTTAAGTCTCACTTTATACAAAAATCAGCTACAAGTCGGTCAAAGGTCTCCATATAAGATATTACATCCTAAAAAAGTGAAAAAGTGAAAGCACATTTCAACTTACGGATATAGGCCAGGACTTTCTGAAATAAAACCAGCAAATGATAGAAGGGTTCTCATGAGACGGAAGTTTCTCTAGAGAAAAAGAACATGGCAAGTGAATAAGGTAGCAACTGACAGAATTGGAGAAAATATTTACTAGATATACTAACACGGGATTATTATTTACAATATTTAAAGAATCAAAATAAACTGAACATGTAGAAAACAACAGTTTTTTTTTAAAGGGGGAGGGCTATGGATCTGAACAGGAAATTCTCATGAGAAAAAATGCAAATAGCCAGAAAAACTTTAAAAAGCATTTTTTTCAAAAAGGGATGGGAGCTCATTCCTTTATTAAAAGGAGGAAGCAGAAAGATAAATACAGAAGAAGAGTAGAAAAAGGTGAAATAACTGTAAACATGTCTGAAAAAGTCATTAGGAACCATAATATTAACACTCTACCTAAAAGTACCTATAATACAAGTAAATTGATCTACAAGTATTCATGTATAGTTTAAATTAAATTTTTCTATATGGGCTGGCAATGTTCCCTTCCAAAGCCAAAGCCCTCTAACCCAAACTCCAACAGCAAGGCATGAGAAATCCTATTTTGAGTAGTTGGTCAGTGTTGTTCAAGGGACTTCCCAAACATTACAGGCTATTGGCATTGCCCTTGCTTGTCCCCAGGAGATGGAAGCTAAGTCCCTATTGCTGAAGACACCATGCACTTCAGACCTAGGGCTCAGAGGCCCCTGACATGGAACTGACCCAACAGCCTCCTCCCATATGTCTTTCTTTTATGTACCAGAAAGTGGCATGCAAGCTTCCAAGGAGGAGAGCAGCCAACAGTCCTGCCCCGCTATGATAGCAGCTGCGGTCTGAAGGATCATGCAGTGAGATTTCAGTTGACAATTTCGAAGGTCATCCACCAGAAATATGCATTCTGATGGAGACGAGCACTTATGCAAGGTGTTGGGAATATTGCCTTCTCAATAGTGGCTGTTCTTGCTGTAAGATTCCTTGTGACGCCATAGCGCTCCCACTCTATAGAAGCAGTCATCCCAAAAGCTTCAACAGTGTATTAATCAATTGCTGGGTACATTTTTTATCATGCACTGGTACATTGGGAGACTCTTTCCACACTGTGGGACTCTGGTGAGAAAGTAAGTCTCACGGTCAAAAACCTTTGTTCCCATAGTTCAATCTCTGCTCCATCCCCTGATATAAATGTAGAAATCAGCTCCCCACAATTATCTTTTATGACAGGGCATTTGGCCAAACAAAGAGTCTTGCAAATAGATCACAACTGGGACCTTCCATACAGGCACAAGGACAAAATACAGCATATCTGAGTTTGTTGATTCATAACCCTCTCAGATAAGGAGGACTGGGTGCCCTGGATTCACCCTCAGCGATACAGGGAAGTGCTACCTCAGTTAACCGCTCTCACCTTAACAGGCTATTGATACTCTGTACTTACTTTCATCTCGGTTTATGGATACAAGTCTAGGAGATTAACTGTTCGTGTCTTAACTCTGAGAGTTAACAGGAAAAGGCTATTGATCATTTAACCAGCTCCAGAGAAAGGGAATCCTTTTCCCACAGACGCCATGGAAATAAATACCACCTTTTGGCCTGGGCAGCTGGAAAGTGTCAGATTCCGGATTTTATGTTATGCAACTATAGGCCTCCCCTTTGTTCTAATTGCTTAGAGCAAAAGATGTAATTCTTAGATCTGCAAGGTCCCCTTTAGCCAGCTAACATTTGGCGAAAATGCTAATGCGGAACAAACACCGCATGTTTCCCCTCTGCAGTTTTACACCAGTTACAAGGGCTACCCTGATGCTGCTCTCAGAACTACAGTTCCCTATGAGCCAAGCGAGAGCCAAGAGTGAGCCAGTGTTGCTGCATTTTCCCCTCTTTTCACTTTTGCCGCGCATTACAGCCCCCATCTGCGCTCTGTGCACTAGAACCCAGTTCGCGAGCTTTGGGCAAGGGGCTGGAGGTTGAAAATATACACGCAGAGACATACCGACACACAGACCTTCCAACACTGGTACCAAAAAGCCCCTCTTTAATAGCGCCATGGAGGCTTAAATACACCGCAGTCAATGGGCCAACAGGTGAAAATCCCATCCTCTGATCCTCTAGGCAAAGCACAGCTTTTAGTAACTTCCATTAGAAGGCTCTAGACAGGGAAGAGCAATTGAAAGCCAGGACTCAATTAGTCCCAACAACGTTTATCAATTACAAACTTCTAGTTTAGTTATTCACACTGAGGAATGTAGTATAGCACACAAACTCTCCTTTTCCCTTCTTAAAATTTGAAGGTCCTATTGAGCCTATAATTAGTGATCCTAGAGAAGCTAAATAAGGAGAACCCAAAGAAAAACATATAGGCATCCTCCTGAATATTAACCTTCATCAGGCGATGAAAGGAGACAGAGACAGAGACCCACATTGGAGCACCGGACAGAAATCTCAAGGTCCAAATCAGGAGCAGAAGGAGAGAGAGCACGACCAAGGAACTCAGGACCGTGAGGGGTGCACCCACACACTGAGACAATGGGGATGTTCTATCGGGAACTCACCAAGGTCAGCTGGCCTGGGTCTGAAAAAGCATGGGATAAAACCGGACTAGCTGAACATAGCGGACAATGAGGACTACTGAGAACTCAAGAACAATGGCAATGGGTTTTTGATCCTATTGCACGTACTGGCTCTGTGGGAGCCTAGGCAGTTAGGATGCTCACCTTACTAGACCTGGATGGAGGTGGGTGGTCCTTGGACTTCCCACAGGACAGGGAACCCTGATTGCTCTTTGGGCTGACGAGGGAGGGGGACTTGATTGGAGGAGGGGGAGGGAAATGGGAGACGATGGAAGGGAAGAGACAGAAATCTTTAATAAATAAATAAATTTTAAAAAAAAATTGAAGGTCCTTAATTGACCCTTTCGCCGTTTAGAGTTGCCGGGGGTATTTTATAAGACACAACTTCCTTGAGCCATTAAATAAGCTGATAACTGTTGCTTTGTCCGGCTCTGTTTTATGATCTTATAATCTTGCTCTTGCCAGAGAATTGCTGATTGTGTGTGTATATAAACTGAAAGTTTTGCAGAACAACAGAAGAATAAAGAGAGAACAATAAAGAAAGTGATTTGGGAAAGCCCATGGTGAGAGAGTTCATTTGCCCTCAGATAACCTAAGTTCTTTTATTTGCTGTTGTGTCCATTCTGAACCCTGAAGAGAGTCTTGAGGCTGGACCCCAAAGGCTCTTGTTAGATAACTATGAACCACAATGACCAGCACAGCACATTATTATTGTAGGGAGAGCGGGGCCCTTTGTCCCGGCCGCCGGGCTAGCTTACACCCGAAATAATCACACAAAAACTATATTCATTAAATTACTGCTTGGCTCATTATCTCTAGCCTCTTATTGGCTAAATCTCAGATCTTGATTTAACCACATTATAACTCTCAGGATTCAGTAGTGGTACAACATATCTTATGGTAATCAACAGTTATCTAACTGAACTTAGGACCCACTCAACAGGAAAGAAATCATGCACGGTTATGAGTTTGAGCCAAGTAACTAGGGTTGGCGAAGTTATGGATCTTGGAGGAGAGCCTACAACCATCCCTTTTCCTAAGCAATCATAATCCTTAAGTACATACTAAATATTTGTTCTCATGCTAACAGAAAAGTAGTTCTTACTCCTCATCAAGAAAACCTGTCTTTGCAACAGACAAGTTTTAGAAAACCACAGCCAATCGAAGTGCAGAGATGGGGAGCTTTCACGTCTCACACCTAAGGCTAAAAGACCATTGTAAGAACCACAGAAGCTACACCTATAAAGTCTTGTTCATGACTGCCTAAACACGAGTTACATACAGACAACTATAATAGACATGCTAAAGTGGATGGGGCAAAGCCCAGGAATCTCAACCCTACACAAAGGGCTAAGACATGCTGAGAACAGGAGAGCACATAACATCTCATACCAAATGGTCATCTGTGAAAACACATGTACAAGAAAATGATACAGACTGGGCAGCTAGTACTTGTGTATTTAGGTATGTAACCATCAGTGAAAAAAAAAGAGGCCATGAATTTGAGAATGACCTTCTTGATAAAGAAAAGTCCAGCAATTTATTTATTATACCTATATTGAGTGTCTAATATTCAGCAAGCACTCTGTTGATATGTAAAATTACATCAATGAACATTCCAAAACTCCTGTGCCTATTTAGCTTATACTTTGATGAGATACTTAGTAGATAAATAAGTAAATTAGGTCGTGTATTAGTAGGTCATACATGTCTATGGCAGGGAACCAGGGAAGATCTGCTATGAATTTAAAAAATGAATCCAGATAACATGTTATAAGGTAAGGAGTAATTGTTTCTCCCCTCAAAGAAAGAAATAATATAACTGAAGAAATATAAAAATAAATGCCTACAAATAAAATAATCAGCCTCCACATATCACATATATGTCAAGTACCAATAAGTGGCATGCATATTAAATTCTAAAGGGACTAAGTAGAAAGATTGCAAGTTTAGAGCTGGCAAGTGTTAGAAGACCAATACTTTCCCTTCTATAAATTGATTTAATCATGGATTTCCAGTCAATCAAATGACTGATTTCTGCTCATTGTGTGCATCATAAAAGGATTTCAAAGCTGCGTGTTCCCTGTATTTTTTGTTCATGAACCTGAAATTTGAGCGAGGCCTTACAAAGACGGTTATTCTTGGTGTAAGTGGCATCACCCACGGGGTTCCTCACACAAGCCTGGCAGTTGACACTGACTGCCAACTGAGACTCAAATTGCAGCTCTTCACTATAATGTCTGTTTGTGCCTTTTTTTCAGGTGCTTCTGTTTCCCTGTAACATGGCAGGCGATTCCACAGACACATGCAGAGGCAGAGCTCAAGAGAAGCCTTTGCTGCTTACGCTGCGGCCTGAGGAATCACACGGTGCTGCATTTGTCTTATTCTGCTTATGAAGGCAGCCACAAAGGCCAGTCTAGCTTCCAAATGGTGGGGGTGATGGCAGAGGATAGCTGCCACTTCCTGATGGAGATAGAGCACATTTCCTGATGAGAATGAGAGACCAGGAATAGCTCTATGTTCATTTTGAGAATGTATTTAATAATCTTGGGGCCGTTTTTATAACTGCACCTAATTCTAGTAATGATTATTGATACTTCAGAGAACACGAGGAAAGTAAAAGGTGAAAGTTAGTGACCATAAAGTAAAACAATGAAAGATACTTTTAAAAGTCTGTGATGTTGACCTTCAGGCAATCCAATGTTCTAAGGGTTTATTAATCTGAATGCAAATGATTTATATAAGAACCTGGATCCAACTATTTCTGGCAGTGACCCTTGGTATCTATGAATTCCTATAAGATTCCTGATCCTGGGTCCCATACTGTCTCTGAAATTCCCTGGGGATGTTCCCTTGTGTTTATTTCTACAACATCCATGGTACTCCATTGGATATTCTGGCTTCTTGTCCCCTGCTTGGTTAGATACAGTAGCTTTATGCTTGGGGCTACTCATAGTCAGAACGAGGCAGAAGGACCTGCTCTGATGGAATGTGCTACACACCACAGTTCATTGGGGGCATCCTAAGCAGATTTCTGGATATTTGCTCTGGTTCCTATAGGACATTATTCCCAGCATTCTTCTAATTATATGGATGATGTCACTTTTGCTCTGCTTCTTACAAATATAGTATATTCTTTTCTCATTTTGTTCAAGTATAATTTTTTTTTAGTTTTGTTATTTGAAAATAAGCATTTAAGGGCGGTGGTGGCGCACGCCTTTAATCCCAGTACTCGGGAGGCAGAGGCAGGCGGATCTTTGTGAGTTCAAGACCAGCCTGGTCTACAGAGCTAGTTCCAGGACAGGCTCTAAAACCACAGAGAAACCCTGTCTCGAAAAACCAAAAAAAAAAAAATTTGTAAATAAGCATTTAAGATGCAGTCACATGTTTTGTAGCACATTTTATTGTATATCAGATATTTTACACACAGGTACACATAATGCCTATGCTTTATGACCAGTATATGAGGCAGGTACAGGCATTATCTTCATGAAACTGAACATCTGTGTTCATATAGCTAACACATGACAATCAGGATTTTATTGCTGACATTTAAGATCTATAGCCATTGTTTTTTATCCTCTCTGTGCTAGCCATTGAGTGGATTTGACCATGATACCCATTGACCATTTGAAAACATATCCAACATCCTCTTCTCGGAGGGTTAGTCAAAATGCTTTGCTCTCAAGCCAATGGAGCAATTAGCTGATAGACTATGTGCTCACTGAATTCTCAGAATACTGTGTTGTAATCATTCAAACGAGTTTCCTTTCATCCGTGTATCTCAATTTCATCCCCAGCATTTGCTGATGCTCGAGAACGTGTTCTGTGCTTAAAAGCCTAAGAGATGGAAGCTGTGGTGTCCTGAACGTAGTCACGTGACTTATAGAAGAAAGGCTTTCATGTACCATAAGACTGATTTTAGCCCTCCAACCAGCTTGCACATGAAAGACAGCTTCACTTTCAGGAACTTATGACCTGACAAACATCTGCCTAACTGTGAGTGGCAAGACTATGAAAAGAAGAGTCTTCCCAATGTCCAAAATGAAGCAAAAATGCCCCAGAAAATCAAATATGGAAGTCACCAGAGGTGGTGGTGAACTCGAAAGTCAAATAGGGTCTTTCTCAAAATGGAACATCTGAAGTAGGGTGGCTGGATTTTTGAGGATAAAGATAGTGTTGTGTCAATGAGGACCCTAAAAGAAATATTCATGGATCTAACCTACATGGGAAGTAAATACAGACAAGATCTCCTGAGTAAATTGGTAGCATGGGGACCATGGGAGAGGGTTGAAGGGGAAGGGAGAGGAAGAGAGGAAAGAAAAGAAAAAGGTAGACCTCAATAAAATCAATTAAAAAAATAATGTTGTGTAAGCATTCCCTGTTATCATTTAATTGTTAAAGACTCTGAACAAAAAAATATTATCTGTGTTAGGTCTCTATAAATGCATTTTATTTCATCCATTGTATTAATTAACTTGCTTTTGCAATGTGGGTGGTTTAACACAAGCCTTATGAAAGTGAACTGAACACTCTACCACCGAGTCATACCTTCCATACCAATACACTTGTTTTTCTAATTATTAATGTTATATATTGTGTTGTAAATGAAAATTCTTTATACAACATAAATACCATTAAAAAGAGACTTCAAATTCTGAATTGTGATAGTGTTTACCATGTTGTCTATAATTTATAGGATACTTTCTCTCCCTCCTGATTCTTATCAGGTAAGAGGAAAAACTCAGATCTCATCAGATGTCGTTCTACCACCCCCAAAGAAACAACTGTTCATATTGTTAAATTCGAAACTTTATGTCTCCTGTTGCTTTAACCATAGAGTTTTCTGTTAGGTGTCCTCATACAACTGATAAAATTGTTCTCGTTCTTTATCTTACAGTTATGTCAAATGCAGTTACATCTGTTTTTAAAACCATGAAACAGTGAATTTCCTGAATTGCATCCTTAATATTTGTTGCAACCATATATTTGTTTCCATTTATCTCCAGATAGCAAGAACAAAGTGCCGTTTCCGCGGACCAGCCCCTGTAGGGAAGACTGGAGGGAAGAAGCCTGTCTGGACCTCTGCCTCTGATGAACTGAAAGCCTTCCTAGTGAGTAGCAGAGTAGTGGATTCTCCACAGAGAATCCTGGCCTGGAAAGCAAATGAAACACTCTCACCCAGTCTGGGATAATCTTAACAGAAAATTACGAGGGCCCAAAGGACATAGCTTCCTGTGCGCTATGTAAGGAAGACAACCCACTTTTAGCTGTGCAGTCTTAAGTGATGTCATAACCAGTACTGTATTTCAGAACAATAACTTCCAGCCAGCTGAAGCTGATGGTGGTCTGGATGTGGAGCTAACCACTATACAAGATCCTCTACCAGATGAGGCTAGGGGACAGAGCGTTGATTTGAGTCAGCTATGAGCAGAGGCAAGGACTCATTTTATTCTAGCGAGATGTCCAGTTTCACTCGCATCACGGTGCATAGTAGAGAAGCACCCTGCTGTGTGAACCCACTCTGTGCCAAGCACGGACATTTTTCCCTTAAAGAAGAGATGTTGGATTTTTTCATAGTGTGTGTCTAGCACCTGGTAAATACATTCAGCTCTTGGCTCAGTTGTTGGAATGTGGGTTTTATTTTCCTCTCTTGAAGTTATCATTTTCATTCTTATGTCTATGATTTGAGTGAAATATATGTACCAGGTAAAAGTATCTTTCTATTTTCTATTTCCTTTTTAACTTAAACCTGTTCTCTATATTTCAAAATGCCTGTTTTGTGTGAAGCAAGCACTCTTCTCACACCTGTCCAAGTTTCAGAAATAATAATCATGCTCATCGGAGAGTTTGTTGGTTCGATTCCTGGGTCTGTAGAGTTTGGTGAGTTGTTCTTAAGGGCAAAACTGAAGAAAACATGAAGATAGAGCTCAGTAAAGGAAATGCCTTAACAATAGACACGCACTCCATCCTTACATTAAGCTTCTCTAAGGTAGATGCTCTGTAGGGTTCTGCAGTCTTCCCAGCAAAGACCCATAAGCCAGAGAAGCAATAAGCTGCACCACTTCACATCCATGAAGTATTGATTGTCTGTGTGCAGATTTAAAACATCAGAGCTTTAAAAGCTATCAGGTCAAAGTGGGAATAACCCTTGGCCTACCCATGAAGTACAGGCTGTTTTCTGTTTACCCTAGACAGATCTTCTCCTGGGCAGCACACTTTACATATTTCCAAGAAGCCATTTCCCAACATTCTAGAACTTTCCTACCCACACTTCTCATTCATTTCCAGCTACGGGCTCATCACTCCTCTGTGCCCAATTCTCTCTCTATCTTGTTTCCTAAAACAGTGGCAACTTTTGTAGACACTGGTGGAACCCACAGCTAAAAGGAATATTTCTCCAGCCCACAGAAATGGAAAGGGTGTTAGAGAAAACTTAGATACAAAAAGTTGTTAGACAAGGAATTGGGATACAGTTTTCAGTAGGGCCCTTTTTCAGAATTCTTCCATTGTAGCTGCAGATGACTGACTGTTCACACTGATTGATTGTGCAAAGTTCTTTCTTAAGTTATGATTGGAACATCTGTGCTTGTGAAACGCTTTTCCCATTTGACTCCTTCCATGTTTTTTTTTGATTACAAAGCTGTAACTTACAAACCTTTTATTGAGTGGGTATAATATATGATATATGATTGTAAAAATTCTTGGAGAGCTGGAGAGATATCTCAGCAGTTAGAACCATCTGTCTGTTCTTCCAGAGAATCTAGATTCAATTCCCAGCACTCACATGGCAGCTCACAACTGTCTGTACCAGTTCAGTTCCAAGGAATATGACACCCTCACACATACATAGATACATGCAGGCAAAACACCAATGCACATAAAATAAAAATAAAAAATTTTTAAGAAAGGATCAGCTGAGTGTGACCAATACTTGTATTACCACAGCTGTTACAGTTTCATTTGAGTCTTAAGTACTTCTTAGGTATTTGGGGAAACTTCCCTCTTGTTTATGTACGGAGAGTAAATGATATTTCAGTTTCCTGTGGAATGAGCAGGTCTACTATATTTGAATACAAATATTCTGATCTATTTGTTTGGTGTCTGTTTCTAGATGAACTAAAGATGTCAAATTCTTAAATATGTGTTCTGAAGTTTTCTGTCCCCACTCTCAAGAGTCTCAAGACTCTTCAAGACTGGCTCTTTAAAGTCTTTCTATCTGTCTATCTATCTATCTATTTATCTATCTATCTATCTATCTATCTATCTATCTATCTATCTATCTATCATCTATCTATCTATCTTTTATCTATATCAAAAGGCTAGAGTTATGATTGATTGTGGGTTTAGCCATGCTTATGAGATTTCACAGTAATCATGTTTTCACTCTTTTTTGAGGTTACTTAGTTTGGAGTTATGAGACCCAGTGGTCAAAATAACCCCTGTGTACTGAGCCCTAACATCAGACTCCTCAGATTTTATCTTCATTAATCCTACTTCACTGTTGTACCAGCTTTAAGTTAAGGAAAGTTTTAAATCTGATTTCACAAATGAGGATGAGAGTTTTAATGACTTGTTCTGCAGACAAGTAGGAGAAAATTTGCCTCCATGTTTGTCATACTGTTTATTATTCTCTAACTCTTTATCCCTGGAATATTAATCCTTAATCTGTTTTGTCTACTATTACTTAAACTTTAGCTAAATGGAATTGTCCTTTGTGCTCACTTATCTTCTCTCATGTCATGCATGCTATATCCATATTTCATGTATCTTTACTAAACAGAAGTCAATTGCCAAAATGCATCTATGCATTGCACTTCTAAAGGACGGTAGCACTTTTGATTGTTGGGACCATTCGGAGTCCTGGCCTCCAGCTGCTCTTCCCTGCTAGTGACCTTTACTTTTTTTCTGATCTGAGTTACTGAAAGCTGTGTCCAAGTTGTTTACCAGCTCTCTGCCTGAGCACGTGTTGCCTTGCCTTGAGGATCAGAGGATAAGGTTTTCACCTGTTGGCCCACCTGACTGTGTTGAGTATATAAGCCTCGGTGGCACTAGTCAATCAAGGGCTTCTTACCAGTGTCTAGAGGTCCGTGTCTCTATCTGTGTGTCTTTGTGTGTTTCAGTCTCCAGCTCCTTGCCCGAAGCTCGGGAACTGTATGGTAGTGCATAGAGCACAGACAGGTGTCGTGCACTACATTTGATAATGATTGTAACTTTATGAAGAATGCCTCCATATACATTCTTTCTTATCTCTCTTGGTCACTTCTTAGGCCTCTTCATATTAACCACGTTTTCATGACTTGATCAGATGTAATCTTTGGTCTCCTTATCTAAGCACTTTTCCATGTAGTGTTTTGGTTATTTTGTTTTTCTACTTTAGGAAATGCCTTGTGGGTCCCTGATATATTTTTCTATGTTTTTACTTAGTGACTCTGTCTTGTTGGTTTGTAAGAATGCTGTTTGACAGAAGTTTCTGTGAATTACATATGCAACCTATATCCTCTCCCAGTGTCTTGCTTCTCATATTACTCTCATGGCGCCGCTTGCTCTCTTTTGATGAGAAGATAATTCAATTTTTACTGTGAGCAAGTTTATAAATGTTTTATTCTGACATTAATGTTTCACTACAAGTACCTCCTAACCTTGATTTAATGAAACTATTTCCCTATACTGCCCTCATTTTTAATTCTAGTTTAAAATTTCTTTTCTATGGTGTAAGATTGGGATTACTTTTCCCTTAGAGAACTTCAATTGCTCTAGGGCAATCTACATAAAACACAGTTTATTCTTTCATGTCTCCATCATTATTAACACAGTATCTGCATACATGTACACATTGTGTATGCAAATTTTGTGTAAGGTTTTCAGGGCTGTTCTTCTCTGTCTCACTGGTTATTTTGTATAATCTGATGCCAGTTTAACATGGTTTTAATTTATGAAGCTTTATAAGTGATACAATATTTATTTCTCCATGGCCATCCTCCTATGAAATATGATAGCCATTCTTTGCCTTTGTAAGTTCACATGAACTTAATGTCCTCTATTTCCACAAACTATTTTATTATTATTTTATTCTAGTGTGAATTTTATCATTAATTATTACATAATTGATATATATTTACATTTCAGAAATAAACCTAAGTTTGTCAAGACATTGTCTTAATTTAATTTCTATTGCTGCTATAAAACACCATGACCAAAAAGCAAGTCAGAAGGAAAGGGTTTATTTGGCTCACACTTCCATATTGCTATACATCACAGGATAGTAATGCAAACAGGGCAGGAACCGGGAGGCAGGAGCTGATGCAGATGACATGGGGGGTTGCTTATTGGCTTTTTCCCCATGGCTTGCTCATCCTGATTTTTATAGAATCCAGGACCACCAACCCAGGGATAACACCATCCACAATGGAGCAGGCAGTCCCCTATCGATAACTAATTAAGAAAATGTCTTATACCTTATAAAGGCATTTTCTCAATTAAGGTTCTGCCCATTCAAATAACTCTAGTTTGTGTTGACAAGTTGACATAAGACTATCCAATACAGGTATTTTGGATTGATTCCTGCTCTAAATCTTACAGTCATGTTTTTAATGACATAATATGTTGAAATCCGGAAGTAAATATATATGTACACACATGTATACATATAGATAAGTAGTGTATGTTATTTAAAATACTGGTGAGAGGGCTCAGTTCATTGCTTGCTGTACAAACAGGAACCTTGAATTTAGATCTTCAACACCCATCTAGGAAAAGCTGGGCATGGCAGCATGCATCTGCCACTCCAGCCCTGATGGTGGAACTTGCTGGCAGCCACTCAAGCTGACAGTGACCTCTAGGTTTAGTGAGAGAGACTCTATCTCCGAAGCTTAGTGAGGACAGCAGTAGAAGATGCCCACTGTAGCTTTGTCACACACGCATCCACTCACAGGAGCATTTACGTACTCCACTATACATGCATGTGAAGGCGTAAGTCACAAACAGTCCCACACCAGTTTGGAATTATGATTCATAGAATGGTTATTTATTTAAGGGGGAAAAACTTACAAATCACCGTCCCAGACAACAGCCCTCTGCGCAATCAGGAAGGGAGCCTAGATGCCAGAAGCAGAGCCAGAAGCCAGAGAGAGAATGGAGGGCAGTTGCTGCTTTTTTAAAGAGAGAGCCCACGCCCCAATGGGCTGGTATCTCAGCAGCTGAAGGAGCGGAAGGAGCTCCCGCAACATCCATACGTAAACAAGGAAAGAAAATACTTGTAAGTGATACTATTCCATATTTGGGGTTTTTCAAGTTTTATAGTATTTGAATATTGATACTGATATATTTTGGGTATAGTACTCAAATATAAACCAAAATTTTGTTTGCTTCATGTATATCTTATATACATAGATGCAGGAAAATTCATAGAATAGTTTTTAAAGATATATTTTTGTTATGTTTCTCTGTGGTATGCGTGTGTATCTGTGTATGTGTTTGTGTCTGTGTGTGTGCTTGTGTGTATCTATGTATTTGTCTGTGCCTGTATATATGTCTATCTGTGTGTGTGTCTGTGTGAATCTGTGTGTCCACATGTGTATATAAACCTGTGTCTGTGTATTTGTGTGAACAGCACTTTTTGTTTACTTAGGTACTGAAATATATGCTTTGTTTAAGAAATTAAGAACAATTATTAAGGCAATCAAATGACTCCGAGAGTTGGAGACTGAAATAAAGAGAAAACCCAAAGTTTTCCATTGGTGCAAGTTGTGGACTGTGCGTGCTTCAGGCAGTGGCATATAACGTGGGTCGCAATCTGGGGAGCACTGAGCAGTAGCCTGCTATGCCTGAGTGCTGGCTGGAGCCGCAGGCGGGAGTTAGTGCCCAATGCACTATGCGGGTGGCTAACCAACCCTGGAAAGGGTGGACTGGTCCTTACGTTTGGGTGCCAGATGATGATGGAAGTTACAAAATCATCCCACACTTGCTCAGAACGTATAATAAAGGGTTATTTTATTTAGGGGTAGACTCACAGATCACAGCCCTAGATCACAGTCCTCTGCACAAATGGGGAACAGGAACCAAATCTAGCAGCCAGCAGCAAAAGAGTGAGTACATGCTTCACAGCTGGATTTATAGTATAAGAGACCATGCCCACATGGGCTGATATCTTAAAGGCTATTGACTGAAAGAGCTTCCACAGCACTCTTGGGCATTTCTGTTTCTACATTTACATAGCATATACATACATCATTTTATGTTTCTATATAAAATCAAAGAAATGGCACTAACCTTGTTTCCTAGTAGATTTTTGGTCTAGTCATTGATTTGGAAATAGTTGCTTCCTCAAACTCACTGGAAGAATATATTCAGAAATCTGCCTCAAATTAACCATGTTATGTCTAATATATTTAGAACATAACATGGAAGTTCATCAAGATTAATGAGTAGATATTTTAAGATACAGCTTTTAAATTAATATTTGTTGAATAAATGCTCATCTATGTGGGAAGATTCCACCAAGACTAACTTGCATTGTAAACCATGTATCGTAACTTTAGAGCACTGTATGTAGCTGTATGCTACACTGGGCACAGCACTCAATAGAAGCACTTGAGAAAAGAAAGATTTGCTTTGGCTCACCATTCTGGAGAGTTTCTGTCCATGGTGGCTAAAACCATGGAGGAACCACTCAGGTCATTGTGGTGGTAGCATTTAGGGGAGGCTAGTCATATTATGGCAGGCCAGGATGAAGAAAGAAAGGTCAGAACAGGGTGCTAAACTTCAAGAGCTCATTTCTAGTGACCTGTGTCTGTCATTGAGGCCCTCATGACCCAAAGTTTTCAAAGAAACATGAAGTTATGGGAGACATTTCAACAAACATTTTCTATCATCTGAAAAAAATTAAAGTTTAAGTTTAGTTTAAATTTTAATTTAAATGTATGACAAGGAACATATATTTATGTCGAGAAGAATGTACAAGAACTGAATTCCTTGAAACAGCTGCAATAAGGTCATAATTTCAGCAGAGCAGTGCCCCAGTAACCACCACAGAAACTTCCTTCCCTTTAACAAGATTCCAGATATAGAAGATTTTACTGTTCCTTTAGCTTTCTCAGTGTCTGAAGCCCAGGATCAATCATGGAATTTGAAGGTAGTTCAATTTACACTAGTGTTATTTCTGGCCATTAAGGCCCTTGTCCAACATGAACTGACAAAGTGACCTTTTCTTTCCTACTGCTATCCAAAAGGAATTGTAAGGTGGAATGTACACACTGGCCTCTTCCTTTGCTTCTTCCACCTGGTTCAGTCCCTTAACACAGAAACATCCAGACTCAGAGCTTTGTAGCCACTGTCTGACTGCACTCAATGCTCCCTCATTCATTCATGCTTTTTACCAAGTTCCTTAGGAAGCCATCCAAATGATCCTAAACTTCATTTTTTTTTCCATTGGGGAGCCCAATCCAGATCACTCTCCAAGACAAATGAATAAGACTATCTAAGCATCCTGTTTATATCCAATGCCCCCAGTTGATCATTCCTGGACAGTTCTAAGTATGGCATTCAAATCTCTTTAAAAAAAAACTTTTTCAAATTACCCATTCTCAGATGCAACTTTCAATATTTAGGTTATTGACTTTTCTAGTGGGACCAGGTTTGTATACAATTAGAAAAATAAGACTGTATATCCAGCCACATTCTAGAAAATGTTTCAATCCTTACACCAGCTGGATATGCTGAACATCTCACAAGATTTGCCTTGACAGTCTTTCACATGGTTTCCTAAAACTGGGGCCAAGTAATCCTTAGTCATTTCCAGATGCTTCTCTCTTGTTGGCTACCATATTCAATGTTTGTTTGTTTGCTTGGCTTTTTTGTTGTTTTTAAAGAAGAATTGCCTCCTGGGCCCTTCTCTCACTTAGATACCTCAGGTAAACTAAAATGCTGTCAATCACATTTACTTCCAGGCCTTGGATTACATATGTTCTATGTGATGTGATTGTGTCATCCCATGGTCATGAGTTGAAACTTAAATCACAAAAGTGATGGCATGATGAAGTGGGGCCTCTAAGAGGTGACTGAGCAATGAGGATTCTCTTGGGGTTGTAGTGAAACACTTGACTCGTGTGTTTTTATAAACTCACAAATCCTAAATTTGCTTCATACCAAGTGAAACTTTAAAAATTATGCCTAGGGGATCTGTTTCCCAAGGTACCACACTAAGTGTCTGACCCAAAACTCTTGGAACATGTCAAAGTTTCAAAATTGCAAAATAGGAATTTTTGCAAAAGAACACTGGAAACCAGACCAGAAACAGTTTAACAGTTAAATTTTTTATGTTGAAATAAGAAACTCACACAATTTTGACAGCATCAGGCAAATAATCTTACCACTATTCTTCCCGTGCAAAAATCAATTTCGACTTTCATCTTTCATTCAGCACATACTTACTATACGTTGCTATGAATTGAGTGCTGTTCTTTGGAAATGATACCTTCTTCCCAGAACACCCTTGATGTTCCCTCTGCCCAGAGCCATTTGTCTAGATTTTGCTTGATTTTCATCACTCATGCATGATTGGTGCAGCTCTTCAGGCTCTGGTCAAATTCTGTATCTCCATGAAACATATAATGATCTCTCAAATTTAGTTTTACTCCATTTCTGCAAACCTGGGGTTTTATTTAAAGGCTATCACATTCCATGTTGCCTTTTGATACAGGTTTTCTCTGTGTAGCCTTGGCTGTCCTGGAACTCACTCTGTAGACCAGGCTGACCTTGAATTCATAGATATATATCTGCCTCTGTCTCCCAAGTGCCGGGGTTAAGTGTGTGTATCACCACCATCCATGTTGAGCACCAAATTGTAATAGTATCTGAGTTCCACAATAGCCTGGAATGTAATATAACAAAGGTTTACTTGTTTGGAGATAAACTCATAGTAAGAGTAACAATACACAGTCTTCTGCATGCACTGGGAACTGGAACTGAATCCAGTCAAAATAAAAAGGAACCATGCATGCTTTTCATCTGCACTTATAGTACTTGAGACCACACCCAAAGTGGGCCAGTATCTTAAAGGCTATTGGCTATAGGAGTTCCCAAATCAGTCCTTACATGCTAAGCATTTCTTTTATGTGTATGTTTATGTGTATGGTGTTTATACTCATTCATGTGCACATGAGTACAAATGCATGGCGAGGCCCAGTATCAGCATCAATCTCTTTCCTCAATTGCTCTGCACCTTTATTTTTGAGACAGATTGTTTCACTTAGCCTGAAGTTCATAGATTCAGGTTGACCAGCTGTGCAATGAGCTCAGGGATCTGCTTGCCCTTGCTCCCATTTCTGATGTGGGATTCCCCTCTGTATGCTGTGAATACCACTGATTAACAAAGAAACTGTCTTGGGCCTGTGATAAGGTAGAATAGACCTAGGCAGGGAAAACTAAACTGAATGCTAGAAGAAAGGAGGCAGAGTCAGAGAGAAGCCATATGGCCCATCAGAGACAGATGCCAGAACGTTACCTAGTAATCCACAGTCTCATGGCAATTAATAGAAATGGGTTGAATTCAAATGTAAGAGTTAGTCAATAAGAAACCAGAGCTAATGGACCAAGCAGTGATTTAATTAATGCAATTTCCATGTGGTTATTTCAGGAGTCTGGGTGGCTGGGAAATGAACAAGTGGCCTTCTACTACAAATTGCCACACCAATGTGGTCAACTATATCCATATAAAACCCGAGAAAGCTCAAAAAGTTATTCTAGACACAAAAGAACAGAGTTAAGCATGGCTTCTTGGTGGTCAGCATTTTGTTGGCAACATGCTACAGCTCCTTTAAGAGAGATCTTCCTAATTTAGTGGTAGCAGAAAAACACCACATGGTTTTGAAAAGGTGGCTTCCTGAGCCATACTGCCAGCATGAACTCTAGCTCTTTCAGGAGACTGAGAATTTAAATAGGGTATGTGTGCAGAGTGCTATAACTACTTAATGGCTCAACATAGACCTGCTGCATACTTTGAACTGGGGCGTGTGCTTGGCTTACAGAGGCATTAAATATGCCTCTGCCATGCTCGACTGGGCAGAGCCAAAAGGCAAAGCAGCCTTGGTACTTGTTGTGCTGTCGCTTAGCTTTGTAAGAAGCAGTCCTGCTCAGAAAAGGATTACAGATACGCAATAAGGACAGACTCAGATATAAAAGACCTCTAAATGAGACACAATGTGTTTAAAAAATGTACGTAGGCTTGGGAGAGAGAAGAAAAAAAGTAAAGAGACAGGAATTGTAATATAAAAGAGTAAAGACAGTCAAAGATTAAAGAAGTAAAGATAATAAAATAAACATTAAACTTATAGAAAAAGTAATAGAGTAAAAACAAATAAGCCACATAAAGATGGAATATACACAGAGAGTCTGGATTATGTATACTGTTGTGTTTTCTTTGAAATTTTTGACTACAGAGAGACATTTGATTCTGAGGATTGCTAAGCTGAACCAACATATATACTTTAAAGGTATCTTGATTTCAAAATATCAATCTAAGGATATGTTGCTTTGGAAAAGAGGTTCTTCTTTTCTTTTCATAGAGGATGAGAACCTGTGGAACCCTTCCAGAATAATGTGGTTTGATGGACCAAGAATCCCCCTCTCAAAAGGTCATCATGAACATCCCCAAAAATTACTTTACCTAACAAAAATCAGGAAGCAGTTTGGAGAGAACTACGTCCAAATTCCCAAAATTGTTCATAAATGTTTGTTTATATTTAAAGGGGATATTCTATAAAGATTTGCATTGGTATGGATCTTGCTCTATTTATACAAATTTAAGGTCAATTTTGTTATATGTTTAATTTTGCTCTTGATTAATGTATTGTGTTTGTGCAGTTCATTTAAAATGTAATGCATAATTAAGAAATATAGGTTAATAGTCATCTAAAATAGTCAAGCTTCTAGTCATGTTAGTTATGTTTTCTAGATATATAGAGATACATTTCAGTTAGATAGATATTCTTCAAATTTTTCAGAGACCATCAGAATATGGCATTTAAAATGTTTTAAAAAGTAATAACTTTTCATGACAATGAAACATATCTGCTCCTTGCAGCACCAATCTACTTCAAAAGGATGATGGGCATCAAAGAAGCTCCTTATGGAGCTTGCTATCCACTTGGGCAAAAACTGCTCTTGACTGGACTGCTTGATGGTAGTCTATGTGAACTGGACATGCAGGACCCACAGAGAAATGATGCTAAACTTGCCTAAAGGTGAGATGATTCTTTGGGGTGTCTGCTTCATGAAAGAGATTGCCAGACATTGTGAAGGATACAAAAGAAAGTGACTGACAAACTGCCAATATAGGTAGAACTGTCTTTGAAATTCCCTGCTTCATGGAAAAGTCTGCAAAATACTATGAACCTGTAGGCTGAAGATGGATGCCTGCAACATTACAGAAGAACTTTAGGTGACTGTCCAGACAGCAAGATATATCTGTCAATTCTAAGTTTTGGAAGTTGCCTACAAGGCACTTTCTGTTTATTTAGGTAATATTTTATTCTTCTGGAGTCTTTGATGGATTTGAAGAATTTATAGGTATATTTATAGTTTTTCTTAGTTATGATAAAAATAAAGTAAATATAAATATTGTAACTGTAATTCTTGTTTGATACCTATTTTGTTATATGTAATT
The DNA here is from genome assembly GCF_000317375.1 of Microtus ochrogaster. Classification (NCBI taxonomy): domain Eukaryota; kingdom Metazoa; phylum Chordata; class Mammalia; order Rodentia; family Cricetidae; genus Microtus; species Microtus ochrogaster. The sequence goes on from NC_022021.1 coordinate 25,163,174, forward strand.
TTACTATGTTAAAGCTAAAACCTTCCTTTTTATTTAAACAGAAAAGGGGAGGTAATGTGGGATTCCCCTCTGTATGCTGTGAATACAACTGGTTAATAAAGAAACTATCTTAGGCCTGTGATAGGGTAGAGTAGAGCTAGGCAGGAAAAACTAAACTGAATTCTGGGAGAAAGGAGATGGAGTCAGAGAGAAGTCATGTAGCCCGCTGGAAACAGATGCCGGAACTTTACCTGGTAAGCCACAGCCTTGTGGTGATACACAGATTCATAGAAATGGGTTAAATTAACGTATAAGAGTTAGCCAATTAGAAGCTAGAACTAATGGACCAAGCAGTGATTTTATTAATACAGTTTCTGTGTGGTTATTCCAGGAGTCTAGGCAGTGGGAAAACAAACAAGTAGCCTCCTACCACACACTTTCATCCCCATGCTGACATTGTAGAAGCACACTGCCATGCCTGGATTTTACATGGGTTCTGTGGATACAGACTCGGGTCCTTACACATCTGTCATAGGCACCTTACTGACAGAGTCAACTACTTAGCTCCTTTAAGAGTGTTTTATGAAGGAAGGTACATAGCTGTAGTTCCAGTTGTTGGGTTAGGCAGGAAGACCAGGAATTTGTGGTCATTGGTGGGTGTATAGCAGTTTTGAGGCTATTTGGAACTTCACGAGAATGTGTAGAAGAAGAGGGAAGGAGTCTTTCAAAAGTTGCTATTTGACCTGCACACTTGGACTATGTGTGTGTGTGTGTGTGTGTGTGTGTGTGTGCGCGCGCGCGCGTGCGTTCATGCACGCATCTACACACATGTGCAAATAAATGTAAGTTTTAGAGAAAGAAAAATGCTACTCACTCAAGCTTGTTATTTGGATTTCAGCATTGAGGTGGAATGGTGGATGATCCAGAGAAATAAAGCGTGTAGATGCAGGTTCAGTGTTGACAGGAAGTGTGATTTTATGGGAATGAAGACCTGACCTTTGCTAGTAAATATGGCTGGGGTGGGAAGCAGGGACAGAGCAGGGTGATTGCTCAGTATGGGGATCACAGAGAAGTGAGGCGAACACAGAAGAAAATATATCTCTTTCTTAAAGTCAGTTCTCGAAAAAACAAATGGAACAAAACACAGTCATCATGATGAAGCACCCTTCAAAGTCCATTTTATGAAATACTGAGATTTAAATTTTTATTGAAACCGACAAGGGCAAGCTGGAAGGAAATTGAGAAAGAAAAAACCATTAGACCATGAGAGTCACAGTTTCCAGTGAAAACATTTTAACCTGTAATCCAGACATCCATCTTGTGGAGTCTGTAGGCAAAGTTTGTATCTATTTGAATTTCAAGAATTCTCCACAGTCAAGTACTATGTATGACACAATTCACTGTCTAGTCAAATACAGCCAGCTATTTTCCTTTCATTGCTTCTAATTGAATTATGTTTCAGTGCTGTGTATTTTATGAAACTGTCATCTATAGCCTAATTTATTAGCTCAAGAAAGTACAATGGCACATACCTCAGAGAGCCTTAGAACAGTTTTGGTTAAAAGCATTTTTATAAAAAAAAATATATACCAAGAAGCTTTTTATCTTTTTCACTAGGTTAGCATTTGAAGGGATGGTGCAAAATTGGGGGTAGATTAAACCTGACAGTGCTCCATAAATCAAGTGCCTCACCTGAATTTGTAAACAGCATTTTCATCCTTTAGTGTCATGCTCTCTCAGGGAAACTGTCAGTCAGCTTCAATTTAAAAATGTTCTTTATGAGTCATCCAGATAAATTATTTTTTTAAACTAAACCTATGAGCATGTAAAATTTTAATCTCTTGTATAAAAAGTATGCATTGCACAAAAAACACTGCTGCTGTACAGCAAAGTGGGTGACATACATTATGTTTATATGTAGACATAACCCCATGTTTTAATAGAACGATTTTCTTTGAAAAGTAACTGAAGCAAGTTATAATAATTCAGAACATTATGCCACAGATAACAGTTGGCAATATTACTCATGAAACTTGTGTGCAGAGAGTAAGGTTACACAATCAGAAGTAGTCCTTCAACCCAGGTATAAACCTTTTCACCTAGTACAAAGGGAAGAAGAAACACATACCCCTATTACTCTACAATCCAGGTCATTGAATGGATTCAGAACTAACACTGGTCTCAAAGGCACCCAAGTCTAAGTCAGATCTACAGGGGGCAAGCCAGCTGCAGGGGCATTGGAAGAGAAATCTGGCCAGCTGTGCTTTTCCTGGAATGCAACTCAAAAGACAATTTTTTTTT
>NC_022021.1:25166353-25166723 GCF_000317375.1 Microtus ochrogaster
AGGATATCAAAATATAGACTCACTGACCTTTATTTGTAGCTAGAAACCAATTATGAGTGAGTACATCCCATGTTCATCTTTTTGGGTCTGGGTTACCTCACTCAACTCAAAAGACAATTTTTAAATGTAGAAGAGACAGGATGGGGAAGCACAAAATCAGCATCCCAGACAGAAGCTGGTAGACAGTGGCCCTCAATGGACAGAAACAGGAGTCATGGGTGCAAGTGGAAAAGAGGATGTAAGTAGAGGTGGATCACACAACATAAGCTCATGCCGGAGAGAGCAGGAACAGGAGCTCTGAAGTCACTGGCCGAGAAACTGAGTCCCTGCACTGGGGCTGCCCATGGCTGATATTGGTACTGGGGCTGCC
>NC_022021.1:25166898-25175522 GCF_000317375.1 Microtus ochrogaster
GGGACATTTGTCTGTGGTACACTACACCACATTTTAGCTCTTGTAATATATTTTTATTATAATGAATCATTAGCAGCATATTTGTCTTTTGTGTCAGCTGAAGCAAAGGAAAAGATAAATCCCATGAGATGGTTCCAGATGCCTCCCTTTATTCTGAAAAGGCCAGAACCTCATCACATCTCCTTTCATGCCTTAGCTGTTAGAAGGTTAATGCTAAACTTAGCCTGAAAAGTAGGAACAATAGTATTTCCTGATTCTGATTGCATATCTCACTTTCTAACCTTTAATATTTATAGTTTATTGTGGGCTTAACATTTACTTTTCCTTTCTGATGGTAAGTACAGTATAATTCTAAATGGCTCCATGGAAGAAATAGAAAGAATACTATATATCAGGTCATATGAAAATATAAGCAGTGTAAAGCTACACACACAAAACAAAACATCATAAATAAGAACATACAAAAAATGGCAAATGGGCTGATTGTCACTTATGATGGGAAGTAGCAACTAAATTTCCTCTTTGGAGATCTGAAAAATATCAATTATGTGAAACTTCAGAACCTGGTTGTCTGAATATTTTCAAATAATCTACATTAAACGGTACAGAAAAAAAACAAAATGCTCCCAAATCCTACTAGGAATTCTTAGGAAGTAATTATATTTAAAATATTTGATTAATTGCATTAATACACACTCGTTCTAAACAGTAGCTAAGAAAATTTATAATATAATGTGTCAAACATCAATTTTTAAATGTAGAGTAAGGGCAGAATATTTGAGACAATATCAATGTCATAACTGACTGTACTGCTAAGTCTAGATCTACATAAGATGTTTGTAAAACACCGAACCAGGGTCATAAAAATGCTCTGTGCATAAAAAACCCTTTAGTATGAATGTCACGGCCTGTTTGTCCACAGTAAGGAAAAGGTGGAAAGACTAGTAAGTAGTTGAAGCTATTTTTTATTTCCAACTGGGGTTTGTTTTTTTTACTATGAGCTTTTTTACATTTATTATATCATTTTATTTTTTTTAAAAAAATTAACAAACACAGAGATGGCACCATTAAATTTTATTTGGGGAAATTAAGGTTTGAAAGCTTCACCTTTCCTTTAAGATGCGAGAAACATTTACACACATGTGCATGATTTCACCTCATAACAGTTCTGCTGTGATCACAGGCAGTTTCTGTCCCCAGTGCATAGAAAGGAAGCCATGCAAAGGGCAGAGGACTCACCTATGTGGAAGAAACAGAAGCAGAGCCTCTCGCTTGCCAGTTGAATCTCTCACCATGTGGTTGAAGACCATTTATTTTTTTTTCCCAAGTGTGATTACTTAACCATCTCTAAATTATTAACCACATGTCTCATCACAGAATTGACTTCAGTCCTTAAAATGTGGCCATGATGCATTTCTCGCCTCTTGCTTCTAACAACAAAAGCCTCGGGTATATGTTCTTAATATTCCTAAACTTTAGTTCTCACATGAGCCCTCCTTTGAAGCTGTCACCTGGAACATAAATGAAACTACCATGGAAGAGTAGATGAAATCATGCAAAGAAAATAACAAGACATAACGCCCTATGCAGTCAGCCAAGTCTCATGAATCTCCTGCTTACAAGTTAACACTAGTCATCAGGAAAATGACAGACAGGTTGGATTTAAAAATAGAACCAACAGCTTTTGCTGGGGAGATTAGGTATGAGACAAACTAAGTTGTAACTTTTAGCCTGAGCAGTAGAGAAGATAGAAATATTTTTCCTAGATGAGGAAAATGGGAAGAATAAGCTTGGGGAAAAGAAATATGAAATTTTGTCTGGAACTGTTAGATTTAAAGTGAAATAGAAATTTAAGCATACCATGGTTTTATTTAATGGTTTATTTGGCTTATGCTTCCAAGTCCATCATTATGGAAATATCAAGGAGGAGAAAACTTAAAGCAGCCAGTCACATTACATCATAGTCAAGAGTAGAGAATGGTAGATTGATGTGTGCAGCCGGTGCGCCATTGACTTTCATACTCTTAAACAGCTCAGTTCAGAAGCCATTTCTTAGGGAGTGGTGCCACCCACAATATATGGGCCTTTTCTATCATGATTAGCATAATCAAGAATTCTCACAGACATACTTGTAGTTCAACCTGTCCTAGGACAATCTTTTACTGAGAACCCTCTTCTTGGTGATTCTAGATTGTGTCAAGTTGATTGATAAAATAACCATCACTGGGAACCAATTTGGTGTGGGGGTAGGGTGGGGTAGATAGGGTTACTGCATAGTTTAGAGTCATATTTATAATGGCTGAGTGCTGGAAATAATAAGTCAAGAGGATCCTATGATGAGATGATAGAATCAAGAAGATGGAAACACAATGTAACATTTCAGAAGTAAGGGAATAAACATTTTTAGACCAGTTCCCCAAATAACCACCAACTGTCTCAAACCCAACTAAGAACTATGCAAGATGACAGCCTTGACTATTGGGCATTGCAACGTGATCATCATTAATGATGCTAAAAAATGAGATTTTAGTTAGAAGTGAAATTCTAGTTGAAATGACTTAAGAATAGATGTTAAGCAAGAAATTGGTGACAGGAGAAACAACGGTTCTGTTACTTTTGCCAAACAGTAGAGAAAAGGAATAAGGGAGATGCATGACTGAGCTTTTTACTTTTATCTGTTTAGTTTGATTTGGGTTGCTTCTTTATTGAGTATGAAGTGTATTGAAGCATATCTGAATGCTTTTGAAAATAATACCATGGAGGAAAGTGACAAAATAGTAACAATGCAAAATAGCTCCAGGAGGGAATTACTTGGGGAGAAGATGCCAGCAAGTATACCAATGATAGATTAGCCAAAAGGTTAAAGCACAGACAATTCATCTACTGTAAAATGGGAGAAAGTAGAGTACTAGAGACTGTATGACATGTTCAATTGTAGTCGGACTTCTCTTTGGGCAGTCAGCTCACAAATAACAACACAGAAACTTCTTATTAATTATGAAAGTTCAACCTGTAGCTTAGGCTTATTCCTAAGTAGCTCTTACAGCCTAAGTTAACCCATTATTTAATCTACTCTCTACCACATGGCTTGTGGCTGTTACCTCTCCTTCTGTACATCTTGCTTGCTCTGTATCTCCTGGCATCTTCACATGCCTCGATTCCTCTTCCTCTCTCTCTACCTAGAAGTTCCCCCTATACTTTCTGCCTAACTATTGACCAATCTGCTCAGTATTACACCATTCACATCAACACATCTTCACACAGTATACACGTAGCCCACAACATTCAGTCTTTTGCATTGTAATACAACATTGCCATCTGCAGAGGTCATGTTTGAAAACTGAACAATCAAGTTGTAAATGAAAAATATCACACACACGCACACACCTCGTAATGGTTTAAACAAGTTAAAGTTTTTGGGTCAGTTCACATGCATTCAGAGCTACCCTTGGGCCCTATTATTTGCTTTGTTTTAGACACACATACACATGGATATGATAGTCCATGAAGTTGGTGATTGGACTCTAACAGAGATCTACTTTTCTTTCTCCTGTCTTATTAGTGAATTCAGAGGAAAGGGTGCTACTATGAGTTGAAGGAAGGGGAAATTTGAGAATAAAGAAAAGACAATCCAAATCAGTGGTTTTAGTGAAGGGGAAAATAGCTGTATATAAAAGCTGTGTTACTGCCATAGAATGCCTGGTGATGTCAGCAGGTGTGGTTATTTTAATACATGGTATTTTATTTCAGTTAATTTAGCACGTGAGTATTTAGAAGTTCATTTCCATGAACTTTTATTATGTGTTGAAAAACAAAAATTAGAAGACAGTCCCATAAAATCCACATTGGCATTTTGTTTGCTTAGGACCAATAATCCCTCTTTCCTCATATGTTCCCAGCTCTGAATTGTAATAAATCTGTAAACACCCTAGTTTCATTACTCAGGGCTGTTTCTGTTATATTTTCCTTCCCTTTTCTGCTCCTTTCAGACCTCCAGAGATGCAGTCTCTACCACAGACTCCCAAAACTTTACTTCCTTGCAGAGATAAACTTCAGATTGTCCTTACCTTTTCTTCTATCCCCTTGCAGGCTGAGTGTGTCTCAAGCACACGATAGTGTTCTATCTTGTGCCCCAATCTAAATCACTCACATTTCCTTCCTACTTTTCATGTGATTGGCAATGTCTTCTCTGTTACATTGTTTGTGCTTGCCCCTCCACGCCGTTTCCATGTCCCTTGTCTAAACCTCAGCCTGGGATGCTCAGAGGTGTTTGTGTGTATCTGAACCTCTGCGAGGGAAAACACCTTCAGATACACAGACCCCGGAGGACCACAATGGACTGTCACCGTGTTAGTCTGCAGATTTACTTGAAGAAACACTTCACAAATTGTTTTCTGTGAGCTAGGGAGAGTCTCTTTTTTGGAAATCTCTTGGTCGGATGCTTGCTGACTGGCTGCAATGTGAACCACAGCTTTTCCCTTGAGAAAAGGGCAGTAGAACTCCGACTAGAAGGGAGTGAGGTGAATTCAGCTCCTCAGACCAACCAACTGCCTGTCTTCCTTCGATACTGTGGGGGTGAATAAAGAAACCAATGATTGGAAGGATTTGGCTATTTGCTAACTAAAATAAACAACAAAAAATCCAAAACAACGTTTAGAAGGAAAAGAAAACTTTTGTCTAGTTAGTCCGTATTTGTTTGACAATATAGCTGGTGTTCTGGCTCATTTCCCCGGTAGCCGACCACAGAGGGAGGCAAACACATAAGGTAAGAAGGCATAGCGATGTTGTAAGACAAGCTGGAGCTAGTTCTGGAATTTATAAGAAATGCAGTCAAATGTCAAACTACAGATTCTCCTGAACGACAGAGAGAAAGAGAGAGAGAGAGAGAGAGAGAGAGAGAGAGAGAGAGAGAGAGAGAGAGAGAGAGAGAGAGAGAAAGCTGTAGTGCCCCGAGGACATCTGGGAAAGTTCAGGCTGCCCACAGGAAACCCTGCACCAGACCCCCTGTCTTGCCGTAGGGTACAAGTGTAATGTGAATGCATTGGTGAGCGACTCTTGGAAATGCTTGAAAGAGGCTCCACGCGGGGTTCTCCAAAGTATGCCATTCCTCCTTCCCACGTGTTCAATAGCAGGAGCCCAACGGTCTCCCTCCTTATTGCAGGGCAGGCAGAGGTCACTCTGACTCAGGATAGAAACTTGCCAAGGGGAAAATGAAAACAGACGCCACCGAAAGGATTGCAAAAGCTGAAGGAAATCACTTCAGGACTCAGCGCCGGTGGGCAGAATAACCAGCACAAATGGACAGAACTCACCACGCTCTCATCAATAGTTGAGCTGTAATTGATAGAGTCAGCCTAGTGGATACATGACAGCATAAGACTTCAAATATAGACTACCACAAAAGTAAAATGTCCTGCAAACTAAATATCACCTCTGTGGTATTATTGATGCTTCAGGGAAGGAACATCAAGGATTATATTGAGAGTGAATGCTGTCAGCAGAGAGCAATTGGAAACAAGAAACAGATCCCTATTGTATTCCTTTTTGAAAATCTTGGTGCTAAACTAAGTGCAGCAAAGGGGAAAGTGCCTGGAAACACATTAGCGATGGGTTTCTGTACAGCAGTGCTTGCTGAGAAAGCCCGACACCTGGCCACATCCAGAAAAGTCTATTTCTCGTGAATTAAAATAATTCTCAGATATTTAACTAAAGTTTAATTCCAGAATAAACTCTTACTTTCCCAATGTGCATTGTTGTTAATGCAAATTTACAATATTCCAGGAAAAATTTTTGAGAATTTTTACCTTGATATTAATAGGAGGCATTCACTTTAAGTTTATTTTCTTGAAGGGATTTTTGTGTGTTTGATGCTTTTTCTAAAGCAGGTGAGCTAGCATAGCTGGATAAATGTGAAAATGGTTATTTCTTTCTAATTTTCCAAGACTTGCTGTGAGATTTTCTTCTTAAATGTCTGTCAGAGTTCACTGTGCCTTAAGAAACTGAAGGCTGATTGTTCTGTGTCTTTTTAGGCTTCTCTTCAGTTTGGAAAATTTTTATTACTCTGTGTGCAGGTTTTCTAGTGGTGCATAATCTACTGTTAAATCCTTTTATTGAGTTTTTTGTAATTCACAGCTATGTCTTTAAAATAATATGTAAATAATCTCATTTCTGTGGTTGTTTCCTCATAAATCTTCTTGCTTCTTCACAGATCCAAGCATGTTTCCAGAAACCATTTTTAAGTCCTTGTCCAGTGACACCATCATTTCTGTAACATCTGGATTTTCTCATTCTCTGCTGCCCGCAGCTCATATTTTCCTGCTTCTTTTCATAGTTAGCAATTTTCTACTGGCGGGTAGACATTGTAATATACTACCTTACCGCTAGCCTAAACTTTATTCGTTTTACTGAAGAGTTTTGATTTGGGGGTACATGTGTTAAAATGTGTTGTGACATAGTTTCACCTTTTACATGACCAGTTTTAAGCCTTCTAGTGTTAGGTCAAATTCAGTCCCACCACTGAGACAGAAGCCTCCTCCCATTATTATTAAACATCTAGCTCTTTAGTAAGGTCCCAACCAGACTACTCAGAATTCAATGATCTACTAAGCATGTGTAACTCTGGAAATGGTTTATTTGGCAAATTGTCTTGAGGAGAATTTTTTACCCTAACACACATCTTTGTATCACCAGTAGATGACAGAAAGATTTTTTTTGGAGTTCTTCTGAGTAATTCTCCCCTTTCCATCGCTCTGGCCCATCCCACTCTAATTTATGACTCTTGGACCCAGGGAAAAAAATGCCCAACTCTGTGTTAGCTTCTTCTTCCTGAGCTACAGTACAGAAAGTCCATCCAGGCCGCCTGGATAGTCTTCATTTGCTTTCCTTTTCTCCGAGGTCACAGCCAATGCTGCCTTTGGCACAAGGTCTAAAAACGTCCAGAAATACACAGTGCCTCGTTTGTAGTTGCTTACAGAAGGAAGACAGGCCTGACTCTAATCTGCCAGCGCTAGAGAATGAAAGTCTCTTACTTGCCTGACTATATCTGATTTAAACAGTCCTTTTGTTTTTCTCCCTGACACCAGTTTGGAAGCGCTTATTCATTAATCACTCCTATTCATAATCCCCTTTCCACCTCGCTTCATTGCAGACTTAGACACAAGCTAAGGAAAGCTTTTTAAACACCATTGTGGCTGAGTTGTGACTCTTAGGTTGACCATGAAGTGTCCCACTTATTAGCTCTTGTGTTTAATCTTTTAAGTGTTACCTGCTAGCTTGATGATCAACAGTTGCTGCCACATTTAAGTCTGAACAAATATTTACTGAATACAAATCTTGAGATGAGATGGGGAAAAATGCATTTTAGTTATCCTGTCAAGCTCCATTTGCACCGTCATAGAAAAATGCCTTATGCTGAATTACTTATAAACAATAGAAACTTATTGCATAAGATTCTAGAGGATGGGAAATCAAAGCTCAAAGCACAGAAGATTTGATGCTCTGTAGGAGTCCATTATCTCCTTCGTTTTTAGTGCCTTCTCCCATCATCCTCACACTGAAGAAGGCGTAAGTGAATAATAAGTGATAGATGATTGATAGATGGATAGATAGATAGATAGATAGATAGATAGATAGATAGATAGATAGATAGATGGGTCAATAGATAATAAATAAAGATATACATGTAGACAGATATATAAAGCTTCCATATATGAAAGAAAATATTTGTCATTCCAAGTCTGTTTCTACCTTATTTTACTTACCACGATGCCAGTTCTATTAATTTATTTTTCTGCAAATGATATACTTTCACTCATCTTTCTAGCTGAATAAAACATCATTATATACACTCCATTTATTTACCCATTAAAATGTTCATCTAAATTAATTCCCTATCCTGACTACCATAAATTGCTGCAAGAAACGTGAAGCTGCAGGTATTTACTGGGGTACATTGACGTAGACATAAAGAAGTCAAGAATATATATTTCAGGGTTATTTGAATTATGGTCTTATTTGACCTGATCTTTCCTTGCTATGTTCTCATTTCTCCCATCAGGAATGGAAATGTTCACTCTACATCATTTTATAATGGAAACATGTAACTTTTTATTGTATTTTTATTTTAAGAAGGATTCGCAGTTAAGAGTTTTTTCATGGAAATCACAGGAGACTTGGGGTTTAGCCTTTTTTCATAGTGCTATGACCGCTAGCGTTTTTATGCACTTTTTAAAGTTAGATTCAGCACATTTTGCATTATGAGATGAACATAGGGTTGTGAGTGGCATATCATAGTTAAAAGTGATGTGTTTGGCTGTCAAGTTGACAAGAGTTTGATAATGGCTGAAGTTCACTGTCAGTGTGACTGGAATTGGCATCATCTAGGAGATGCATGGTGTGCCATTTTTAAGGAAATTTACAGAGATGCTTAGCTGAGGAGAAGAGACCCACACTGAATGTGGGTAGCACCATCTCACGGGTTGGGATCCTCTCAAATAAAAAGAGAAAAGTGAGCAGAATGTGAGCATTCATATCCCTGCTTCCTGATGATACCACACACTAAAATCAGCTGCCACCACGTGCTTGCTGCCATAGGTAGAACTACTTCTTTGATCTGCCATACTTTT
>NC_022021.1:25175770-25182212 GCF_000317375.1 Microtus ochrogaster
TTACAGAAATTAAGAAACATAGATAATACACTGGCCTTCAGGAAAGTCACGTTATACAAGGTGACCTTAACCTGATTATTGGCTAAGTGACCAGCAACATTCAGTCAATTTGGTCACAGTACCGAAAAAGCCGTGACACTGGTTGAGGGTATTCTAACAATTTGAGGGAAATGAGCTAATTGGCTACACAGAATTTGAAAGATACAAATTCACATCCCCTCATGCTACTGCTTTCGGTGTTGTGCTGGACAGCTTCCCATAGGAGGCTGTCTAGTTAGGGTTTCCGTTGCTGTGAAGAGACACCATGACCACAGAAACTCCCATTTGAAAAGAAAAGAACACTCACTTACAGTTCAGAGATTCAGTCCATTATGGTCATGGCAGGGGTCATGATGACATTCCGGCAGACGTGGTGCTGGCAACATCTTTATCTGAAGGCAACAGGAAACGGACTGTGACAATGGGCGGTAGATTGAGCATAAGAAATCTCAAAGCCCACCCCTACAGTGACACACTTCCTCCAACAAGGTCTCACACACACTTCAGCAAAGCCACACCTCCTAATAGTGCCACTCCCTCTGAGATGGTGGGAGCCAATTACATTTAAACTACCACACAGGGGTTATTTCTTCTCTGTAAAAGAGTCTATCCAGGGCCTCTGAGATGGATCATGCTGTAAAGACTCTTGTTGCTGAGCCTGACTACCTGAGTTAAATGCCTGGGACCCACACGATAGAAGGTAAAAACAGACTTCTGTAAATTATCTCATGATGTCAGTGCCACCTGTAGACATGTGAACGCACATACACATGAACACTAGTAATAAATACATGCTATAAATATATATTTTAAAACAGGTAACCTTTTTGTCAAAACTAGCATACTTAGCCAGGCATGGTGTTTAGGGACTGTGATCACAAAACATGAGAAGCAGAGACAGGCGAATAACTGCAAGTTTGAATTTGAGAGCATCCTGGACTACATATCAACAGGATAACCACAGCTACATGTGTAGACCCTGTCTTAAGAAAGAGAAGTAGGGAAAGGAGGAGAGGAAGGGAGGGAGGGAGAGAAGGAAGAAGGGAAAGAAGGGAAGAAGAGGGAAATTTCTGCTAGACTAATGTAGGTGTGGAATTCTGGTTTATTGCCCTGTAACAGGAGTATCTAAAACACCACTTAATGTCAACTTACCCTGTCATCATCTACCCAGGGACACTATATCTAAAACAAGGAGTCTTCCTAAAGGTTGAATAGAAAATGTCTGGACTGAGTTGAATAAATATAAGTACTGCATGATTAGTTGATTTTCTTGGAAGTAACATACAGCATGGTAGAAGAAATAATGCAGGTCAGAAGCGGGCAAGATAAATCGGGTGATTAGAGACATCTATTAATGCCTCTTTTGTCACTTGAAAAGCTGATTTCCCATTTCAGATCTCATGGTCAGACATTATTGTTAGCTAAAAATGTTAATAGTAGCATTATGTAGAGTACTTACCCAAGATAAGTAATAATATATACATCTAATGCATATGAACTATTTTATTTAAGTGACTCAAGTAATATTAATACAATAATTATCTTCAATTTATAAATTAATTAAGATACACCATTGCTAGGTGACAGACCTAAAGTCTGGCAAGAAGTCAGGCTTTGAATTCTGTTGGGTAGACTCTAAATGTCATCTTCCTATCTGATACTGCACTGTCATTTAGAGTGGAGGCAGGGGAATAGCATATACTTAAAATAACACAGTATAGAATATAACCTATGTTCCACACCTATCTGAGAACACTAGCTGGCCGTCTCTACAGTGTTAACAAATTCAGTATGAAGACAGACTTGTAGAGATTATCTCTGTTCTGAAATGGCACAACTGGATTTTGTGATTTTGTCTTTTATTCACCTGCTCAGCCATCATGTGTGAATCATCTTCTTGATTCCAGGAACTCCGTTATTAATCTGAGAACAACTATAAGGGAAACACAGCTAGAGATCACTAACAGAAAGACTTGGGTATGCATAGGACTCTGCTGGATGCCATTCGTGTGTTTGGGCTCAGTGAGAGAGGCAGAAATGCATGCCTGACAGAGGAAATATTTCCCACCACGGTGCGTCTGAATTGATCCAAATTCAGTATAAATAATATTCTCTGGTTGCAAGAAATGTAGTCTCAATGAATATTTGAGAGTCAGCTCATTGATTTATAAGCTTGTTAAAAAAATTAAAACTAATATTTCATCTGGGAATTGGTAGACTGTGAAAGAATATAGTATTCACGTTCCTCTGCTCTACTCAACTGAGGCAGGCAATCCAACACTCTATCTGATTTTGGATCATGAGCTCGGCATGTCCTCAGAAACCCCATCTTTAAACTATAGAGGAAACCATCAAGAGCTTCATTCCAAACCTGGGGAACTTAATTTTCACCACGGAAGTTTATGGAGAGCAGGCTGGTGCACTAAGCCTTTCCATGCGTCATCTCATTTAATCGTTAGTTGACTTCACTTTGCCATCTAGAAATTGAAGGTTCAAAATCTCCTCAAGAAATTAGCAATAGGAAGTGGCAAAGCTGGAACTAAAGCTAGGCTTAGCAAGGGACAATAGGCTCGGATGCTAACCATGATGTTATATTGTGCCCCGCTTCCTCCGAGAGGCATCACTGAGGAGCTATCCAACTTCTGACACCGTAGTGCAGTGCTGGGGAAAAACTGCCTCATCTTTGTGTTACTAACCGCGATGTTTCCACATCCAGCTCTTCTCACTTCTGCTTGTGATGGTTAAACCTGTGAATAGTTTCTAATGATGCTGATGAGTATGAGTCTAGTAATCTTGTCAGTCTAACAGATACCTTAAGAGTAAGGCTTTACAGTGGGATATATATATATATATATATATTTATATATATATATATATATACACACACACACACACACACACACACACACACACATACACACCCCTAGCCTGCCTATGACTTTATTGGTTAGGAAATCTGCTAAGATGTAATTTTACTTAAAGATCATTGTTGTCAGCTTGGAGGAAGAAAGGCAAGAACACAAGTTACCAGAGGGAAAGTTTTACTTATCAACAGAGATGTGTAATAGGGCTAAAATGTCTGAATGTGTTATTAAAATTATAATGACTTTTGAACTTATTCAAAATTTGTTTTATGCCCTGCCATATAAAAGAAATAAGGTATAACTTCATAATTTCAATTTAGAGATTGAAGTTTGATCAAATAATAGTTAGAAATCTGTAGATGACTTGTTGCAATATTACCTGGACGTCATGCAAAGACTCTTGAAAAGCTGGTTAATTTCAGGAGATTGAAAGACTGGTAGATTTTTAACAGATTGACCTACCATGAACAAAGAGTTTGGGTATACAACAAGTAGAAAAGAGATGGGTATTTGAAGAGGAATGATATACAAATGCATAAAATAACCATCTACAAATCTACAAAGAGCGACTTTCATGTATAACCATGTATGCGTGGCAGTCCACTACAGGTATGAATATATGGCTTCATGCATGCCTAATACCTCAATCATAGGTCTAGTAGATGCCAGTATAAAATATACTAAAACCTGAAACTCTATGTCATCATTTCAGCCATTTTGTTGTTAATAGAACAATGTAGCATGGATATTTTCAGTTTTTACTCCGCTCATTTCAATCAATAGCTAGGCAAAGCTCATAACCTCCCTGAAAGCAAACTCAACTTCAGAATTTGTTACATCCTAATCTTCTAGGCAGACTCAGGCAACAGATCAAACTGATCCCATCAGATAAAATGTCCTGGCCATGATGGGATTCAAGTGAAATTATGGCACCGTGCTTTCAAATGTTCCCTGTTATTGTGGAAAATGCCATGGTATCTCCATTCAGTACATTCCTTTCAGTTGAACTTTTCACTGGAGTGGACTCAGGCGAGTGTTTTCCACTTGGCTGAGAGATGCTGTGCGTGTGTCACCCCGAGCTCTGACCTTGGAAGCCCTTGAGTCGCTTTTGTGTCTCCCCCAAGGTACTACTGCCATCATCCTACCCACAGGAAGATATTAATACCACTGTACAAACTTTTAGAAACCTCAGTTTGGAAAGTAAGCAGTAAAAATCCAGCCCTTTCCCCTGAGTTTGGAGAAGGTGACTTAGCAAATGTGGTCTGGGTGAGGTTTCTTTGAATTTTAGGAGACCTTGTATTTCGTAGGCTATCTTGGATCTCTATGACCCCTGTTTGAGGGCACTTTTGTGAATTCCTGCATATTTTTTGAATTAGGCAGATTTTCTTTCTCCTTTGTGTTGGAGTTCTCTGCACTTGAATGTCATAATTCCCTGCTGGGTGCACATAGACCAGTGGTGGTTCATTCATTCATTGAGTAGATATTCCCATGATGGGTCAGGCTGCTCACTAGACACCATGTGTATTCATCATTTCCCCACTACCATAATGAAGTACTTGAGGTAACTAACTTAAAGGGAGAAGAAAACGTTTACTTTGGGTCATATTTAGGAGATTCCCTTGACCTCTGCCAAGGGAAGCAAATCAGGGAAAAACCTACTGGTACACAAATGTACATCTGTAAGAAGAGAAAGAGATGATTAACAGCTCAGTCTCAATGATCTAGGGGACCTCCCACAAGGCCCTGGTTCCTAAAGGTTTCTAGACTTTCTGGAGAGTAACAATCGGGGATCAAACCTCCAACACATGATCCTTTGGGAGAGACATTGCACTATAGTCCAAACAGTAGTACTATGTATGCTGGTCAAGGTCAAACAGTCCTGGTCTTCGGGAACATAGACTTCAGAGGGGGAGAGAAGTGATGAATGAGTGAGTCCCCCAAATGATGTGTTTTCATGAGGTGATAAGTGTTTTGTAAGACAAGAACATAGAGTTAACATGATTATACTGGGGCACAATTCTATTGGTTGACTAAGGAGAGTTTCTTTAAAACCTGGTTTCTTTAACACCTGGGAAGAAAGGTACAATGAGAAACCAAAACAAAAAGACGTCCCTCTTCCAGTGGTAAGTTTGAGGGTAGGGTCCTGAAGAGGCCTTTGCCTGTGAGGGCTGCTCCTGGCTCCCCTGGGAAGAACTTCTGTGGGCTCTCAAGTATGCACATTAGCTCTGGCAGGCAAATCCAAGTTCCTATCCAGGAAAGAAGGAGACAGCCGTCAGAGAAAATCTTATTAAAGAAAAATTTTCCATCTCACTGGAGGTGAGATATGCCCATTAAGTGATTTATGAAGGGTTCAGAGTGGTGTGCGTGGGCTGGTGTGAAGCTTCTATTCACAGTAGAACTTACATTTGGACCACCCTTCGGGACGATCTGCATGCCAAGCTGAAAGTCAAGCTTACACTTAATGTATTTCTTACTTAGATACAAAGGGTTTTTTTCCCCATCACTCTTGCCTTGACTGCACCAGATTTTTCTGAAATGAGCTCTGTCCTGACAAAGGAAAAACATGCATTCATTTGGTGTTTTAACTGTGGAACACAAGAAAATATGGTAGCAAGGTTTAGTTTGGTTTGTTTTTCCTCCTCTTGTTTTACTTTTGAGAACAGATTGTTTGAACACCAAAAAGTCATGTTTTTACACTTCTCTGGTGGCATTTTGAATGAGATGCTAGAGCCAGGAAAACTAAAATATAAATAAATTTAAGCACATGCTCATAATTAGTCCTATATCAATTCTTTTTCTTTTCAAATATTCCTTCTTTTAGCTCAAAAGCAGCCTGGCAGATATGTCTAATTTAGAAAAGTTTTTTTTTATTTTTTAATTTTTTTTATTTTTTTTAGTAGAAAGTTAACGGTTTATTCCTTTACCAAAATTAATTACAGAATATGAGAAGGCAAGCCAGTAAGAGAATTTTGCCTAACATTCCACTCAAATTGTTTCTTCGTAATTAATTTTACATTTCTCCAGAAAAAGGTCTGCCTGGAATTTTCCATTAGTTGTGATAGCTTGATGTACTGGCATGTGAGTGGAGATACACACATACTTTAGTTTCCTTTTTAAAGGAAAGGTATGTGCCCAAGGAAGAACGCTTTTGCTGCTCCTACCGCTCTGCTTTGCATTGTCCGTTGTACTCAGTAATTAATTTATTGGTATTTATCAATCATTTAGAACAATGCTAGACGCATGCTCTGCCTTTTATAATCTTTTTCTATGTTGAATAAGAAAAAAGGTGAATGAGAAAATGAAAAGAAAGTTGATCCAATGTGGGTCTCTGTCTCTGTCTCCTTTCATCGCCTGATGAAGGTTAATATTCAGGAGGATGCCTATATGTTTATCTTTGGATTCACCTTATTTAGCTTCTCTAGGATCGCGAATTATAAGCTCAATGTCCTTTACTTATGGCTAGAAACCAAATATGAGTGAGTACATCCCATGTTCCTCTTTTTGGGTCTGGCTTACCTCACTCAAGATAGTGTTTTCTA
>NC_022021.1:25182932-25207987 GCF_000317375.1 Microtus ochrogaster
CCTAGGCAGTTTGGATGCTCACCTTACTAGACCTGGATGGAGGTGGGCGGTCCTTGGACTTCCCACAGGACAGGGAACCCTGATTGCTCTTCGAGCTGATGAGGGAGGGGGACTTGATTGGGGGAGGGGGAGGAAAATGGGAGGCGGTGGCGGTTAGGAGGCAGAAATCCTTAATAAATAAATAAATTTTTAAAAAAAGAAAGTTGATGTGAGCCACAAGCACTATAGAGTAAAACTACAGCTGACAGGTCACTAGACAAACTCATGGGAGTAGTGTGTTCCACCCTCTGAGAAACCTGATTTGCAGAGCTTTGGGAACACCTATTTTTTGAACAGTCGCTGTCAGTTCTGCAGAAAGCTTGTGAAGCCATGACTTTTCCCCTTCCATAACAGGATTGATCCCACAGTATCCCAGTAGTGTATCAATCATTCTTTAAACCTGACTTTTCCTGTACTGGCAACTGAATGATTGTTCATCATACTGTGGGGCCCTGGTGTGCAAGCATTCATTCAGCCAAAATCTTTGCTCTAATTGTCAAATCTACGTAAAGCTAGTCCCCTACACTTATCCTTATTGACAAAAAAGGAGCCCTGAGCAGGAGGCATTGAGCATGGAGACAGTATGTTTACCCTTACTGATAAACAGGTCTGGGCAGCCCTAAAATCTCCCATAGTCAGCTCAAGACTTATAACCTACTGGTCCTTTCTATACCCTAACAAGCTATTAATATTCTGTACTTACCTTCGCCTTCCATTTGACAGAAGGTCTTAGTCTAGGAAATTAACTGTTTGTACCTTTACCCCTCAAACATACAAGAAAAAAACTTGGATTACCAAACCAGCCCCAGAGAAAGAAATTTCTTCTTACCTGGGTGCCAGTGGATACAGCACCCACACAGCACCCTGCTGCTTAGCCCAGAG
The DNA here is from genome assembly GCF_000317375.1 of Microtus ochrogaster. Classification (NCBI taxonomy): domain Eukaryota; kingdom Metazoa; phylum Chordata; class Mammalia; order Rodentia; family Cricetidae; genus Microtus; species Microtus ochrogaster. Next base: position 25,183,854 of record NC_022021.1, read on the forward strand.
GCCAAGCATCATCCTAAACCTTATGGTATCTACAGGGGAGCTTCACAATCATGCCCCTTCTGAGACATAAACAGCTTACTTCCTTGGTCTCCATTCATCTTGTTAGCTCTAAGAAATTCGTGGTACCATTATTATCGCCTATGTCTGTGTGGGTATGTAAACTGGAAGCCTTGTAGGACTGGGAGGAACGATAAGAGGGACTTTTGAAAGGGTAACATCAGCAGAGCACTGGGGAAAGCATAGAAAAAATAAATGGGACATGATAAAAAGATTTACGTGGTTAATTTGTTTACCCTTAGATCTCTTTAGCCAGGTTCCACCTGCTACAGCAGTCCTTCTGAATCCTGAGAGGTTGGATGGGCTGTCACCCCAACATAAACCTTGATAGGAAGTACAGGATAGAAGAAGTATAGAAAATCTATAAAGAAAACTATCAAAGGCTCAGATCTGCAATATGAAATTAAAATTTTCTCATATAATTTCAGAACCCACAGGAAAATTTACCAAATTCAATGAAAACAGTGTGTCCCAGGTAAGTCCTACAGAAACCAGGGTGTGATTATAATTTCACAAATTCCTAGTTTGTAAATTCCACCAGCTGTTGCCTTGAAATGCACTATATTTATTCTAGTTAGTGCCTAAAACCCCTTAGTTTTGACTAATAGGTTGTAGCTACTGCACTCTCCCTGCTACTCTTTGCAGAAAAGAAGTAAGACAATAAATAGGTTATGCACAAATGAAATCTTTGAAAATGAAGAAACTGACAAGAGAAGTTTCATGCTAGCAAGGCATCTTCTTGCTAGGCAGCTCTGGACAGATAGAATTAGCGGAGGCCGGTCATTCTGCTAACTTGAGGAAGCTGAAGCAGTAGTATCTCCAGAGAGTACTTCAGAGAATAGGGCCTGATGTGTAGCTTTTCCTGTCAAGATAAAGAGCTCCTTAAGATGCAGGTTGTTGAGAGGGAGGTTAAAAAAAAAAACATAAATAATAGGACATTCTAAGGAGATCAACCTGGAAAAGATGAAACATTCCATTCCACTGCAAAACTCCTTAATCTTAGGAAGTAAACATCTTAGTGACTTTAGGAAGTTTCAGAAAATGACCAGATTAACTAGGCCCCTCCTCCCCAAGCAAATATAAACAGTAAGGAATGCTGAGGGACATTCTTAGTCAGGTGACTTCCCTAACTGTACTGCCTGGGAAAAAAAAAAAAAGACATCCTCCAAACTGTTGAGCTGCCTTTAGGCTGGGCAGTGTGCTCCAGGATATCAGATTTTATGAGCTGTCACTTATGCTGGGGAAAACTTGGTAACCTTTGAGTCATTTCTGCTCTAGTAAGTAACCTCTCACCCAAATTCCTGTGACTCATTCCTACAAAGCTCACGGGCTCACTGAGTTGGATTTGAGTGGTATTTCTACCTGAGATGAGGAGATATTTGCTCCCATCTCCTCAGAAATAGTGCCAGGTAACAGGGCCCCAAACATCAGCACGACTCCTCTTTAAAACAGGGAGACCAGGCAAATAAAATTATACCATTTAAAAGTTATTCTGTTCCCGACCTTCAAAAGTAAAGTACAAAATGATACAATATTATCATAAGTGGCCTTGGATAAGTTATGGTATATATTATTAATCCCCAAGAAACCACTAGAGGTAATGGCCAATAAGAGAAATAAAACACACACAAAAATCATATAACAAAGACCAAAGAAGTCAGAAAAGAAAAAAAAGAAAAGTAAGCATAGTCTACAAATTATTAATAAATAGTAGGAACATAAACCAAATTGCATCAGCAATAATAATAAGTGGTAATGGTTGTTGGGCAAGAAAGAGATGAGAAATAAATCTAACTATGTGTCACTTTGAAGAGACGTGCTCAACATCAAAAGACACAAATCATCTGAAAGCATGAAGCAGCTAGGTCATTATATTAGTATCAGGCAGAGTAAACACAAAGGCTGAGACTTAGGACTGATAGAAGGGCATTAGCAATTAATTGGACTCATCTGGAAGACTCAGTATCATAATTATGTGTGTGGACAGACAATAGAGTTCTCTAATTTGTGAAGCAAATATGGAAATATGTACAAAAATTTGATAAATTTATGGTTATATTTAAGAATTCTAAGAAGTCTTTAAAATGAAAGCAACTAAACATAAATTCACTATAAATATAGGAGAATGGAAAAGCACTATGAGACAGATGTTTTTAACTGACATTTATAACTTCAGAGTATGGAACATGTGTGCTCCCAACACTTAGTGAGTTCAAGGCTAGCATGAACCATATATCAACAGCTATATAACAAGACTGTAACAGGAGGGTCTGCTTGTTTGTCCTGGCTGCTCAGCTAGCTCTGTCGGTAGAGCATGAGACTCTTAATCTCAGGGTCATGGGTTCATGCCCCCACGTGAGGTGCCAATTGTTGGGGAAATATGGGTGTAGATTTGTCCATACTGCTTCCTGCTGTTTGGGGGCGCTGTTAATCAGGTCTTTCATGGTGTATCCTTTATGCTAGGTTTATCTCAGTCAGCAGTTGGGCAAAGTAATATTTTTCAGGGTATTCACGGTGAACCTTTCAGGAGGGCATAGTCTATCAAACCATATTGGTCTAGAAACAATCCACATGCAAACAAGCAGGCCCTGCAGTTACAGATTGGTGCTCCAACATGTGCTAGCTAAATCCGCTAAAACTTGAGAGGGCTTAAAATGGAATTCTAGACAAAAAAAAAAAAAAAGTAGAGTTTTAACACAGCTTCTTGCTGTTTGCTGATAGCTTGCTGCAGTTCCTTTAAGAGAGATTTTCCTGATTCAGTGTAGCAGGAAAAAAAGCAGCTGGGTTTTAAAATGTGGTTTCCTGGGCTGCGCTGGCAGTGCAAACTCCAGCTATGAAGCATTCAATGGCATTTGTGGGCCTGGGTATTTGTGTGTCCACTCGAAGTCAGGAGGAAAGTAGCTGAGACCATGCATGTGGCTTGGTGCTCCCTGCCTAGGCAGGCAGTAGAATCAGGTATACTAGGCTTGCACAGATGGGAGAGCATGGCAGATTCCTGCTGCCAAACACAGAGAGTACTAGGCTGCATAGGACTCTGTGTGACAGACTTGGCTGTTACTCAGATAAAAAGGGTTTATATGCTGCACGCTCATTCTCGGGGTTGGACTGCTGAGCACAGCTCCTACCTGGTGGCCCCAGAGCAGGGTGGATACATTACCATTTCTTGAGCACTTGTAAAAATAATGATTTTGGTTTGAGGATTATTCAGTTGGAAATATTTATTTCCTTCAATGTTACCTTAAAAAGACAAATTCTGTGTTGACTTGGAGTTGCTCAATCCTTGCTTTTTTTTTTGTAAATAAGTTTTTAAATAGAATCCCAACATATTTCTGTCAGTTATTCAGTGACTAATTAGTCTAATTTATTCCCATTGACCAGTCTCATTTTCTTCCTTTTCTCTTTCCTGCTACCCACACTGATATTGTAAAACAAAGCACCAGCAGTGCTTCCCCAGTGATCACAATATCGTTTTCACACACAAGAGTGAATGGGTTACAAACATGTATAAAATTCCCTTTTCTTTTCTGAACTCTAAAGGAGCTAGAAGAACATGCCCGGCCATTGTGGAAGCTAACAGCCTAGACAACAGTTTTTAGAGCATGAAAAGAAATGAATAATGAGAAGTACTGGAAGACAGTCTCCTTCTTACGCACCAGGTCCCTGTACAGCAAGCCAGGCGCCACCTTCGACAGAAAGATAGGTTGTGCTGCCCAGGAGAATTGCTGCTTCCAGTGACCGTTGGTAGCCTGATAAGGCAAGTGATACTGGTGTGTGTGTGTGTGTGTGTGTGTGTGTATCCAGGAGCATACAAAGGCCTGGACCACGCCTTTCACTAATAATGTCTCCATCACCTAATGGGTTGTCTTTTTCCATTTTCATTTCAAGATCTTAGAAGACCTCCCCTAGACTTAGCATTAGAAAATGCATGAGCCAAAGACTTCATGAGCAGTGAGTCTCAACCTTCCTAATGCTCCAACCCTTTAAAACACTTCCTTGTGTTCTGGTAACCTCAACCATAAAATTATTTTATTGCTACTGCTGTCAATCGTAATGTAAATACTGATATGCAGGAAATCTGATATGCTACCCCCATAAAAAATCTATTGACCAAAAGGGGTCATGACCCACAGGTTGAGAGTCACCACTCCATAGCATCCACCATAGGCATGTGCAGAGTCAGTTGATACAGATGCCAAATCTAGCAAATTGGAAAGCATCTGATGTTTTTGTTCCTCAGTTTCAGTACTCACCCCACCATACACTCTTTTTGGCACCTAGAGTTCCAAGGCGCCATAGTTCATAACTCATAGAAGTCCCTGGAGAAGCAGGAAGGTTTCATTCATTTAGTTTGTTTTCGGGTCTCATTTCTTTTAATAAGAATTCTGTGTTTTTTAATAAAATAATCTAAAGAATCAAACGACTGGTACAGGATGGAGTCATTGTTATGGGGATAGGCGAATGAGAAATATTAGGGAGCAATTGGACATTCACTCTATCAAAGATTTTGGTAGAATTTAGTATGGGCATTGGCAGTATCCTTATCTTTTAAAAGCAACAACTTGTATGAAAAAAATGCATCAAATGAAAAGGAGTATCAGTTTTATTATTGATGATGTTAGAGCCTCTAACTATCCAGAGATATATGCCCATTAATAAATCACAGACATAGACGCTGAAAAAAAAAGGGGGGGTGCAAATTTCAGGGCATTTCTTACAAGGCAGGAAAAGGCAGTATGAGAGAGGATTGGTGAGATGATGCAGTGGTCAAAAGTGATCCCTGTTCCTCTAGAGGACGGCAATCTGGTTTGGTTCCCAGCACCCATTTCAGGAAGCTGAAAACTTCCTGTAATTCAGGCTCCAGGAGATTTATTGGCCTCTTCTGACCCCACATGCACATGCCCACATGTGCACAGACACACATATAAATAATAAAAGTCTTCTTCAAAAGAAAAAAATTAGGGAGAGAATTTAGATGTCAAAAGGAATAGTTTGCCATATTAAAAATACAAAGTAATTAAACAAGAAGATCAAAAATTACAATGTTTATAATAGCATGCCAATGTTGAGGAAAATAGTTTTCTCATACAACTATCAAATTGCGTGACTGTTCATCTCAGGTACCAGGTGCTCTGTGTCTGTCAGACTGTGGCTGGGATGTTATGTAAATTTTTTATCAGAAGAAGAACAAAGTTTTTCATTGATTTTTCAACAATAATAACAATCAGAGAGCGGTTAAATAAATTCTGTGAATATCAGGAAGGAAAAAAAAACAGTTTCAATACACGGATTTAATATTTCCTTATATTGAAGCAATGGGTTATGGGGAATTTCTCTATCTTATCTATTTTATAATTTGATCCTCTCCTCATGGGAATACAATCAAGAGGGTGAAAGTATAATATGGAAGCTATCTACACAACACTTGACTAAGATATATCTCTTTTTTTGGTAAAATCTTGGACTAGATAGAGTTCCATGGCCACTAGACCTTACTAGTTGGCAGTCATGCAACAATTCAGCTTTATTCCCTTCTTTCCATCTGTATTTAAGAGCTGATCTTGGGATAAGTCGGCAAGTAGATAGACCCATGTTATGTCTTTGAGATCCTGAGAATAAAACAGAACCTTTGGAACACCAAAGGAAGCACTGGTACAGGAAACAAGCTGGAGTGTGCTCAGGGGTGAATTTAGATGCTGTTAAACCAGGAGAGTAAAGAGCAGAAAGAGACTGGGAAACTAGCTCCTAGGATAATACCACATTCACACCTATCTTTCATATCTTCGCATGATCTCCTTCATGCCTTTCTGTACCTCTGTGTCAACACTATGTCCTTCATGAAGTTCATAGCTATTGAAATACACATAGTTTTATCAGGAATTGTCTCCTGAGAAAATAGGTCACAGTTAGTAGGTGTTTAAATACTTTTAAAAGAATGCGCGTGTGCGCGTGTGCACGTGTGCACACACACACATACAAACACACACACGCAACATAAAAAGTGGACACTTCATTGTTAGTGAGAATCAAAAACTGGAATAGCAATGACAAATGTGGCAATAGCTGACAGAAGTATACCTATAAACACCCAACATTTTCTCACTAGGAATGTATCTTCAAGATATATCATTACTATACAGAAAAATGGGAAATACTCAATACTACATTGTATCTTGGAGTAAAATGACAAATAACCAAAATACCTACCCCCAATTTGGTCAAACCTACCACCAATCTCTCCAGTTTATCCCTATCCCCTTATAACTTTTCCAGCACACATATATATGTATACACATATGTGTGTGTGTGTGAGTTTGTGTGTGTGTGTGTGTGTGTGTGTATTTAAGACAGGGTTTTTCTGCATAGTCCTGGCTGTCCTGCCAACTCACTCAGGCTGCCCTTGAACTCAGAGATTCCCTGCCTCTGCCTAGTGCTGGGATTAAAGGTATGCACCACCACCACCCGACTCCATTTTCAAGACAGGGTTTATTTTTAAGTGAAAAAAATTTAAGTAAGTACAAAAGAATGCTGAAAGCATGGCACTTTTTGTATAAGAGAGAAGAATAATACTAAGTGCCACAAAGTTACTTATTTTTGAAAAACCAAAAATCAGATTAAAGAGTAGAAAGAACAAAATGAAAATGGTTATCCATTGAATATAAATGAAAATGTGTATGAGGGTAAAGAAGTAGTTAATATAATTTAATATATTCATAAATTGAGCTACAAATATTTTCTAAATATAGGAAAATGAGGTCAACATATAAAGGATACAAAGGCAGTAGCTAGAACTGAACGCAAAAAGAAAAGTATAATCTGAGTGTGTGAACTTAGCAACATTCCCACACATATATAAGAATTATTTAAGTGTCTTACAAAGTCATTTTAAGAACTATATATTTATGTAGGATCAATTTTATGAAGAAAAAACTCCAAAAAGTTTTTAAGTATCACCAGCTAGGTGTGTTATTAACTTTATTTCTGAAATAATTGTATTGTTGTTCATTACTTATTTCTAATATAAATATATTTAACTTAAATAATGAGAAATAAGCAAATACATAGCTATAAAGTATAAAGATTTTCACTTTCAAAGGAATGCAGTATTAAAAGACTGAAGAAACTCTATATGTTATTCAATTTGAATAAAAATATTGGTGTGAGTTCATTTTAGGATGTTTCCTAATGACAACAGCATCCTAGTAGCAAGAATACAAAATATTGAAATTTTGTTTTTCAATATTATTCTATAATAAAAGAATTCTGTAAAAGATAAGAAACTTAGTTCCTCGGAGAGATAACTAATTTCAGACTAGGGGAAGAAGAAAAAGTTTAAGATGAGTTGATTGAAAAAACAGTAAAATGCTCAAAGACTAATGGGTTTATGTCAAAAGAACAACAGATTATTTTCTTAGGGGCTTCTCTTGACAAGGTTTATTGGAATCAGAGCAGATAAAAGCATAAATATAGCAATAGATTATAGCATATTAAATTAAAAAATAACATGAGTCTATTATGACACTCAAAGGTATAGAAATGCAGTAGAAGTTATTTTGAGAAAGATTTTGTAACAAATAGGTTCATCCATTTTTCCATCCATAATAACTTATCTACACAGATTTATAGTCAAGAAATGCTAAAATGTGGGTGTGGTATTGTGGGGAAATAGAATATTCACAATTAAAAAATCATTTTAGATTACCTGGTAAACATACAAAAGAGGAGGTATTAGTTTTACATCAGTCATCTGAGGTCATCAGTTTGAGAAAATCATTAAACTCATGTTAATTTTGTCTGATGTTTGATGTTTTATGGTCTGATTAATCCCATATACAATTTCTCTTGTATGTTAATTTTGCCAGAAGTGTTCAGCCTGAACCCAAGTTCAAGAAAACAATTAGACACATTCAAATATATTGGACATTCTGCAAGACAATTAGCCTAGACATTTAGAAAAGACACTGTTATAAAAAAAAAACCCTAAAGCTAAAAAGCAAGGTGACTACTCTAAGTTAAGAGATATTAGAGATTAAAAAGTTCTATGCTACATGTGAGTTGACAATGCAAGAAAAAAAACTAGACATGACAATATAATTACAGTACTTTTTAAAATATCATTAATCATTACAAGGTCTTCTTAAAAGTTTAGAAACAAAGATTGTTTTGTTCAACTCATTTTCAAATAACTTAGAAAGAATATGAAAACAAGAGAAAGCATAAATTGGTGAATCTAAAGAAAACATAATTGAACACTTATGGTACAGTCAAAAGACAGATACACCGTGCACAGAATGTATCCACAATGGGGTAGAACATTCCCATTCAATAGGCCAGGATGGAGCATAGCAAGTAAAATAAGACCAATGCATGACAAAAACCCAGCAAGTCAACATCTGGAGCTCTCTGTGTGACATCGACTACTCTGGTGGTGTTACCTTGTCAGTTCCATGCTCAGCCATCTCAGGAACTCCATGCACAGAATCTGATCCTGCTACACATTGCCCAGCATCAGTGACTTTCTCGAACCTTGATGCAAGCTTCCACGGCCCCTTCACTCTCATTCTGAGTGCCAGCAAACCAGTCCTATGCAGATGATGACATCAAGTACAACTGACTGAACTGTGGCCTGGGCCTCTTGAACCACAGCTGTAGCACCTCCCTGAGTGGTCAAACTTTATTTATCTGATTTTGTTTATTGGACAGGGATATGATTATTTTTTTTTTATTTCTACAACAGAAATCCAGCAAATGGAATTACAATAATAGCTTTTCAGGATAATCTGGGTGCTACTAATACCTTCCAGACAGCAGACATGCAATGATATGAATTTATGTATAAGAGTATGAAACAGCCAGCAAGAACAAATCACATGTGAAACCCCGTGGCCTCCATAACAATAGAGAGAAACAGAGGGACTTGCACATTATTTTATTTTCTTCTGGGAAATGTCTCCGTGGGACCCCCGCAGCTCTGCAGGTCTCCTGAAGGCCTGGGTAGACCACAGTTCTCCCATACACCACTTTCACTAAAACCTCTTACCCAAACTTTTCAAAAGCCCAAGCTGTTCTTTGTGGTTCTTTGCAGCTTTTGTGCCCTACCACAGGGCAAGTTTCACTAGGTGTTTAATAAAATATTTCCTAGCTGTTTTCTAACTGGGAAGGATCTGTACTTTTACCTCGGGTCGGGAAACCACTGAGGAGACAAACAGAAACATATAATCACATTGATTGAATCTATTTGACATGAATGCTAATGAAATGGTCTGCAGTGTGTATGCTTTGCTTAAATCAGAGTGACACCCTGAAGCACTTGGTTTTAACTCCTTTCTCCCCACCCTTGTCTTTCCCCACTTGTCCAAGAGCCCCTGCACTTTGTTTAAAGCCTCTTGACCCACCATGGGGGAAGTTGGGTAAGGGCTCTCACCAGCTGAAGCTCCATCACTGTCCCTGCCCCATGTCCCATGCTGGTTGACAAGGGAACCACTGAGTCACTAAGAAAACAATTCAGTCTGACTTTTGCTTTTGCCGTGATCACAACCACTAAAGTCTCACCTTGCAGAAGAGTGTTATTATCTGGACCACTCTTCTCTTCTATTTCTCCTCAAGTCAGATGACAGCAACTTTTATCTTTAATAAGAGTAAAAATGGGCTTTGGCCAACCAGTGTTTCAAAGTCTTAGCAGAGGCCCATGCCCCAAAGGCAACATGCAATTAATCTCTAAAATAAAAAAAAAATTAAAGCTTGATATTTTAGGTACTTGAAAACAATTTTCTGGCTGGGTGACCCATCTGATCATGATGGATGAGTTTACATTTTATTACAGACAATATCTTGATGAATCAGTGAGGCAAATGATGTCCCTCTTCTCCCAGGCAGGGCATCATTGATGTCTTCCTTTAGTATTCTTACACATTGGCAAAGATGAACGCTCATGAAATGTACAGAATCGGGCACCAGCGCACGGTGCTCTTACGTTGTTTCCAGACAGCACATCAAACTGCTTGTCCAGGAACAATCTAGAAGTTGCTGAGGAAGCATTCCCCCAATGCTATCTGCATGCACCTTCCTCTTCTGAGATGTAGGCAGTGGAGTTCCCTGAACACTGAGAGGGAAGAAAAGCTCTTAGCTAAAAATAAAATAAAATAAATAAATAAATAAAGAAAGAAAGAAAGAAAGAAAGAAAGAAAGAAAGAAAGAAAGAAAGAAAGAAAGATGGGCCAGAGATCCCCTTTATAGGAGGATGGTATGAGAAGCAAGTCCTTTAGGCTACCATTGATATCCTCAGTCTTTTGTGCAGAAAAATATAAGGTCAAAATGAGCACTTGGGAACAAACATCATGAGGCACACGAGAATGATGGTCTGGCGCAAGCAAGCTACAGGAATGGTGGAAAGACAGGAGGAGCCTGAAGGGAAAAGCCTGCACTGCTCTTGCTGGCTGGATTTCCATCAGCTAGGGGAAAATGGTCTGGTTGCTTTGTACCCTACTTTGTTTCTTGAGTCTTTTAAACAAATAGACCCACATCTTTCTCTGTGGATCACTGCAGTTTCCCGACTATACTCATTTTTTAAATTGTGGCTGTTCACCACCAACATCAGCAACACTGGAAGTTCTAAAAATAAGTGTGACGTCAGAGTGGAGGCTGGGCAGCGACGCTATCCATACTTAGCTTGAGTCATTCTCGTTTATGTAATAGGAGAGGACTAATTCATGGGTGTTGAAAGAGCAAAAAGACAGCCATGAAGGAAGAGGTACAGGTCCCTTCCCACAGAATACATTGTCTGGGTAAGCTTTTCTCTGGGTAAGCTGTTTTCTAATAAAAAGATTTATAGTTTCCATCATTTACCAAAAGTATCCATAGCTTCACCCCAAATTTTAGAAACCACTTGTCCTTTGGATGCTTGGACTGGCATTAACAAAAGTAACGAATATCCGTTAAACATATCTTAAACAGCCTTCTTAGGTTTTTTTTTCTCTCATATAATATCAAAATCCCTGCTTCAGATCGCTAATCCTTGAATTACCATATCTACTTAGTTTGTAAATAACCAAAATGATCCATTGACATTATTATGCCTTTCCGTGTTGAAGTAAATGACAGCCTTAAGCTGGAAAATAAAAGGTTAATTTTGTCCTCTGCCCACAGAGCAAAAACAAAATCACTGTTGATGCAGGCACTCCACTTCGCCAAAACCCAAAGTGGTTTCTGAGAAATCTCTTGCCACTTTGAAGAGTGAGCGATTAGAACACTCGTGATTAGAGAAATCAGATTAATTGGCTCAGAGTGTGATATGAGAGTGTTCCTTAATAAAGACAGCTGCAGAGTGGGTGCACACAAAGTAGATCCAGAATGGTTCAGGAAAACGGAGCTGTGTCTCTCAAAGAGTGTTTAGAAAATGATATAAATCTCTAAAGTTCAGTGGCTTTGAGACTGCCGTTTCTTGTGAGTCAGTTTTATTTGGGAGTAAAGGTTATGGAGGAGGAAGACAATGCCAATGAATACAAAACCTAGCATGTCTTCAAGAAAACAGAAACACGGGACCCAATCTCTACCCATGTTCTACAAGGAATTTATAATTCTCTCCAGATGTTTACTTGAGAAGATTGAGAATTGGAAAACAATTACATAATCCTAAAAATTCTGTCTTGGAGACAATTGGGAAGCATGCTATACCACTGCCCTTGGTGGATACTTTCAAATTCCTCAGCCTGTATTTGAGACATCTGGATGTATTTCTCCCCTTTGCAGCCCAAAGGCACCTACATACTCATAGGAAAACAAACTTCAGCATTACAGATCATATAAGATTCTGCTTCTCCAGGTCTAACTGACAGGGAGTGTTTGGAATGAGCCAGACTGTTTTCTGTGAGCAGGCTTTGTGAAGGGCGGGAACTTCACACGACATGATTTGCTGCTCTCAGAAGGGTGTGCCTGCGACAACCAAGGAATCTATTCCCCAAATGACAAGTCTCAAGAGAAACAAAATAATTCTAGATTTTATTCTTTTCATAAGTCATTGAAACAGTCAACTCGGGTCAGATGTTTCTTGGATATTCTATGATTTCATACCAAAGGGTTTCTAAGGAAGTTAGGAATACATCTATAGCCATAAATAACATAAATCTCTTGTCATCAAATGATTAGTAAGTATCCTTGTTATGGCTTCTTGTCTATTTTTCCTCCCTCCCAATGACTATGTGAAGAAAAGACCGGCTTTTTAGATACAAGTTTGTAAAGCATTACCCTCATTTTTAAGACAGGAAGACTCAATCCAGCACACTAAATTGACTCAGATGTGTAAGAGCGTTTAGTGGGTATAAAGAGGTCAAGAGTCGTGTCCGTCTCCTTCATCCACAGCCTGCAGTCACAAACTTCTGTGGAAAGGGTTCCATAGTAGTCAGATGAAAGACCACTTATAGGATCATTTTCTGTTTTCATAGACCTGGGGTGTTAGAGTTTAACTCTTTTGCTAACTGATTATTATGGTTATGATGGCAAATCCTTGTTTTTTGTTGTAGCAGTTAGACTAGGGCTCACCCAAGCTATGCACATCATAATCCTCAAGCCTTTTATGAGTATGTTGTGTGGCAAGGAGTAATTAGAATCTAGAGTCTAGAGCCTACAGAAGGACACAGTCCTGAAAAACATTTGTTTTGACCAGTAAGATCTGTTCAGACTTCCAATATAAAGAATTACAAGATTTTAAAAATGTATTTTGTCAGCTGGGAGGTGGTGGGTGCATGCCTTCAATCTCAGCAGTTGGGAGGCAGAGACAGGCAGATCTCTGTGGGTTAGAGGCCAGCCTGGACTACAGAATGAGTTTCAGAACAGGCTCCAAAGCTACACAGAGAAATCCAGTCTTGAAAACCAAAATAACAAGAAAGCAAAACAAAAACAAAGAAATGGTTGTTGAGGGGGCTAGAGACAGCCAAAGACATACTGGGATTAGCGTCTGGAGCTGTATCCATCCATCCTTGCCACCGTCACTGGCATTCTAACCAGCTGATCAGTCTCACACAGGAAATCCAGTCTTTTCAGGAACTTCCTTTGCACAGGAACAGGCAGGAGCAGATGCTCTTTGGAGGAAGCACAGCTTCCACCATCTGCTGTGAAGGGAATCTGTTTTGAGCGTGTGCTCAGCATCACACAGTTTAGTGTTCTTGAATCTTGATGAGATACTCAGACACAGTACAAAGAGCGATAGCACTGACAGGTTTGGCTTCCCCTTCTACTGTTTATTTCCCAGTGAAGAATTCCATGGAGATTCTGTGTGGTTTATGTTCCAAAGTGGTGGTTAAAGAACTGTCTTTTCCCTCCACTCTCTGTGCTGGATATAATATCATAATTACCACGTTCTTCACCCTCAAGCTTTGAGTTTTCATTTCTTCAAAAATGAAGATTCTTTTCCTTTTCCTCACACCATAAAGATGAAGCATCACAAATGCACTAAGAGCTTTGCCAGTTTTCCTTGACGCATTCTTTGGCTTTTCTAATTGATATAATAACTCATTGTCAATGGAATTAGCAATCCCTGAGGACATATGGAGGAGGTTAAACAGTTTTTTCGATTCTTGTTTGTCATGTGTATTTCCTCTAATAAAATCTCTGTTCAGACTGTTTAGCTATTTCACTTTTCTTTTCTTGCTGTGTTTTCAGAATCCCTCATATTTTTTCAGATAGCTGGTCTTTAGAACATATCTTCTGCACACACTTCATCTGAGCCTGTGGATTGTCTTCTCATTTTCACAGAGCAGACAGTTTTATTGTTACTAATATCAGTCTTCTTCATGGATTCTGCTATTGGTATTAACTCTAAAGAGTTCACCAAACCAATTATCATATAAATTTTATCCTATGTTATCTTCTAGAAGTTTTATATTTAATTAACTCTACAATCCATTTTGAGTAAATTTTTAAGGAAAAGTGTCCAAGTCTAGATTCATAAGTGGCTTTTGTATATGGATACACATATGCTCACTGTTTTATATATTGATTATAAAGCAATTTCTTTCTCTTTGTAGCATTTTAAGTATTATAGAAGATAAATTATTCTATTTACTGTTGATATCTATAGGGATCACCAAGTAACCCTTCTTCCTTCTCATATTTGGGATATCTGGGATTAGAGATATTAGTTAGTCACTAAAGAATGTTGAATATGGTCTAAAGCTAAAGAAATTCAAGTGTCTAATTGTTGGGATTTCCCTTCCCCTAATACTGGCAAATGCAGTAAAATGGAGATCATGTTTCACTCCAGATTCATATGTCTGTGCCATATTGCAAACTCTTCTGGAGCATTCCAAAAAGAACTCTTCCCTGTGGAATAATGCTCCTGTACACTTTAAAAGATTCTTCATCATATCAGTTTAATAAAACACTCCCTGGCCAGTACCCAAGCAGGAAATATAGGCGGAACAACCAGATTAGGAGAATCCTGGGAAGAGGAAAGGCAAAGATGCAATTGTTTTTCAGAAGCAGAGGAAAAAAGAAAAGAATGCCTTACTGAGAAAAGGTACCAAGCCGTATAGCTAAACATAGATAAGAATTATGAGTTAATTTAAGTTGTAAGAGCTAGTAAGTAATAAGCCTGAACAATAGGCCAAATTTTATAATTAATGTAAGCCTCTGTGTGTTTATTTGGAACTGAATGGTTGCGGGACTGGGTGGGACAGAAATTTCCATTTATACTTCTCCTCTTTGAAAATTTTAATTCATTTTATTTTAAAATGTTTTAAATTGAAATTGAATTGCATCACTTTCCCATTTCCTTTTCTTCTTTCCAGCTCCCTTCCATGTCCCCTAAGTTGATATTTGATTATCAAAGAAGTCAAGTTTTTCTTTGATTATTATTGTTACATACAATTATAGGTATGCAAATGAGCATGAATACATACACACACATGCTTGCACACACACACACAATTACTGAGTTTTGTTTTTTGTCATTTTTAGGGTAGTCTATTCTGCATTTGAAAACCTATAAAGGACTTATCCCTAGGAGAAGCTAATTCTCCTTCTCCCAGTTAGTTAGTTGCCATAGTTCTTGGTCTAGGGTGTAAGCGTTGTGTGAATTTCTCCCCTTCCTTGTTAACATGTCCATTAACATTACCATTGGCCCAGTCTTGTTTATGCAATCACTTCGAGAACTGACTGTTTCACAGAAGACTTCCTGGTACTCAGTCTCTTACAATCTTTCTGCCCTTTCTTCCACAATGCTCCCTGTAAACCCTTCTTTGAGAAGATCCTCCAAAGGTGCCAATGTCAACGACCTCACCTAGAAATCCACCATGTCAAGTAAGACTCTGCTAGTTTACTTCAAAGTAACTGAAGTCACTTAAGGCTATGGTCATCATTTCTCTAAAAGAAAATAAAATAGTGACTCTTTTCTCACTTAGCTTTCACCTTGAAAGGAGACATTGATGGCTGAAAGTATGATTTGACAGTTTCTAGAATATTTGAACAAATTTCATAATACCTTCTACATTGTACACTTGCATTACAGGTAGCATATCTGTAACTCTTTATTATAATGTAATTCAAGAATGGAATTAAAATTTTGCCAGTTTGGTCCATGTTAGAATCTCCATAAACTAAAATCAAACATTAATTATCACTGCTGAATTGCATAAATAAAGAGATGCTATTCACAGGCATATTTTACCATTAAAGGAATAGTGTATAACTTTAATTTGAAATAACATAGCAATAAAAATCCTATATATAGACTTGTTGATTTCAGAGAAGCTCCTATGCATACAGTACCATTAATTCGAAGGGCCATCTAACAAATAAACATTTGCTTCCATTTTCACATTTCAAATTTCACATTACATGCTGAGGGGATTTTGATTTATTCATCCTTTATTCAAATACTTGTTGAAGATTTATTATGCACCAGAAAATAAGGGAGAACCTAGAATAAAAAAAAAGTTGTCTCTTTCCCAGAATTTATACCCTATATAATTTATATACAATAAAAGAAGTAGTATTTTGGTATGATGCCAAAGGTTGGCTATGCCTCCAATAGACAGAACATGAACTTTAATTGCCTTGTACATTCCATTTTACACACAACTCAAGAAAAGTTTAAAGAAACACTAGATATGGGTTACAGTCTTCATTCGGTTCAAAATAAAGCTTCAAACTAAACCTCTCAAAAGCTGATACTAGAGGCTCTTTATTGCCATCTCTGTGGGGTCAACTATGCACTTGGGCCTCTTTTAGTTAGTAGCTATGGAAGAATCGTGGCCCATGGGTCAACTGTAATTTGAATTTGATAAAAGTTAAAGGATTAAAGAGAACTTTAAGCTCTAGTAAAAACTGGAGGAGATTATAGATCTAAATGGGATGATTGAGGTCAATATGCCAATATTGATCAGTTCCTAAACCTTTCCATGATTAATTCAATAGTGACTTTTCTCCCTAGTTAGCACAAGCCTAAACTATATCCCCCTCCAAAAAAAAAATACAGAAGAGGCCCCGCATCTTTTTTCATTGATAATTCACAGAATGTATGTCAACAACAAAACAGGAGAGGAGTTATTTCCTGGAGACATAAACATACTCTGATAAAGGAAGGAACCTGCAGTTGGCATTTTCTTTGAGCCACCAACCAGCTCCCAAATAAAGATGCAGAGATTTATTATTAATTATGAAGGCTCAGCATTAGCATAGATTTGTCTCACTAGATATTTTAACTTAATATAATCTGTTTCTATTCATCTACATTTTGCCTCAGGGCTTTTTAAATTCTGTTTGTCCTACTTTCCTGCTTCCTCCAAGTCTGTCTGTCTGGTTGGCCCCTGACATCTCTTTTTCTTTTATTTGAGAGCCTAAATTCCTCCTCCATACTCTCCCTGCCCAGGAGTCCCACCTATATCTCCTCCCTCACTATTGGCCATTAAGTTTTCTATTTGACCAATCAAGTGCCTTGGGAAGGCAAAGTAAAATAATCACACATCTTACATAGTTAAACAAATATTTTGCAACATAAACAAATGCAACACATCCTTGCATAGTTAAACAAATATTCCACAACAGGGATGTAGTAAAGTTTCTTCAGAAATTCCAAGCAGTTAGGTGGAAATTCTGTTCAAATTTTTTTTTAAGCCGGAAGATCTGTTTATATGGGAAAGTTCACAGTTTGCAGCTACAAGAGTGCAATTAGGATCTACATCTGCTGTGAGCTTTGACGAACTTTAACCTCCTTTAGGATCAGAAAATGCACAAGTCCTTCCAATTAACGCTAAATCCAAGAGGAAAAGACCATTGAACAGCTGCTGAAAGAGGCAGTAAAGTGCAGACAATTGGAAGAGCCCAGAAAAAGTCTTGATAATTGTTTGAAAATGAGAATAGACAGTAAATGAAAGAAGCATCACTCAAGGGAAGAATTGTGTGGACACCCAACATTTCTGTGCAGCTGCTCTGGTTTCTTTTCAAAATATGAGCCAAGAAAATAACTCCGAGAGCTATTCTTGACTTGAGATGGGGAATATATCCCTAGCAATTTGCAAGGCCACTTCATGTTGATTATTGCTGCTTGGGAATTACAAATAAGCTGGAACCTGCCTGATACTTCCAGATGCTAAAACTGGCCCAAGTGTGTCCACACAGGAGCATACTTTGCATACAGTGCAAAGGGCACAACTTGTTCTTGTATTTGTATTCGTATAACTCATGTTTTCCTATTCTAAATCTTCTGCACAGCTACTAAATTATCTTGAAATAATTTATTTTCCCCATTTTTTTGTTTTGCTTTGTTACATTTTATTTAACATACAAATCTAATTTAATGGTTGAAAGGGAGTCCATCAGCTGGGTATTTGTTATTGGCAGGTTTTATTGCATCTACAGAAGACTAAATAGAATAGAGAACCCCTGGCCCTTTCCGTGTTTTGGGGAAAGAGACAATACAGCAATGCAATGGTTCCAGAACTGAACTTTGGATATTTTTCTCTTTTGTATTATTAGCATGGTGTATTTTCTCCTTTTGCCTAAAAGTTTACATAATAAAAAACTCTTGTGGGTAAATTAATAATATTAAATTAAAATGAATTTTGCTTTGTGGGAGTTACTGAGTAAAAATATATAAGTGGCAAGAAGAGGGTTTCTGCTGCAGAGATGCCTACAGAGCAGTCTCAGAAGTCAGCAACACAGCACCCCGCAACAGACAAAGGTCTGATTTCCAAAATATATAAGAACTCAAGAAACTAGACTTTAAAATGCTAATTAACCCAATTAAAAAAACGGGGCACTGAACTGAACAGAGAATTCTCAACAGAAAAAGTTCAAATGGCCAAAAGACACTTAAGGTCATGCTCAACCTCCTTAGTGATCAGGGAAATGCAAATCAAAACAACTTTGAGATACCATCTTACACCTGTCAGAATGGCTAAAGTCAAAAACACCAATGATAGCCTTTGCTGGAGAGGATGTGGAGTATAAGGGGAACATTTATCCATTGCTGGTGGGAATGCAAACTTGTGCAACCACTTTGGAAATCAGTGTGGCGGTTTCTTAGGAAATTTGGGATCAACCTACCCCAGGATCCAGCAATACCACTCTTGGGAATATACCCAAGAGATGCCCTATCATACCACAATAGCATTTGTTCAACTATGTTCATAGCAGCATTGTTTGTAATAGCCAGAACCTGGAAACAACCTAGATGCCCCTCAATGGAAGAATGAATAAAGAAAGTGTGGAATATGTACACATTAGAATATTACCATTATTTTTCTCATTGCTTTACGGTCATTGCTTCCCAAATTCAAATTCCTTAATGGTGCCACATAGCTCTAAAAGCACTTTGCTTTGTTTGACTGGATGTTGGCAAACACTTGAACTCAGCATCTACCCCACCCTCCCTACTGGCCATAAAACCCATACTTAGAATAGAATTTCAACACAGTGTGGCAGGACAGGTACTTAAAGTGACCTGTGGTCATTTGCTCGAATAATCTTATATTGCAAGAGAATAATGAGCCCTCTAGAAACCTGTTAAATCTGCTATTTGTGCTGACATTAATACCAAAAGACTCCAGAAATTATCACAGCATTTGGTAGTCCCATAATTAATACTGCCCATCCCTCCACCCCAGTTCAACTCGCCATAAAGCCTAAGGTCAGTCAGCCCACTATTGTAGTGATATTTCATTTGTATTCTAATAAATAAAGCTTGCTTAAAGATCAGAGAGTAAAACAGCCCTACTGGTCAGTCTTACAGAGCAGGCAGCAGTGACACACAACTTTAATCCTAGCAGCCACATCCGTTTGCCATAAAAATCAGGCAGAAGTGGTGCACACCTTTAATCCCAGCCCTAGAGAGGAATATAAGATGGAGGTGACAACTCCAACTCTCACGCAGTCTCATTCTGAGCTTCCTGGAGGCAGGACCACCATTTCAGACTGAAGTAGAGGTAAGAACCAGTGACTGACTAATTTGCTTTTCTGGCCTTCAAGTTGAACCCCAATATCAGTCTCTGGGTTTTTATTAATTGTGCTACATACTATGTTGCTTTATCCCTCTTTTCTGAATATATTGTCAGATTAGTCATTGGTGGAATCCCCATGTTGATGCTCTATCATAGAGAGCCATTCTGTTTATAAAGGGTAAGAAGCAGGAAGGGATTACTTTTATTACTTCTCATATTTAATTAACCACTGTGGTTCTTGAGAAAGTTATCACGATAGGACACAGGATGCCACAGTTAAACCAAGAAAGGCTCCTGTTACAATAACTGTGCCAGATGAGGTACATTTGCCAAAGTAGATTAATATAAATACTGGTGTGTAGATTAGGCCTACTATTCTGAAGACACATGTTTTATTTCATTAACACACAATTACATCATTTCAACCTCCTTCTTCTCCTTCCCACCCTTATTATTTTTACCCTCATCCAACTCCCAACATCTCTCTCCTTCTTTAGCCATTGTTGTCATAGATACATACTCATTCTTGTCCATAAAGGATAGGCAAAGCACATCTTATTTACATCTCGTAGTGGAATAAAAAATCCAAGTTGAAATAACAGGTAATTTGTCGTGATATCTGAGTACAAACTCTTAAGGGACAGTTCCCACACCACAGCCCACCCAAGGATAGTTCTTAAGGACCATGAAATCCTCTCTCTATATCAAACACAGATATGTGTCTGGTTGTTCTCTTTGAGAGGATAAATAATTGTTCAGCAGTAAGGACAAAAATCAATTTGGGAACGCGATAAATAGTGATACAGTTGGCTACGAATCTGAAAGCAAAACTGAATACAAGTCACTCTGAGGAAAACACAACAAACTACATCGTAGGTTAGTCCTCCTATGAGAGCATCCTCCAGGGAAGAGGAAGAAAAATCATCAGAAAGATGACTTGGCCAGTAGATGGCAGCCTGCATCTGGTCTTAACACACCAGTGCTGTGTAATGGGCCCTAGAACAGACAAGCAGTCCTAGGAGGGGTGAAGGTGAGGTAAGATAAAAGCCTGAAGAGCGTGGCTCTGTCCCATTCAGCTGCTGGCACGGCTGAGTGTTCCATATTCCAGTATCAAGCAGCAACATCAATTAATTGCTTTCAATCAAACTCCTTCTTTCATCACAAGAGGAGATAGCTTCTCTAGACTGTCAACTTACTTTACTATCCACGGTCTCGATAGCACTATCCCCAAGGACACTATCCCCAAGATAGTGTGATCCAAAACTTCAAATACTTTGTAATGTCACAACAGCAAAAGATGTGTAGTGGTGGTATACAACTATAGATTTGCTTATCAATGTAATTTTGCCAAAACCTGTCAGGTTGCTAAAGTAGTTAATAATCTTTCTGAGATTGAGCTGAAGTTCTCTTTGAAGTTATTGCAAAAGAAGAAAGGATGACTATATCTCTCAGGGTTTAGAATATAGCACAAAGAAATAGTCATTGAGTCAAGTTGTGTCCTTAGTAAAGAAACGCAGGGTTGGGAACCAAACATGGATGCTATGCTTATCTTAAAAGCATGGGTGCTCATAAGCGAGCATCCCACCCTGGAAGAGTAACTGAATGAAGTTCAGAGAATGGCGAGGCTGATAGACAGCAGCCAGCATCTGTTTTTACTAAGTAGGCGTTTGTGCAAAGGAGTACGAAGCAAAGAAGCACTCCTAGTAGACAGAAAGGCCATGGGAGCATGGGTTCTGTTCTACAGAAGCTTATCTAATGCCAACGCCACTGGGTGCTTCATATGCCAATAACAGATTGGACGACTGTGTGTTAATCCCCAATGCACAAGGCGGCAATTTGTGTTTCCTCAATCCCACTTTGAGATGCTGAGTTCTCGTTCCCAGAAGGCTCACTTTCCCGCCAACAGACACACAGGAAATCCTAACAGACTTGAAGTGATGGGTCACCCCTGCTCACTGGGCTCTGTAAGAGAGCAGCCCCATCAGTCAGTTTCCATGCGGACAGGAGTAATTGGACTACTCATCAAGAAGAGACACAGCTACCGCTCTCTAATGGAGGCGGGGTGATTAGCTGAGCTGTTCTCAGAACCTGTTTCACTATAAAAAGGAAGTGTAAACCATCATAGACTGATAAACGCCCAGTAGGCAGGGGCTCAGAACAATGGGGTGAGCTAATTGCTTGAGAAGAAGCCCTAGCTCAGGGAACGCGACGTACAAGAGATTAAAACATAAGTATTTCAGAGTCGGTGGCAGCAGCAGCAAAAGCAATAGGTTTGCGGAGTAATACATATTTTTTCCAAATTTTCCCAGAAATTTGGCCAGTCAGAAAACTGGGAAAGCTATGACTGGGTGGAAATAGCTTAATTTGAGAAAAAAAAAAAAAAAACCATGGATCTGAACATGGCAAAGTGGGTTCTATCGTAGGCCTGTTGCTGCTGTGCTCAGATCCCTTTCACTAGTCTGGAACATTCCTCTTCCCTATTCGCAACTCTCATGCCATAGCAGCATTTAGTAGTCCGGCTCACAGGAATTTCTCTCCTAAGCTGGAGACACATTCACTCCAGGGAAGCCTGAAATCCAGGCTGACACTGAGCAGGATGCAGGCTCCACAGCATCCAAGGAGTGAGACAGGTCCCAGCTGCTCTCCAGCTGAAACCACATCCTGTTCACCGACCTCTACCCCTTCCTATCCTCCAGCCCCCTTCTGAAATCATTTCCTCAATAAATCATTTGCATAAGACTCTAGCTCTCTGGATTTCCCTAAAGGAAAACCCCCATCTACCATAGGAACAAATGGATAATTTAGTGGGCAATTTTTTCTCAGTCACAGATGCTTCTAAATGGAAAACTTTTCTCCCAGATCTTTGCTAATCAAAACCATTTCTGCTCTAATACGAGGGATTCTCAGATGTAAGGGTACTTATAGATTCCTTATGTGACCGGTTCTAGTAAAACTGGAAAAGCAGAACAAATTTACTAATTAAATTAAGAGAAGCAGAAATAAATGTCAAATCTACAACATTAATGTAATGCAGTGCATTATGTTACCATTTCTGAAGCTAAATTGCTGATGTTCTATTTAAAAATGGAACAGTGTAGCCTTGGGCATGCTTCTGTATTTAGTCTGTTTTGTTTTAACCTCAACAATACAAATTCGGAGCATGTTGGTATTTAGTATGCTGTATCTTTAAACCTATCAGTTCCCAGCTAAAACCTTCATAACAATCAAGCTTTAAGAACTATAGTAAGTTCTCCATGACTTTGAAAAGATAATATGTTTTTTTAAAAAGCTGTCTATGTCTTATTTCCTAATGAGCAAAGTGGGTTTATCAAAGCCTGTGTCGAATTGTATGAAGACAATTCTTGTCTGAACTTTAAACAGGAGCTTCCATCAAAGAAAATTTTCATCTCCTTATCTAGCAGTTAATGTGTAGTTCAGTCATTATGGAGACAATGTAAAAAAAAAAAGTGTCCATGTCAAGAGGCTGCTCACTTTAGAAATATGATTCCAAATAAAATGGTTCCAATTCTTTGCATCTGGTACACCTATGCTGCCTGTTTCATGAAAATTCAATGCTTGTTCTGCCTCTCATCCGTTTGGTCTGTAGGACAGCCTCCTTAGCCATGGTGTTTACCTATATAACACTGGAGGGGTCTCTAGCATAAGATTTCTAGATACATGAGAATAAATACTTGTTCACTGGAAATCCTATATGGAAACCTCTCTGTAACGCTAAATATGCTCATATCCTATCAGAGATTGTCCATAAGATGAAAACGAAGTGACAAGTTTCTCTTAAAGGGCTAAAGGGAATGGGGAAGGAGAGGGGAATGGAGCAAATGGAGCGCATGTGATGTGAAAACTCAGAAAGGGGCTCTCTGGGGGAGGAAGAGTGCCAGGAAGGGGCTCTCTGGGGGAGGAAGGGGCTCTCTGGGGGAGGAAGGGGCCAGGAAGGGGCTCTCTGGGGGAGGAAGGGTGCCAGGAAGGGGCTCTCTGGGGGAGGAAGAGTGTCAGGAAGAGGGGATGCAGGGAAAGACACAGAGGCGTGCTTAAGAACAAAATGAAATAAGACACATGTATAGAAATGTCCCAAAGAAACCCACTTCTTTGGTGCCTACTAAACAAAATTAACAAAACAATTTCTCTTAGAAACCCCATAGGTCCTAGCCTGATGGTTATCTGTCTTCTATCCATTTACAGGCATCATTTGGGGAAGCTGTGTATTACACCGGCCTTTTAACATTCTTGCTGCTTTAGATTTATATGAATCTTGCAATCCACTGACACTGTGATAAACTGTGATGTTTTGTGTCAAAAAACAAGGACTAATGTGGTTAAAAAGTAACTTTCCTCACTGTCCTTCACTTGCCTTTCTCCAATTTCTTCCTCCTTTCCAAAGTAAGGTTTCCTGGATGAAAGCCCCTCACAGACTAAAATGACAGAACATTTCTTCATTTAAGAACAAGTTGTCTAATTTGAACTAATTAAATCTCAGCAACAGCAATTGTTATTAATTAGCAAGAAAAAGAATTTAAAGGGAATGCAATCTGGTGCAACCACTTTGGAAATCAGTGTTTCGGTTTCTCAGGAAATTCGGGATCAACCTACCCCTGGACCCAGCAATACCACTCCTGGGAATATACCCAA
>NC_022021.1:25210997-25212754 GCF_000317375.1 Microtus ochrogaster
TTTTTTTTTTATTTTAGCCATTCTGACAGGTGTAAGATGGTATCTTAGAGTTGTCTTGATTTATATTTCTAAGTAGCCTAAAGTTAAGCCCTAGACTGGATTAAGCCATCAGAGGTACCATGTGTTCCCCTCAACCATGACATTGATTTATTGAATTATCCCACAGCCTATTGTACCAGTATCCTGTTCTACTGCTGTGATGAAGATATCTAACAAAAGCAACTGAAGGAAGGACGGGTTGACTGGCTTATGTTTGAGTACACGATCCATCATAGCAGGGAAGGCACAGCAACAGGAGCGTGAGGCAGCTGGTCACACTGCACCAGTCAGGAAGCAGGGAACAGTGAATGTACGTATTCAGTTCTCCTCTTTTATTCAGGCTAATACCCCAGCCCATAATATGGCACAGCATACATTCAGTGTAGGGCTTCCTCTTCTGTTAAAACTTTCAGAAAACACCCTCCTAGACATATCTAGAGATGTATTTTCATAGTCATTCTAAATCCAGTCAAGTTGACACTTAGATTAACCAGAACATCGTATCAACATGAATTATCAGAAATACAGTTCATTTCTATATCCATTAGGAAGGTGTTACTCTGTCAAAAAATAACTACAAAACGAAGAAAACTTTAGTACTAGCTTAGAGAAACCTTGTTTTCTCACGAATTATTGTTTCATATTTATTTGAAACACAGTCAAGGTTAGTTAAACTTGATTTCCTCTGACACATAATTGCTAGGAAGCCTGGAGCGGTATTATGGGTCATAAACCACAATTCATAGAAAATATCACCACAAATATTGTGCGCCAAACTTACTCTTGCCATTGTCTTATCCCCGATCTTCTCGTTCCCTGCCCTTCCTCATTTTCTTCAAAAGCATTCTTAAATTGCATGAATAAATAATTATTTATGAACAGCTGCCCAAAGTGTTTTAATGATGCAAAGATGTATTAGATTCTTTTATGCTGCATTTGTTTAACTCTGTGAAACTGTGATTCTTTGTCTGTCTAAAACACCTGATGGGCTAATCAAGAGCTGAATGACCAATAGCAAGGCAGAAGAAAGAATAAGTGGAGCTGGCAATCAGAGACAATAAATAGAGGGAGAAGGAGCAAGAGAGAATAAGGAGGAGAGGAAGGTAGGGGCCAACTACCCAGCCACACTGTCAGCCATGGAGAAGGAGTGAAAGTAAGATATACACAAGTAAAAAGGGGTAAAGCCCAGAGGCAAAAGGTAGTCAGGATAATTTAAATTAAGAAAAGCTGGCAAGAAACAAAGCCAAGGGACTGGACATTTATAGGTAATACACTCCTCTGTGTGTATTTATTTGGGAACTTGGTGGCAGGACCCCCAAAAGAGCAAAACCAACAACATGAAAATGCAGTGTATATACAACGAAAACAATCTATTTCTGTCTTTACAATAATCCATCTTAGGGGCGTTAGCAGCCCAAATACCAGTCTTATATCCACATCTTCCTATTCTTTCCCCTAAGCCTGTGCTTCCTTTGTCTCTGCTTCCATTAAGTCTTCATTCACACTTAGAAAACTCAGCCTTTCAGTCCTATAACCCCAAATGCAAATTAGGAGAGTACATGCACCACACAGGAATCTTATAAGGGTCAAAAAAGCTAGTATATACAGGGGTTTCATAAAGCTTTGTTATCGTCGTGATTAATCATTACTGTTTTGCTTTGGTTCAGAAATAATGAAATTGTTTTTTTTTTAAATTTATTTATTTATTGAGGATTTCT
>NC_022021.1:25219589-25230944 GCF_000317375.1 Microtus ochrogaster
AGATAGATGATAGGTAGGTAGATAGATAGATAGATAATAGATAGATACATAGATACATAGATACATAGATACATAGATGATAGATACATAGATGATAGATAGATACATAGATACATAGACAGATATATATATATATTTAAAGATATATAAAGAGATAAATAGATAGACATTAGCTTTGATGGGTTAGAATATACTGTTGGTTGCCATCACATTTCCTCTCTAAACCACAAATAAAGCAACAGTAAATAATACTGACTTATCTTCAACCATAGATTTTATCATCTTGTTTCTTATTTGTTTACATGTCTGATGGTGTCAGACTACAAAGAGTTTTGATGCCTTGATCGAATTACTTTAGCACGTTTCACGTTGTGTCTTCATTTGAAAAGTAAGTTGAATTTGAAGCCAAGTTGCTCCCTTCTGATCTTAGTTCTGTGTTACTCTATTAACTTCATTGTGCACTTTGAGGAGGTGAAAGACACTTTCTGCACTTTCTTACCATTTATCAAAGTTCAGGGTCCCCTTTGCACTTGGCTTCACAGGGGCATTCAAATGTACTCAGAGATGTTCTTTTCCAACAAACGGACCAAAGCTAGAAAAAGTCAAGACCAGCCTGGCTGTATGTTTTATAGTTTAAAATTACATTTAAAGTTATTGAGAAAGCAGTTATGGTGGTAGAGCACCCATTCTTGGTCTCTGGGCTCATGGTATACCTTTACACTCTGTCACTATTAGAATATCCTTTAAATTAAAAAACATACATCCCTTTTGGCACACACTGTATCCCAAGGACATTTTCAAGCTGTTTTGCTTGAAGGATGTGCCAATCTTACTATTTCACTCCGCCCATCAACTCTGAATTGTGTCTGACATCAGCTTCTGAGCCAGGAAGAACTGTGTTTTCATCTTCTTGTCCTGTCCATGCTCCATAGCTGTTGGCATCTATTCCCCTTAGAAACAGTACCTTGTCAATGTCAGATGAAATTAATTTCAAAATAATAGACCTAAACTTTACATTCATAAGTCAAAATGTATAAATGTTGTGCATTTCCCAATTATATTTTCATATGCTATATTTGTATCACTATGACCATATATATGACAAAAATAACTTACCGGAAGAAATACTTAACGTGGTGTATGATTTCGAGGGTTTTAGTGATTGTAGCAGGGAAGCCATGTTAGCCAGCTTGCTGCCTGACAACCTGCTTCACAGCAGCAGGAGCATATGATAGAGGCTGTTAACACCCAAAAGGAATAATAAGCCAAGCCAGAAGATTGGCAGGAACCAAGGGCCAGCCTATAACTGCCCCGAGTGACTTGCTTCAACCAGTTGGTCTTACCTCTGTAAAGAACCACAGTCTCCGAAAAGCATGCCATCAACTTGGAAACAAAACAATAACTTTTGTGAGGGTATTTTACATTCAAACCATAATATGTGAGATTTTGAGGGCAATCGTGAATGTGAAATCCTGAAGGACGTATATTGCTATTATTGTCTCATTAACTACTTGCTGAATGTCTAGTCTGAATGGAGCCTTTTACTAGGCAGTGAGGGAGCCAAGAACAAAAATACCTGCCCAGAGTTTGTAATCGATCACACTGTCATGAAGGACAAAGAACAAGGTCATCAGCTGAAGGGAAGTGCGTGAGAGTGAATGAGCACACACAAATAAAATTGAGCACAAAGGGCAAGATGAAAAGAGACACACTGTTTAGGCACCAAACAAGAAGCAGAAGTACTATTAAAATATTATTGGAATCAATCTGGACTCTTAGCCCATTTTAGCCCATTTAGCTTGCCTCCACTTCTTGCATTGTTGACAGAGTCTAAAGTGGTACTGTTGCTAATGATTAGAAATAAAAGTGAACAGAAGCAAATACCTGAGCTTCCTAGGGCAGGGCCATCTAAATTGAGTAGTTTGACTACAAGCGACATTTCCCACACAATGCAAGCCGAGTGCTCAATTCTAAACAGAAAACCGGATACTTTACCTCCCATCTTGCTAACTGTCATGGGTTGTGGTGGAATCTGGAGAGCTCTTTTATTGAGACAAATGGAAACCGTCTCCAGAATTATATTAATTAAAAACGTCCCGAGAAAACCTTTAAAACAGACCCCTCCTATAACAAGAGACGTGCAGGTCTGGCGGAAATGAACACAACACCTGTTGTCTTTCCTCAATTTCTCCATGTGGCCCCTGAGTTTCTTTTCTGTCCTTGTGCTCAGTTCTCTCTCTCTTTGTAGACTGACTTCTTCCACAACGTTGCCAATTTCCGCTCCACCATCGCTTGGCCTTTTACCTGTGTTCTAATTCCACGTGGTATTAAACTTAGTTCTTTAATATGGACTAAGGCCGTTTAAATCTATGGTGATCAGCTGAGCCCTTTTACGGCTCATTACGGAGGAGATGAAACTAGGGTGTTGTGCCAGGAGTTACAGTCTCACAACCACAGGAAGGGAACGATACTTTCCTCAGTTCCCCGTATGCTAATGATGGCGCCACGTGGTTTTGTGTCTATGGTAACCATTGACCTTGGAGTTACTGTGTTCAGAAATATTTAAAAGCTTGCTTTATTATTCTAAAATTAATAATTGGACCTCCATGGCAATGGTAAGGAGGGATAATGAATATGCTAAATTCTGTGTGAAACCGTTTATGAGTGATAATAAGATAAAATGGAAATAATAAGCAATTGTGGTAAAAAAAAAAAAGGAAGGCAAATGGTAGAAAGGTCTAATGTAATTCAGATGGAAAAGAAAGTTTATTAACATGATAATATTCTGCTGAGAGAATATTTTGTATAACTTAACTTGATATTAGCTTCCTTGGATATTGACCTCATTAAAATTAAGTAACTAAAATGAGAGATGGTCACTGGGTTCTATGGTTTCATTCATTTATCTCACACCATCTAGTCCCATCTCTTTTCTGTTTATTAAAAGGTTTTGATGCTTAGTTGGCTAGGTTTGTGGTAATAGCCATGAATTTCCTCTTTTGAATGGGCCTTAAGTCCAGTTAGACCACTATTGGTTACCTCCAGAAACAAAGCAAAAGGGAAAGAAAAAAGTTTCTGACACACATCGATCTTCCTGTGAAAGACTCTTAGGAACGCTGACAAGCCAAAGCAGAAGACCCATGTCCACTTTGGTTACAGGCAGAATGGAAAAACAAAATCCACCCGAGTTATTCATTTCTGTCATTTCAATTTTCCCACTGGTACCTAGAGTTCCAATGTTCTCTTGTTCAGTAGAAAGAAATATTTCTACCCAGAACATGATCTAATATCAGAGATTTATAGTCAGTTTTAATGTAAGAACATTTTAGCTTGTCAGCAAGTAAAGCGAAAGCACATATTTTAAGTATTTAGTAAAAACACTACCAGGAAGCACGTAGAAGCACCAAAGTCAGTCACTGGTGATTGCGCCAGCGGCTCCCTTCATCTACATGTGGCTATTACTGGATACAGATCCTTTGCTCATTTATTTACTGTCCAAAGATCTTTGTTCCAGCCTTTATGGCTACATAGTCATTGTGTATAGTGTTGGATTTCATATCATTTCTTTCAAGTATATCATGTATTTGACTCAGTCTCTTTTATAATCCTTTCCTTTTGTTATCAAAAGGAAATCCATTCCACCTCCCACTGGTATCCTCCCTTCCTCTAGTCATTCGTGTGTGTGTGTGTGTGTGTAATTCTGGTACTGACAAATAAAAGAAAACATGTAGTATTTGTCTCTCTGCATTTGACTTATTTTTAACCTGGTTATCTCCTGTCACATCAAGGTTTTAACAAATGACATAGTTTGGTTCTTCATGGCTGAAATAAAATCCATTGTGTACATATACTACATTTTCTTTGTTGGTTATGCTGTTGATAAACACTTAGACCAATTCTGAAGCACGAGTGTTGTGAAATATGCTATAATGAATAAGGATGTGTAGAAATATTTGTAGCACATGACCTTAGAGTTCTCTGAGTACATACCCAAAAGTGGTGTACCTGAATCATAGTTATATTTTTAGATATTTTTTGAGGAAGCTCCATGAAATTTTCTGATGGTTATACCAGTTTGCATAATCTCCTGTGGTACATAAGGGTTCCTGCCTCTCAGCATCCTTAGCAGCATTTGTTATTGTTTTATTAATGGTGGTTTTTTTTCCTTTGGGGGTTTTTTTTCTTCTTGGCATTACACAAGCTGTGTGATCAACATTTAGGAGGCACAGTGACAGAGATAAGCTAGGTCAGAGCCTGAAGCTACAGGGTAAGCAGGTAGTGAGAAAGCTTCCCTAAAGTCTTATGTTTGCCCTGAAGGAAGATTGGGAACCAGAGTTGCTGGTCTAACAGGCAGAGCAGACAGTAAAGAGCTGAGAGTGTACAGATCCATTGGGACAGTTGGCTTTTCTGGAGTGTAGAACAGGACTGACATTGAACGAGACCCGAATAATGTGCTCATTCTGGAAGACATAACCAAGTCTTTGGAAAATTATGATGTGTTAGCTCAGAGATCTGTGCTAACATCTGAATGTCCTAGGATCCAATTCCAGGAAGCAATGAACTTCATTGCAACAAATAAACCCATTAGCACACAAGACCCACGGACCAAAGTCATGAGCATATTTAAAAGCAGTGTGATTAGAATGAGAAATTATTGTTCGGTGACTTTTGAAAAGAATTTCCATCGGCAGGAAATACAAGTTTTTAAATTTTATCTGGAAGTATTTCAATTAATTCTCAGTCATCACTCATCACACTAGACATTGATTGGGAATTCATATGTGAATAAAATAAAATCATTCTTGTTCATTTTTAAAAGAATAGAGTATTAAAATCACAGGCTTGTGATCAGCCAGGTTACAAATTAGAGTTCTGTTCCTCTGGGTAACTGTAGAAAGTTATTCAACTGACTCTTAGTTTTCTCGTTTGTCAAATTAAGATGACGATGTCCAGTTCATAGGATTATAGAAAAAGTTGAGTATGGCAATGGAGTACCACATAGTGGTTAGCAAGTATAAGCTGCTGTTATTGTTTAACATTTTACAGACAAGCATACATAACTAATCCATTGTGTTATATTTGCTTCTATTTAATACAACTGAAAATACAACTGTTATAGCCACACTTTTATTCTGGGGCTTCTCTGAAGATCCTTGATTAAGAAAGTTCTTGTCTTAGGGGAAATAAATGTAAAAATAAATAAACATAAAATTCTGCAAGGTGTGATTTTTTTTTAATATGCTAGAGCCTCTAAAAATCCAGAATTCTATGGTAATTTGGATAAGAGATATCCACACAAATCTGTGTATTTGAACACTTAGTGCTCATTTAGGATCATTGTTTGGGGGAGTAATAAAACCTTTATGAGGTAGAAACTTACAGGAGGAATTGTGTCACTGGGAGCAGGCTTTGAGGGCTCAGGCCCTCCCACTTCCTATCTTCTCTAGCGCCTCTCTGTGCATGGATGAAAAACATAATCAGCCAGCTTCCTGCTTCTGCAGTCACAGTCCCCCTATCCACTTTTCATCTTTTTGCTGGATTTTTTTCCAAGTATCTTAGAGCAAAGTACAAGAATTTTATTATATAATCAATTAATAATGATTTCTTTATGAACAAAGTCACAATAACACTATTACAGCATGATAAAGTAAGTAAATGCGAATGTGTTATGTGCTCATTGTATTCAAGTTTTCTCTAGCACCAAGTTTATTCAAACCTGGTTTCAGAAAACGTCCATGTGTGGTCATGATGTTTCTTTAAGTCCATTTGATCACTACAAACACTTAACCTCCACTAGATTTCATGTAGGTGTTGAAAATTTTGAGGCTTCTTTCCCTAATATTTTCCTTCTTAATTTGGCAATATTTTCCTTAGGATTTTTTGTGTGTCTTTTAAATCTAACTAAATGGATAGTTTAGTGTTTGAGTGATCCCCATAGGCACATATATTGAATGCTTGGTCGTTAGGGAATGGCACTATTTGAGAGGGATTAGGAGATGTGGCCTTGTTGGAGGAAGTGTGTCACTGGGGTGGGCTTTGAGGTCTCCAAAGCCCATGCCAGGCTGTCTGTCTCTCTGCCTCTTTTTCTGCTCTCTGAGGATCTGGATGTAGAACTCTCCTGGAACTCTCAGCTTCTCCTCCAGCATCATATTTACCTGTGAGCCACCATGGTCTACACAAAAGATGAAAATGGGCTAAACCTCGGAAATAATCAAGTGCTGATTAAGTGCTTTCTTTTATAAAATTTGCCTTGGTCATGGTGACTCTTCACAGCAATAGAACAGTGACTAAGACAAATAGGTTCAAATCTTGGTTAGATTCATATGTGAGGTTTTTGTCAGGAATACCTACATATTGTTATATATGTCATACCATAGCATACCTAATGGCTGATTACCCCACTCTTCATATAAAACTGATTGGTGAGTTTAGATTTTTATCACCTCCAGCTATGCTTTCAAAAATGGTCATTTTTAATTTCTGATAATTTTGAGTTAGACCAATAGATTTGCATTTGAAATACTTTTGAGCTCTAAAATATTTCTCAGTAGATAAAATATTCCTTTCCCTCTGTCTGAATGGATGTTTATTAGAGCCCCAATTCTTCATGCATTATATAATTGTGTGTAATTTGTGTGTGCATGTGTACATGTGCAGGTGCACATGTGTGTGGGTGTGTGCACACAGATACGCACATGCAGGTAAAGACCAGAGGACAGCCTCAGATTTTTCTCAAGGGACATCTACTTTTAAGACAAGGTCTTTCATTGGCCTGCTCACCAAATAAAGTATGGATAGACTTAGGATCAGAAAATTAAACGACCTCTAAATTACTTTCTTTAATGCAACATAAAAGGGTAAAATTCAACAGATGCGCAAAGTCGAATTCAAGAGAGAGAATCCCATACATTTAAGAGTGATGATTTGGAAAGAAAATCAGGCCTTCTTGTAGAAGGATACTTCTTTGGGTTGCCAGCTCAATAACATGATATGGAGATGTATTAATAGTTACCAAAGCTTGCCTATAACTTATGATTGTCCCACTAACTCTTATAACTTAAATTAGACCATTTTTATTAATCTATGTGTTGCCTCATGGCTATTTATCTCTCTTCCATCTTGTACCCATTTCCTCTCCATGTCCTCTGGTGTCTTTCTCCCACCTTTTTCCTCTCTCTCTCTCTCTCTCTCTCTCTCTCTCTCTCTCTCTCTCTCTCTCTCTCTCTCTGCCTAGAAGTCTCACCTAATCTCTTCCTTCCTAGCTATTAACCATTCAGCTCTTTATTAAATCAATCAGAAGGTGCCTTGACAAGGACATATCTTCACAGCGTACAAAACTATTATTCCACAATACCCTTTTCTTCCAAAAGTCTTCAGGTCCCTCCTCCATTTTAGTTACTGACATGTGAATCATGGCATCGTATTATTACAGTTATTATTTTCAAATGTAGACTTAGAGATTTACTGTAAACTTTGGACCTAATGATCACTTCTGGCTTCAAGATGCTGTCAGACTAAAGACACATCTAGCTTAGTGATACCTGCTTTGGATCTTGAGAGAGCATTTAATGTAGTTTTCAAGTCAGATCTTCCTGAGAGCACGCACATGTTTCCACCAGAAAGCAAGGATGAGAAGGAAAGACTAAAGCCAAAGAGGATTGCAAGTTCTTCATAGCTGAGTGAACCTTTGGCCATGTTTGTCCGTCAGTCTGGTTTGCATAAACCCTTACACAAGACCTCTACGACTGAGAAACTATAAGAACAAAATAAGCACAGTACATTTTATATAGGATTTCTAAGATAGGTTTTTAAAATGTGATCATATATCTCATTTAAGTTTTCATCTATTCCTTCAGTATAAGCACTTTATTTCCTGAGTAATTTGTTTTTCTTTTCTGTGCTTGTACATCAATTTAGATTATAAGGGCATGACTTCTCATACTAAAAGAGAATTACCGGTTCCTGGTCATTTTTGTTTGTTTTTCATGTTTTATCCATTTCCCACAGAAAGATAGTAACATCTAAATCATTCATTAATTTTCACAGCAAACGGCACCCTTGTTTTTTAATGAAAATTTTCTGTGTATTTGGACTCTGGCTTCATCATTAGGAGGAATAAAGTAGGTAGGGGAGTTTCTTGCTAATAACTAACAAAGCTAAAATTTATTTGTGCAAAATTATGTCGGGGCCAGGGTAAATCATAAGATTGCGATCATTATTTTCTGTCCTAGGCCTTAAACAAGAACATTGGTAGTTAACTTACCAGGAATGGAACAAATGGCTGGTCAACATCACCCTGGTTTGGGACATTGAATGTTTGGTACATCTTGTTTGTTGAACAGAGGGACCACTTAGCTCTAATAGCTGTTTTCAGGGTCAAATTTGTTTTAAACTTTCAGCCATGGAAAGAAATGCTGGTCACAAATGTTCTCAAAGCAAGGGATCCCAATGTGAATAGGGTAAGAAATGAGGTGTTCATTACACTTGGTTCGCTAGGCAATCAGAACATTGAGCCCAGAAAAAGAGCCCCTGTCAGAGGGTAACTATAAAGGCTTTGCCACTGTCTGGTAAACCTACATGAGCAACAAGCCATAATATGAATAGGCTTCAATGAAGTCATTTAACCCATTTAACAATAAATACAATAATAACCATCATTATTAAAGTTATGATGTTTATATATTCAAATCTTGTGATTATTTCTACCTACTGGGAAAATGGAAATATCAACATTTAAACACAAGGAAGTGACTTGAGGTAGAGAGGGCATTTCAGAATAATGTTTGAATATAAGGCATCATATTCTTTAAAGCATAAGTCAAAAGTGTAACAAAGTTCACAAGGAACTGAAGGTCTTAAGACAAATTCTAATATAAAAAATACTTGGATGCTGTCCTAATCCATATGCCCTATTTATCTATTTAAAACATAAAGTTTCATGTATAGAAAATTCCAAGTATTGCCCAAATATCAGGACATTGTGGGAATTCTTTTCTGCCAATAGTTTTTTTGGGTACCAACCTTAGGGTGTGGCTTCTGTGTGCAGATGTGATCTCTTCTAAGGGGGAGAAAGGGTCACTCTCACTCTCTTGGGATATAGGTGCAGAAACAAGCTTCTCCCCATGGAAGAGTGGCAGGACACTCTGGCTTCCACTTTTTCCGGTATTCTGTGAGTCTGTATTTCCTTTTGAATCTTATTTCCTTGTGTATCCCCAGAATAAAACAATTTGTAACTTTCACATCACCTCTGGCTTTATCAGGACAAGAGAAAATTAGAGTATTTTTCTCCCACCAAAATAAACTCCATAATCCACTTGCCCCTTGCGCTTTCTCTCAGTAATCACTAATTTTTCTCTTGCTCTAGACTTCTAGATATTTGCCTATTCTGGGTAATTTATCTAACTTAAATGACGTAACATTTAATTTTGTGACCAGTTTCTTGGATTAAATATAATGTTTTCAATATTCATCCATGCTGCTGGGTGGTAGTAGCACACACCTTTAATCCCAGCATTTGGGACACATAGGCAAGAGGATCTCTGAGTTTGAAGCCAACCCAGTGTACAGGGCAAGTTCCAGGACAACCAGGGCTACACAGAGAAACCCTATCTCAAAAAACAAACGATAACAACAGAATGATTCATCAATGCTATACCATGATGGGTTCATAATAATGTAGCCCAATAATATTCCATTGTAGTGATCTATTATAGTCTATTTGTATACTCAAAATTGATAGCCATATTGGCTATATTTTCTCTTATCTTTTGTTAATAATGTTGATATAAATAATTATCCTTGGATTTTCATGGACACTTTTTCTATTCCCTCAGTTGCATAATGTGCCAACTGGGCAATATGGTAACTATATTTTTGAAACTTTGCTAAAACAGCCTGAACCAGTTTATATTTCTAATGTCTGTGTAAAATAATGTCAGCCTCACCATATCTTCATCAACATATGATTGTTACCGTCATCCAAGTAAGTGTGAAGTACTATCTGCATGGAGTTTTGGTTTTTGTTTAGCTCCTTAGGAGAAATGTGTATTTAAGAACATTACTTATTTTTTTGGCTGGGATTTTTATATTTTTATTGAGTTTTAAGAGTTTTTATATGTTCACACTATTAGGCCCTTATCAGTTATATGATTTAGAGTCTCTTCTTTGATTCTGTAAGGCATCCTTTTGTTTCCTTATTTTTTTTTTTTTTGTTTTTCGAGACAGGGTTTCTCTGTGGTTTTGGAGCCTGTCCTGGAACTAGCTCTGTAGACCTGGCTGGTCTCAAACTCACAGAGATCTTCCTGCCTCTGCCTCCCGAATGCTGGGATTAAAGTCGTGCACCACCACAGCCCGGCCCTTTTGTTTTCTTTAGTTAACATTTTTTCATTTGGGGGGGGTATGGGTTTTGCTCTGTAGTGCAAGCTATCCTGAAACTAGACTTTATTGTGAAGCCTAGATTATTTCTCACTTCTGGCTTCTGGGATTGAGGTTCCAGGTATGTGCTCCAATGCCAGAATTTTATTTCAAGAGTGTTTTCTGATATATAAAATATTTTTATATTTAACATAGGAGTATTTTATTTCATTAGTTGAGAATTTTAAACAATTTTTTTTATCATATTCATCCCCCTTGTCCAACTCCTTTAAGACCCACCCTCCTTCCTCACATAAACAACCTTGTCTCCTCATTTTTTAAAAACCCATCATTCATGTCTAATCTGTGCTGCCAATATATTTTCACAAGTATAGCCTTCCAATGGATATGGTGAATTACCAGGAGATACCCTCTTTCAAAAAATTACATTGTTGTTTTATTTTATATATATGAGTAGTTTTCCTTTGTGTGTATTTTTTACTCTCTGTACTATGGTCAGATTATTTGTAGGTATATGTGTTAATCATTATCTACTGGCAATGAAAACTTTTCTGATAATGTTTGACTTATACATTAATCTACGGATATAATGGGGAGTTGTTAGTCATTAGTTTAATTCTGTGACCTCTTAGCAGAATAATAGTAAGAGGTTCTCCATTAGGGTCTATGACCCATTTACTCACAGGTTGTTGGCCCCAATATTGATGTCAGATATGGATTTCATCTTGTGACGTGGGCCAATCTGAAGTTAGTTGATGATTTCCTTGATATTTGTTCCAGTATTGGACTAATTGGCTTGTCTTGCTGCCCCAAGCTCTCAGAGTTCACAGCTGGCTAAATAAGAACTTTCAGAACTGTGAAAGCTAGCAAATAGAGATGAGGTTTTCAAGTCAAGACCAACCTGATATTTCTGTTTCTCTGATTTAAGTACATGGTATCCTCGGAAATATGGTCTTACCATTAAGTCCTTAAGAATAACAA
>NC_022021.1:25231674-25237181 GCF_000317375.1 Microtus ochrogaster
AATAACAAATAGCATTAAGGATGGATCTGAAGAACCTCGCTGACCAGTCACTCCAGAGGAAGTAACATGTTCCTGGTTCTGGGCTTTTATTTATTAGCCTGGGGTGTCTAGAATGGACATTGCCACCTATTAGGAGAAAAACACAATTTATACTGTTTATAGCTATGTTAAAGCATTATGACCAATATCAACTTGAAGAAAAAGGGATTTTTTTTCTTACATGTTCTAATCACAGCCCATCACTAAAAGAAACTACATCAGGAATGCAAGCATAACAGGAACCTGGAGGCAGGAACTGATGCAGAGACCATGGAGGAATACTGATTATTGGCTTGTTCCCCACGGCTTGCTCAACTGGCTCTTTTATACAACTGAGGGGCACCTGTCCAAGGATGGAACTGCCCACAGTCTGCTGTTCCTTCCCACGTCAATCATTAATCAGGAACATTTCTCACAGGTTTGCCTACAGGCTAATTTTATGGAGGCTTTTTCTCAGTTGACGTTTCCTCTTTTCAAATGACTCTATGTCAAGTTGACAAAAAGAAAAAAAATTAAAAATAAATAAATAAAACAGCACCAGGAGCTTTTACGGTAGTGTCTTTCCAAATAATCTTTCCTGAATGCTCTTTGGTATTATTTGTCTCTTTCCATATTCCCTCCTCCATCCAGCCTTCATATTCTCAGATTACAAGTTACATTGCAGAGCTAAGTAATGAAAACAGCATGGTGCTTGCAGGAAACAGACACGTTGATCAATGGAATATAGTTTAGGACCAGCATAGAAGTCCAAACTCGAAAGCCATTCAATTTTTGACCAAAAAAAAAGTCAGAAATAAACACTAGAGGAAAAATGCATCTTTAACCTCTGTTCTAGTCAAATTGAATAGCTACACATAGAAGGCTGAAGCTGAATCCTTACTTCTCAACTTGAACAAAACTCAACTCTAAATGGAACAAGAACTTCAACATAAGACCAGATAGTCTGAATCTATTAAAGAAGAAAGTAGGAGATCTGTTTGGAACTCATTGGAACAGTAAGTGACTCTCTGACCAAAACTTTGGGAGCATGGGCATTTAGACTAATAATTAATAAATGGGACCTCATAAAGTTGTACAGCAAACAACACCATCACTGAAGTCAGGAGGCAGCATACAGAACAGAGGGGACATTTCACCAGTTATATATCTGACAGAGGGTTGATATATAGAATATACAAAGAACTAAACATCAAGAAAACAAACAACCCAAGGAAAAAAATAGGACATAAAACTAAACAGAGTTCTCAAAAGGCAAAATCCAAATGACTGGAAAACTTTTTTTAACATCTAAAATCCTTAGTTATAGGGAAAAGAAATTAAAACTAGCTCAAGATTTTATCTTCTCTTAGTCAGGATAGCTAAGATGAAATAAAACAACAACAACAACAACAAAATGACAACAGACACTGGCAGAATATGGTGTAAAGGGAACACTTATTCACTGCTAATCAGAGTGCAAACTTAGGATGCCATTGTGGGCATCAGTGTCGTGATTTCTCAAATATGGATACCTATCACATGATCCAGTTATACCACTATTGTCCACATGCCCACAGGACTCTATATCCTAATATAGACCAAACTTGCTAATTTTTAAATTAGTTTTAACATAGTTATAGGAGTTAGTAGTTTTTAGGCATAAGGTTATGTCTTGGCATATAACAAAAAGGGAAAAACACTTTTCACTTACCAGTGAATCCAAAAGTCATTCTCATTTTCCTGTGGATGCACTTTCCAATCCAGTATGGGATGAATCTTTAAAAATGCCAGTCAGAGATTATAAATTTTCCTCTGGAGGCTTTACATTTCAGAAATTTCACTAAAATTAAAGCACAAGGATAGCGGTCTATTTTGTAATCTATGTATCATTATTGAAACCAATACAACTTTATAAAAAAAGTATTAATAGCAAACTTTATTATCTTTCAAAGTTTAAGTGAAACAAGTTTGTATATGCTTGAATTAAACTTGGCGTTCCTTCTCACAATGATAACAACAGACATTCATGTTTTGTGTTTTTTTAATGTAACAGCTATATTTATATCAAGCTATTATTCTTTTTGTCACTTCAAATTAGAGCTCATATGCCCAAATATGGCCAGTTTATTTGTTGATTCGCTTCTTTTTATACCTGCACAGTGAACCTGTTATAGGAAGTAAGCTAAGAGGGTTTGTCCCCAGAGATTGTGTGGGAATCACTATTCATCGCTTCTTTGTGGATTTCACACCCCCATCCCATTCACGTCCCTGTCCCTCCGTATCTGTTTTCTACCTTGCTACCTTACATAGCTCACCCTACACGCAGCAAGCAGCGAGGTGTGGGGCCAGTCCTTCTGTTCTCACACCCTTGCAAGCAGCCTTATGCCCACCTCTACCACCAGGGCCAGCTCTACTGTGTTGCCTAGGTGAAATACAGAAGTACAAGAGCCACTCTCCGGAGTGCTGAGGCTGGGGAGGTGCAGGACCAGTTCTTCCCATGCTCCCGGGTCAGCTTTCCCATCTGCCGCAAGTGGCAAGGGGTTGTGGAGAGGACATCTTTTCCTTGCCCATGCCATCGCCTGACAGATGGGGGGAGTATCTCCTAGCCTCAGGGCCGGGTCTCTCATTCCCTCTGCCAATAGTATCTGTTCTCCTGTGCTGCCCAGCGAGGTGCAGGACCCGTCCTGAGTGCTGTAGCCAGTGAGGGGTACGGTCAACTCTCCTACATTTGTGATCTCAGGACCAGCTCTCCCACCTGCCACAGGCTGTGAGGGATACAGTGGGGCTTGCAAATCCCTTTTATCTTTTTTTAATGTTGAGATTGACTAATTTTGGTAATATTTTATGGGCTTTCCAAAATATGAGATACACATCACCACCAACACTCCCATTAATCATCAACAATCCCCAGCCTACAAGTTTTCTACTTTAATAATTTTTTTCTATGATAAGGTGCAAAAGAAAAATGCATCTATAGATACCATACTTTTCCTTTTGAAATACAACCTTTTCCAAGACTAACAAAATGTAGTCTGTAGTTGCCAAAAGCTACCCATCCACAACCAACGGTGCTAAGAAGACCGCGAGTGCGCATCAATAAGGAGGCTGGAACACAAACTCCAAATGAGTGTGGAAGACTTGAAACTAATGCTAGATGGAAAACGAGGGGAAATGCACCAAGGTGCAGGCCCAAACATGGACTCCCTGAATGTCTCGATTTGGATCACTCAAAGAGAAAACTAGTAACCAACAGTGGGACCTCAAAGAAGAGGCCTACAGAATGGGAGAGAAATCCTTCCCAGATACACACTTGACGTAAATTTAATATGTAGACCTTATAAAGAACTCGAGAAATTAAACACCAAGGCAACATTCAAGTGAAAGCATGGCCCAGGAGTTCTGAACAGAAGTACAAATGGATTATAAATATGTTTTAATGTGGTCAACACTCTTAGCCCTTGAGAAAATGCAAATTAATATCACTCTGAGACTCTGCATCAACTGAATCAGAACAAAATTATATTATATCACAAAAACAAGTGTCAACAAATGCTGGTGAGAATTCGGGGAATGAAGAACACTGATCCACTGTGGGTAGGAATGTAAATTAGTAAAGCCACCGTAGAAGTCAGCATGGAGGAAAAAATAGAACCATATTTAAGATAAAATGAGAGTCACCACATTACCCAGCTCTAACATTCCTTGCCACGTACTCAAAGAAGACTGCCCCTTTACTGAGATGCTAGCACATCCGTGTTTAGGGCTGCTGTGTTTGCACAGCTAAGAAGTGAATCAGTCAATGCCCATCAACTGATGAATGGATAGTGAAAATGTGATAGATATACACAATGGATTTCTTTTCAGTTGCAAGGAACATTGAAATCATGACATTGGCAGGAAAATGAATCACTCTGGAAAATATTATGCTGAGTAAGGTGACCC
The DNA here is from genome assembly GCF_000317375.1 of Microtus ochrogaster. NCBI lineage: Eukaryota > Metazoa > Chordata > Mammalia > Rodentia > Cricetidae > Microtus > Microtus ochrogaster. The sequence continues at coordinate 25,235,635 of NC_022021.1, forward strand.
AGACCCAGACAGACAAACACTGTATGCTCTCTCCTCTGCGAATCTTAGCTTCAAATTTCTAGATTTGTGTGTTTGACTTGGAATGTCTGTGGTGACTGAGAAGTTAGAAAGGGGTCATGGGAGGTGGGTTGGGGACGAGGCCTTGAAGTGGGGTGTGGGAACAGAGCACAAGTAGAAGCGACGCTGGGGATGGCAAAGGTTATGTAGAGATGAAGCCGAAGAAAAGAAGGGGCTAACCAGAACTTAGAAGATTTTTTAAAGGCTACATGGAAACTTAGTGTTTTGAAAGTTAATTGAAAATAAAACTTTCAAAGAGAATTGAATGGAAGATAGTGCTACTTCCAGAAGTCTAGAGTTGTTAAACAAAAGTCCTAGACATGAGATGCTTTCCCGTGTGTTACCGCTCCGCAAGTCCCCCAAAACAATACAGACTACACCCTTGCTCGTGAATGCCCACAGGACTGAACGGCAAATCCCCATCAATGAGGATAGCACATATGTTGTATGCAGGACTGTGGAAAATTATGCAGAAGTGAGCTGGAAACTATAGAACTGACCTAAAACTCATGCCTGGAGAAGTTATAGGTCATGTTGGGGAACCTAATGTTGTTTTGGAAGTGTGGTGTTTTTTTTTTTAATTTTTCTCTCTTTGGTTGTTTATGTTGTTATTGTTGTTGCTGCTGTTGAACAGATGTATCAAAGCTCCTACATGTTGATGTTTATACCCATAGACTAGAACTACGGTCACCTTGGAGATGCTTCTTCCTGTAGTGGGTAGCAGAAAGTACAGTGCCGAGAGGTACAATGAATTTGATCTACAGAATATTCTGGTTATACATAATCCCATTTGTCTATTTTTTTTTTTACATTTTTGCCTACACTTTTGATGTCCTGTCTAAAATTATTGCAAAAATTTGTATCAGAAAGCATTCTTTCAATGTTTCCTTCTGGGGGCTCCATATCTTGAAAACACAATGTTTAAGTCTTTATGCCTTTTGAGAAGTTTTCTTATATGGTATAAGATAAATGTCTATTTTCATTCTTTTACATGTAGACATTGAGTTTTCCTAACATCTCTTATAAAAAGACTATGTTTTGTTTTATGTTTTCTTGACATTCTGTCAATGCATAGGTTTATTTCTGGGATTTCTATGCTGTTCTATCGGTTCATATGTCTGTCTTTAAGCTGACACCATGCCCTTTAAATTACTGTAGCATTGTGATATCTCTAATGTCAGGAAGTGTGCTACCTTTATTTTGATCTTCTTTTAAGATTTTTGGGCTACACCGGGTCTTTTGTGAGTCCACAAGATATATAGTATTCTTCCTATTTCTATAAAAAAAAATACATCAACAGGATATTGATAGAGATTACTCTAAATAGTAGAGCAATTTGCATGTATGTATATTTAATAATATTAGATCTTGAAGTGTACATATCCTTTTTCTTTTTTTAATATTTATTTATTATGTATACAATATTCTGTCTGTGTGTATGCCTGCAGGCCAGAAGAGGGCACCAGACCCCATTACAGATGGTTGTGAGC
>NC_022021.1:25239971-25252572 GCF_000317375.1 Microtus ochrogaster
GCTAGACCAAGACCAGGTGAATTCCCGAAAGATCATCCCCATTGTCTCAGTGTGTGGGTGTACCCCTCGCGGTCCTGAGTTCCTTGCTCATGCTCCTTCATCAGGCGATGAAAGGAGACAGAGACCCACATTGGAGCACTGGACAGGAATCTCAAGGTCCTAATCAGGAGCAGAAGGAGGGGGAGCATGAGCAAGGAACCCACATAGTTATTTTAAAACAGCAAAAAAATTACACTAAAACACTGTGTTCACAAATCTTCAGTGCTTCCTAAACCCAGACATTAACACAGAGACTTGTCCTATCGTCTCATGAAACCCACGAGGACTTTTAGAGCAATGTAAAAAACAAATAAATAAAAGCATTACACTCATAGCCTCCTCCCATTCTCACTGTTTTCTGAATAGACTCACAACCCCCAATCATGTTTACATCTTTTTTATATGATTTTGAGATTATAATTTAATTACATTTCTCCCTTCCCTTTCCTCTTCCAAACCCTTGCATATGCCCCTCCCAACTCTCCTTTAAATTTATGCCCTCTTATTTTCATTGTTATTACATTCATATACATAAGCATTCTTAAATATAACATGTTCAGTTGCATAATATCTTAAGTGGTTTATTTAATTGCCTTCTACTTTCAACTGACAATTCAAACACTTAAATTCAGTTATTTTGAGTCATTCGTTATTTCTAGGAACTATTGACTGTTCACTAAAGATATACTTCACTTTAAGTCAAATCAAGATTCACACAAATTCAGAATATCGAGAGATTGTTTGCTTTACAGAGGATTTGTTAGTATTTGTGTTTGAACAGTATTGTATATATATTTAAAATACAGCTTGATTGATGTTGTTTGGTTTTCATGTAAGTTTTCAGATATATCTACTGCATAAAATATAACACCATTATTATAAGGCTTTCAAAATGTTTTCTTGACCACTCTCAATCAATCTCTGTATTGTTTTAGTTCGTGGGGACATTTATTTCTCTGTGAGTTGGCAACAAAAACACTGCTGATACAACATCTCTCAAGTGATGTGTGTGAGCAGGATCTAACGCTGACTTGCTGCAGTTAACCTCAACCTCTGACAGGAAATTTTGTAATTACATGAAATTATAGCTCCTTGGTTAGCACCCAGCTCTTCTGATTCAATACTGACCAGGAAAATAATGAATAAAATGTTAAAATATGGCAATAGCTTGAAGAAAGAAAGTTTATACCAAGACTGCCATTCACATTCTCACGATAGGTTGGAAAATGTCTTCATCAAGGTTTTTTTCTTACTTAATAATTTATTTACTCTGTTTCATTGCCTGGGTTTGATGTATGCACTGGTGTTGTGTTGCTTGCAGTGTGATAAATGCACCTTGAATCAAAGAGGTGAACTGCAATCCATAAGACATGGAGACTTACTACAGCGATAACACAGGAAGACAAATACTGTTATTGAAAGGGTTCATATTCTACTTCATCAGAAAATAATTAAGAGCATTCCATTAATGAAATTTAGATTCATATTTAGTTTACCATCCAAGAAATTAATCATGAGAAATGGGCCAATGATGGAGACTAGGTTGAGATTCAGCTCCAGTTTTCACCCTGCTTCCTTTGTCCTGCATCTGCCATTACGATTTTTCCAGTGAGAATCAATATTCAGAACCCCAGAAGCTTGTAGAGCATGGAAATTAGCAGAGGGTTTTAAATTTACCGTTGTCTTCCAGCCTCTTAAATCACAACTTGAAAATACGGTTTCTCTGCTGAGGTTGTAAACTGATATGTTTTAGAAGAATTTATGACGAATGTTAAACCCTAAATCAAAGTCATCTTTACAAGACTGGGTCCAACATAAAACATGCACCAGCAGTCCTGTTTATGATTGTTCCTTCAAAAATAAGTCCTGACACCAATCACTCCAATCACTCCATCTTGTTTTTGCCAATGATCCCTTAATCACTTCCCAATTCTCTTTATGTGCCTAGTTGTCATCTTACATATTTTCTGTCTTTCCTAAGATTTAATCCCTCTGGGAGGTGAATTCAATACTTTTTCAGCTCCCAGTGTTTAGTCCGTTCCACGTGCATTACTTCTTGGGGCCATCAATACCATTCCCCACAATGCTATCGTCCAAAAAAACAAGCAATGCCATCTCCTTTAGGCCGTTTTCAACTATCCCATAGCATGCAATGCTGTCTCAAAGCATAGCTACTGATATTACACTATTGCTTTTAAGACTTCAGCTGATAACATGTTTACATTTTTGAGTAATCATCCCATCTCAGTAGACTGTAGGCACATTGGACAAGAACTTCTAATGGAGGCATGTACCTTCATTCCAGCCTCCAGTGCACGCTTGTCCAGAAAGAGCTTGCCTCTTCTTCCTTTAGGCTAAACTTTAGTTTCAGGTCACGGGACAAAGAGAGTCTTCATAAATCTGTATGTCACGGTGAGTTAACTTTGCCTCACAGAGAAGAGAGCTGTGACAGTTCCCCTCAGGAAACATTGCTGCTTGCTTAGGAAGACTAAGATATAGTTTACAAATTTGAAGGAAAATAAGGTAGGCAATTCTTTTGAAAGATTCTTTCCAGATGTTTTTAAAGTAAACTCCATATAATGTTCACTGGTTTCCTTGCTTTAGAGGTCATCCAACGACATGACCATCTTTCTTTCCTAATAAAAACACTTCTAAGCCCACGAGAGTATTTATTTACACTTCTTTGCCTCCACAAGAAGTGAACATTGCCATATTTCACGCAGAAAATCGTCTAACTATAAAACCAAATTACTTTTCAAGTCCTTTTTTATGAAATAATTGCTTGTGGAATTATATTTTAGTGTCAAGACAATCCTTAGAGTACAAATAACAATTACCCACATATAACCATGTACGCCAGGAGCTGTTTGAGTTGATTCTAGGTCAACTGATCTTCACCGCAGCCCTCTGAAGTAGGTACCACTACTAACAATCTCACTTACAATGAGAGAAACTGAAACTCAGGGAGGCTCAGTAACTTAATACCACAAAGCTATAGTTTATGTCAGGCTTGTATTTGATCCCATCCAGGTCCTATTCGGACTTGTTTGGCAGACAGTCAACTATTCTAACTTCCTGCATTTCATTTGTCTCCCATTGACTAACACTACCATAGCATTACTTTGAGGAGTAATTTTATATTTTCTGGACTTTGTACTTTCTGGACTTGTTTTATGTCATCATGCTGTGTTAATAGCATTCTAACTAGGATGACATGATATATCATAATATTTTGAATTTTCCCAGATGGTTAAACACACTGAGCAAAGTTTTCCATATATATATTTTTGGTCATTTGATTTTTCTTTTGTACAGTGGCCATTCCAATCATTTGTCACCTTTTAGTTGCATTATTTGGGGATTTTTTTCTGTTGTATTTTTAATTATTGTTTTATTTTTTGAGGTTTCAATATAATGACAACATTTTCCCCTTCTCTTCCTTCCTCCAAACCAAACTGTAGCTACACAACAGTTCCTTCACCTAAGGTTCAAGGATAATTACAGAACAGGGGACAAAACTATTGTAAAAGACAGAGGACCAGGGAGTTTGTAGTGAGATTGTCTCCTAGGAAAGCCCCTTTGAAGTTCCTTATATATTCCGAGCATTAACACTCTGTCAGATGAATAGCTAGCTGAAAAAATACCTTCCCCATGCTATAGGCTGCTTCTTTTTCTCTGTTAATTGTTTCTTTTGCAGTATAGAAACTTTTTAATGTAGTGTTATTTTTCCTGGATTTTCCTTTTGTTTCCTGTGTTTTTGGGGACCTATCCTTAAAATTATCACCTACTATACGAAGTTACAATTTTATGCATACAGTAATCCAATTTTCCCAGTCCTTTTGTTATAGACATTGTCCTTTCTCCATTGTGGGTGTTCAGAACCTTTGTAGATGATTGGTAAAATATAGATAATAAAAACTCTTTCTGGGTTTACCATTCTATCCATTGGCTAACGAGTCTGGTTTTCTGCCAGTGCCATGTTGTTTTGGTTTTGGTCTCTCTACTCAAAATCATTTCTGGTATTGGGAGATTCTGTGCTTCCTTTTTCTAGTTCTGTGCAAAATGTAGCTTTGTGATGAGGATTCATTGACTCTGTAGCATAATTGGGGTTTGTGGGCATTTTAACTACTAGAGTTCTCTCAGAATATATACATGAACTGTCTCTCTGCCTTTTAGTGCTTTTTTTCAGTTTTTCTTCATTGATGTTTTATCATTTTCCTTTGTTCAAGTCTAACACCTCTTCTCTAAAGTTTATTTCTTGATCTATTTTGTTAGAGCTATAAATGAGATTGCTTCATGATTTCTTTCTCAGAAAACTCACCATGAATACACAGAAAAGCAGATGGCTTTTTATGTTGGCCTTGTACCCTGCTAGTCACTCCATTCATTAATCTTTTCTATTGATCTCTTAGAATACGTCTTAGATTTTGATAGAAACATACAGGCATATTCATCTACAAACAGAATAATTTGGCTTCTTATTTTTATGCTTTTTGATTTGTTTCTAACTTTATGGTTTTTTTTCTTTCTCATACATAATCATGTTGTCTGAAAGAGATTGTTGAGAAATGATGTCTCTTCTTTTTCCTGGTTGTTAGGGAAAATATTTTCAAATTTTTAGCATTGAGTGAGATGGTTAACTATGGGCTTACTGGGCACAGTTATATTGTGTTGAGATCCACTGTGCCAGCTTGATAGGGAGCTAGTGTCATGGAGTGATGTCAAGTTTTATCAAATACCTGCTATGTGTCTGCTGAAATAATTGAAGCCTCAAAGGCAATCTGAGTTTCAGCTTCATGCAATGATCTTTCTAGGCCTCTATGCAGGGACATCCCTAACACATATCTAGCCTCAGTAACATTCCTTAGTCATAAAGGGAGATTCCACAACCCTTTTCTTAAATCATTGACTCTACAGCCAGAAACTGTCAAGGCTTTAGACAGATTGAACCTTTCTAAAGTTCTGTTGCTTGCTGGGGCTGGAACATGGTTCCCTCATTCAAATACATTTTCATCAGCTTTCTGTTTTCAATGATTTCCTTCACTGCCTAAGCTTGGCTATCCTGGAACTAGATTCGTAGACTAGGCTGGACTTGAACTCAGAGATCTGCCTGCCTCTGCCACCAGAGTGCTGAAATTAAATACATGCACCACCATACCTGGCCCTAGTTTTTTCTTTAATTCCTTTTCTACAAGTTGGAAACTTAGATGGGTAGGATCTTGCCTGAGGTCACTGCTCCCTTTAGACTATTCAGGATCAGGCTTTTCTTTAAACTTTTTTATCTCCTTGAGCACTGAACTTTACTCCATAATACTTTCTGGTGCTCCTTTTCTTGTCAAACTGTACAGTTTGTATTTTTCCTTGCTCAGCTTGTTCGTTTATATTATAGATTTACATAACCATGACCACTAATAACTTAGTGACATAGCCAATACTAGGCTATCTGGAAATAGCCTCTGTCAAAGCTATTAATCAATAATTCTTCAATTTAGCCACGCAGATTTTTTTACACAAGAACAGAAAACAGCCACATTCTTCACCAAAAAAATCACAGGGATGGACTATAGGTCACACACTAATTTCTGTTCTCCTTTGGAACCTCTGAGCAAGGCTCTCACGGTTCAAATCACCTTCAGCGCTCCTTCTTCCACGCTCCTACTAGTATGGACCATTAAGCTCCATTAAAACATTCAACTTCTTCCCTAATCTAAAGACCCAAAGTCCACAGTCCTCCAAACAAAAGCATGGTCAGGCCTATTGCAGCAATAGCCTAGTCCCTAGTTCTGGAAGAAACAACTCTTTGTCTCATTGATTCTTTGTATGATTTTTCTTTGTTTCTATTTTGTTGATTTCAGCTTTCAATTTGATTCTTTTCTGCTGTCTAGTTCTCTTGGGTGAGTTTGCTTCTTTTTGTTCTAAAGTTTTCAAGTGTTCTGTTAATTCACTAGTGTGGGATTTTTCCAGCTTCTTTATGTAGGCATTTAGTGCTATGAATTTTCCTCTTAACACTGCTTTCTTTGTGTCCCATAAATTTGGTATGTTGTATGTATGGTCATTTTCATTGAATGTTATAGAATCTTTAATTTCTCCCTTTATTTCTTCCTTGACCCATTGATGATTCAGGTGAGTATTGTTTAATTTCCATGCGTCCGTGGGCTTCCTGGAATTAGTATTGCTGTTGAATTCATGGTTTAAACTAGATAATTTAAGATAATTCCAACTTTTTGTACTTGTTGAGGTTTGTTTTATTACTGAGTATGTGGTCAGTTTTTGAGAAGGTTCCATGAGGTACTGAGAAGAAAGTATATTCTTTTATGTTTGGACAGAATATTCTATATATGTCTGTTAAATCCATATGAGTCATAACATCTGTTAGTTCTCTTATTTCTCTGTTAATTTTTTGTCTGACTGACCTATCCAGTGGTGAGAGTGGGGTGTTGAAGTCTTCCACTATTAGTGTGGGGGGTTTAATATATGATTTAAGTTTTAGAAGTGTTTCTTTGACATATGAGGGTGCCTTTGTATTTGGGGCATAGATGTTCAGTATTCAGATTTCCTCTTGATGGATTTTTCCTGTGACTAAAATGAAATGTCTTCTTTGTCCCTTTTGGTTGATTTTAGTTTGAAGTCTATTTTGTTAGATATTAAGATAGCTACACCAGCTTGTTTCTTAGGTCCACTTGACTGGAAACTTTTTCCCAACCCTTTACTCTGAGGTGCTATCTGTCTGAGGATAAGGTGTGTTTCTTGTATGCAGAAGAAGGGTGGATTCTATTTTCATGTCCAATTTGTTATGCTGTGTCTTTTTATAGTTGAGTTGAGTTCATTTATATTAAGGGATATTAATGATCAGTGATTGCTATCTCCTGTTAATTTAGTTTTCATTGTTGGTAATGTTAATTTGTATATTTTTCTCTTCTTTGGAATTTGCTGCTGTGAGATCATTAATTGTCTGTGTTTTAGTTGATGTAGCCAAGTTCCTTGGGTTGGAGTTTTTCTTCTAGTACTTTGTGTATGGTTGGGTTTGTGGCTAGTTATTGGTTAAATCTGGTTTTGTCATGAAATATCTTGGTTTGTCCTCCTATGGTGATTGAAAGTTTTGCTGGGTATAGTAAAGGATGTGCTGGCATCTGTGGGCTCTTAATGTCTGCATAACACTTGACCACAACCTTCTGGCTTTCATTGTCTTCAGTGAAAAGTCAGGTGTAATTCTGATAGGTCTGCCTTTATATGTTATTTGGCCTTTTTCCTTTGCAGCTCTTACTATTCTTTCTTTATTCTGTATGTTTATTGTTTTGATTACTATGTGGCAAGGGGACTTTTTTTTGATCCAGTCTATTTGGTGTTCTGTATACTCTTGTATCTTCATAGGCTTATCTTTATTTATGTTGGGAAAGTTTTCTTCTATAATTTTGCTAAATATATTTTCTGTGCTTTTGAGTTGAACTTCTTTTCCTTCTTCTATACCTATTATTCTTAGGTCTGGTTTTTCATGGTGTCCTGGATATTTTGGGTTAAGCTTTTGTTAGATTTAATGTTTTCTTTGACCGATGAGTCTATTTCCTCTATTGTATCTTTAGCACTTGAGATTCTCTCTTCCATCTCTTGTGTTTTGCTGTTTATGTTTGCATTTGTGGTTCCTGATCGTTTTCTCATGATTTCTGTTTCTGTAATCCCCTTAGATTGTCTCTAGTTTAGTTTTCAAGTATTGAATAGTTTCGTTAACATGTTTGATTGCTTTTTCTTGGTTTTCTTTAAGGGATTTACTGATGTCTTCAACAAAGTGTGACTCTTCAACAACTAGAGATAGAACTGTCATATGACCCAGCACTTCTTCCCAAGCTAACACCAAAGGAAAAAACATTATGCCAAACCCAAATCAAGACAAAGAATAAAAAAAAACCACCAAATACTCTCATATTTATTGCTGTACCTTTTAAAGTAGATAAAATATTATTTCAACCCAGATTCCCCTCAGTGGATGAAGAAAATGTGTGTTGTAGAAGCCTAATCACATATTATGTACTCATAATTATAGAGAAATTACTCTAATTGTCCTTTTCAGTAGTGTTAATGGAACTGAAGACCATTGTACTGGGTGAAGTTATCTAGATACTTAGATACAAATATCACATGTTTTCATTCCGTTGTGGGAAATAATGAGTCAGTGCTACGGGATGGAATGGTGGTGGAGTGATGCTCACACAGAGACTGGAGAGGGTGCAAGGGAGGAGATGCGAACATTTCTAATTCGAAACACAACAATTCAGTGTGGAGTATTTCTGTCTGGTTCTCTTTATGATAGTAGGAAAACTGTAGGTTAAAATAATACAGGATGCATTTTAAATGAAAATGCAAGATCTCTAATGCATAAGAATGACTAATATTGGTAAAAGCGGAAATGCTATTACCTTTGATTAGATTATAACACATTTATGTAGATGTACCGAATTAACACAACATAGCCCATGAATATATTTTATCTCTATTTATAAAATTAGGATTCACTGTCTGATAAACAGTTATGTAAGTAGTGCAGTTGAGAAAGTAGACCCGTACATTCAATTTGTCCTCAATTCACTTACTTTTTGGCTTACTTAAAGCTAGCTGGAAATAAATTATAGTTTCCATTCCTTAATTATGCAAACTTCATTCCCAGCCCTAGGCAGTCACATGCGAGTGTGCATTTGGCAGCACATCTTACGCACTGTTGGGATCAGGCCAATTTCCCATCCTTCTGTTGCTCACACTGACAGCAGCAGTGGAATAATTGTCGTTGGGAGGTTGTGTTTCTTTGCTCACATAAGGATCATTTCTCCTATGGGTCGAGCTTTATGTTTAGAGAAATAACTTGCCCTTGTGACAAAGTCTGTTTGATCTCTTTGTTTTTGCAACTGTGATGGTACAGCTCTATCAACATTGCCAAAGACTGACAAGAGATGAGTAGGAAAAAGCAGACTTGTTTTTCATAATCAAACAAACAAAATCCTCATTGATGCAGGGGTAAGCAAGGTGCTGTAAATATTCGGGAAAACACAAAGTATAGAAGAATCTACTTTGACTTGGTGAAATATATTTTCAAACCTCCAAAAATGTAAGTTAATAGGCATTTTCTACATCTATTAAGAGAATTTTCTTTCTTTTAACTGTTAATCCAGGTAATTATTTCAAGAGTTTTGCTAACAACTAGTTTTGCTAACCTCTCCTCCCAGTCCTTTCCCCCAACCCCCCTCTGTTCCCACCTCCTAATCCACTCCTCCATCTCCAGTTAGGAAAGAGCAGGTGTCCCATGAGTATCTACAAAATATGGCATATCAAATTGCAATAAGACCAAGCACTTTCCATGTATTAAGGTTGGGCAAAGCAACCAGTATGAGGAGTAGTGTCCCAAAAGCCAATAAAAGAGTCAGCCCCTGTTACCACTTTTAGGAGTTTCACAAAAGGACCAAGCTACACAACTGTAACATATATGCAGAGTCCCATGCAGGCTCCCTGCTTGTTGGTTCTGTCCCTGTGAGCCCTTATAAGTCCAGGTTGGTTGACTCTATGAGTTTTCTTGTGGTGTCCTTCACCCCTCTGGTTCTGACAATTTTTCTCCCCCTCTTCTGTAGGATTCCCCTAGCTCCACCTAATGTTTGGCTGTAGGTCTGCATCTGTTTCCACCAGTTACTGACCGAAGCCTCTCTGCTGACAACTGGGCTTGGCACCAATCTAGTCACAGGAAATGGCCAGTTCAGGCTACATTGCTATCTGAAATATTTGCTTTAATTTTTCTCCTTGACCCAGGATTTACTTACAGAGAAAATATATCTGTGTATAAATAGATCCTTAATTCTTTACTTTCAAAAAATGTATTAATCATCTTAAGCTAAAACACCCAAGAATCTCCCTTAAAGGTTCTGTTTTTTGTTTGTTTTTTGTTGGATTTTTTTGTGTGTGTGGTTTTAAGGATTTTTTGTTTGCTTGTTTAACAATCTTTGCCTTTTTTAAATTGAGGGTTGTGCTTGTTTGTTTGTTTGTTTGTTTGTTTGACACAGGGTCTCTCAACATAACACTGGATGTCCTGGAACTCACAATGCAGACCAGGCTGGCCTCGAACTCTCAGAGGTCCTCCTACCTCTGCCTCCTGAGTGCAGAGGTTAAAGACACCACCAGGTCCTGACAATTTTTTGCCTTTTATGCTTAGACTTTGATCTTCTTTTATAATTGTACTTTCCTTCTACATTGTATACTGATAGCTTTATATGTTGTGATTTGGGGTTACATTTTTTTCTTATCACTGATACCAATATTTACACAATTTCCTGCTAATTTTTATCAAGCAGATCTTTCCTGCTCACTTTTTCCTTTCTTGCTTTTGTGTAAGCTGTAGCACTTACAAACAACTCTTATAAATGAATTTCTGTTGTTTCTATTTTTAACCATTATTTTAACCTATATTTCTAAAAGAAAACTCAACCTACTTATATTTAGTAATTCCTGATGTGTTTTAACCTTCCTGAAAAATTCCTTTACTTATTGTTTCTTATTAAGTGTCATACTCTTTATCAAATGACAAGGCCTCCTCTACTTTCATAACTTCCCTTTTTGGTTTAATTAACCACTGTACTGGTGTCAAAATTTAAAAAAAAAATTCTCTAATGTTACTTCTCATCAGATCTTTATCTTCTCAAAAACACCAAGTCTTGCATATTTTCTTCTTTTCACTTTTACTTTCTTCCGCCTTCATCATGCACAACCATTCCTCATGGCTGAGTGAAGCAACCTCAGCTGTGACTACCAAGTTGTTACTAAACTGTCTTCACTTTTGAAATCACTTTAGTAATGATTTAGTTGTGATTATGTCCAACTATCTAAACTCTCAGTAATTACTAGGAGTTCATTATGAACTTTATCATTTCTTCTTTTAATACCCTTATATCTTGTGCTTTGTTTAGGAGGTGTACACCCTGGATGACAGTCTTCAAACTGGAAGACTATTTGTACATACAAACGGGGGCTCCTTTGCACTTTTTTACTTTTCAGATTCAAAGTGAATTGGTCTGGTGGTAGGCCCAAGTGTCAATAGTCCTTAGTACGTCTCCCCTGGAGAAACTATTGTTTATCCAGGCTGAGTTATAGACTTGTCCTTGGAAAGTTTTCCTGGGACAGAGGCCATGGCCAGCTGTTGTAACTGGAGCCAGAGAGGGTATGTGTGTAAGCTAGACAAGTCTTGATACTTTCCCTGTACACTGCTAGCCTGCTTCACCGGTCCAGTCTTCCTTGATTTTGCCTCAGGGCTACCTTTGGGACATCCCCAGAATCTGTCCCTGTTTTTTGCACATTCTCAATTATGTAGGCTTTTCCTTCAATCTACGATTTTCAGTTGGTTTGGATTTTTTTTCTTGTCTGTTTTCCATTAAACTTATCCATATCTTTTTTGTGGAATAATGTATCAAAGGTCTGATCTATTTCCAATAGTCTTACTAAAGTGTGTTGCTACCACTTTGTATCATTTTAAAGGGTGCTGGAGAAGAAAGAGCAATCTGTTCGATTAGTGGTCCTGAAGGGCACAGGAAAGTGTGCTTATTCGCCAGCACACAGCTGCCTTACAGTCCCATTGTGTCCTATCTTATGCTAATTTTGTCCAGAATGATCAGAAATCACATCATTTTGCTTCTATGAACACCTTGCCAATCTCTTCCTATCTGTGAATTTGTACTTGCAGACAAACCATACATGACATTACTTGTTCATATGTGCCGATATGTTCATCTTCCATCCATCTTTTTCTTTATACTTACCCAAGCTGGTATCTTTTCTCTCTTCACATTTCTTTCTAATGACACTTGCAATGTTTTTCTTCTAAGGACATCCCTGAGTCACTGAGCATATTCTAGCCATTCCCTTTGAACACAGTTGGCTCTGTGTAATGCCAATACTCTGAGGGCAAGTCTCAGTCTCTGTTTATAAAGCAAACACCCAGTGGTCACCAAGTACAAATAGTTTATCACACTTGAGACATTGTCAGTTAGTCAATTCAGATCAGAGACTCATGAGATCAGAATCTCCAGTCCACTGCTATTTCCAAAAACACACAATGGTCCCCTTGTTCCTGTGGCATGCTTTCTTCTCCCAGTGAAGTCCAATTCAAATTCCCTGGGCTCATTCCCCTCTGCCAGTGTTAGAGAGGCATGGTCTGCCCTTTTCTAGTCCCTGTTTGCAGTAGAACTGACCTGTGAGAGTGTCGCACTGGCACATTCAAGCTCACAAGGCTTTTTGTTGAAATTAAATCTAGATTTAGATATATCTGGGTGTATCTAGCATGTCAGGACCAGCCTCAGTCTAAAGGCTGGGATTGATCGGAGTATGGGCAAGACAGAAGGTAGAAACTATTGCACTGTACCATCTCATTCACAAAGGGAATCTTCAACAAGGCCTCTCACGTCTCTGAGCTAACCTCTAGGCCACACACACAATCTCAGCAGTGTTCTAACACTACTTACCATCCATGAGAGACTTTTCCAGAGAAGAGTATTTGTGCCAAATCTATGGTATTTGTGAGAATTTAAATTTGATTTCA
>NC_022021.1:25253337-25260044 GCF_000317375.1 Microtus ochrogaster
GAAGATGCATTTGAACTAAGTAAGAGACAAATAGTTACCACAATTAGAGTCATGTTATGGAAGGGGAAGGAAAGACAAGGGAAGGAAAGGGGAGCAAAGGGAAAGGAAGGAGAAATCAAAGAGAATAAATTGGGGAGGGAGGGAAAAAGAAACAAGAAAAAGTGAAGGAATGAAAAGGAAGAGGGGAGGGAGACATAAAAGGGAAAGGAAGGAGAAGAGAAATAAGAGGGGAAGGGAGGAGAGACAAGAAAGAAAGAAGAAGAGGAGAAGAAAGAGGAACACGTGTATTGCTAATAGGGATATATATATATATTTATACATCTATTGTCAAAAATTGCTACATGGGACCCCTACCGAAAAGGAATCAGAAAGACTGTAAGAGTCAGTGGGATGAAAGCCGCCAAAGAAACAGGGCCCTCTGGTCACGACAATATGGACTCACATATAAACTCACAGAGATTGACAACTGGCACCGGGCCTTCATGGGTCTACACCACATATTGTCCCAGCAGTAAGAGGGGAAGTGGACTCAAGCCCCATCCCTAACCCAGAAGCTACGTCCAAATGAGAACTACTCACCAAGGAGTAATTTCTCCAATGGAGTCTCACTGTGTATATAAACCACACTTAAGAGCAGGGCCCAGGACCAGGAGTAGATGGCTAACAAACTCAATGGTGTTTTTGGAAGGATTTTGTCTCATAATGCTTTGTCTAGACACTTTTTTAACCTTATAGATCTTTTGTCCTTATATTATGGTTTCCAATTTTATGTTTTTATAAAGTTTCTGTGTGTGCACAAATGTGTGTATCTCTGTGTCTATATATGTTTCTTATGGTTTTTTTTTTTTTGCTTTCTTTTTCCTATCTGTTTGTTTTCTAATGAGAGAGAAAAAAGAGATTTGGGTGGATGGGGAGGTGGGAAGAATCTGGAAGAAGTTTGGGAAAGAAGAACTGTGATCAGAATATATTGTATTTTTAAAAATCTATTTAAAAAATTATAGCCCTGTAGTTCCTCCAAAACCTAAACACAGAATTACCATATGGTTCAAAAACTATATCTTTGAGTCTATATCTAAAAGAATTGAAAACAGGACCTCTGAAATTTTTATGTTCATGGAAATGCTATTCCCAAAAACTATAGGTAGAAGCAATCCAGCAACAGGCAGCTACAAGAAATGCGATCTATATTTACCAGGCGATATTATTCAATCTCAGAAAAAGAAATGCATCGAAACTGGGGGCACATGCTACAACTTGGATGAAACATCAATATATAGGCTAAATGAAAACAGCTCGTTCAGGAGAAATGAAGACAACATTCAGAAGATTCAGCTCCCCTTTGCAACACAAACACACACACACACACACACACACACACACACACTTCCCAAAGGAGGTTACACAGGATTGGGCTTAATGGAAAAGGACAGAACACAGAAGCTAAACTGTAGACACTGAGCCACTGGCTTGGTTTTTTATTGCAGTGATTGCCCCGCTGCCTAGAAAGAAACCGGAAGCAGTAAGTGATATGTAGTGGTTCTGTACGGACTAGAAAGGAACCGGAAACAACGAGTGATGCCATCAGGATGGTGCTTGGAAATGTCTAGTCTCTGTGTAGTGTAGACTGCACAGCTCCTGCCCTGAAGCACTGCCTCAGTTCCCCTCATCGCTGACGGTGGAACTCGCAGCAGGAACTGAGTCAGAAACTATGTTGGTGTACCAGGTAGGAAGGGGGAAAGGTTAATGGTGGATGCTGTAAGTTGCTCACACATGTTCCAGTAGAAACAGACGGGAGAGTTGAAAAGGAACGTTAGTATTAAATCAAGGAGGCACGAACACAAGCAAGGAGCTTGTCATTGGGTGTGAGATAGCCAAGTGGCCTTGATAAGAGACAGGTGGCCTCTGCAAGGCAAGGCCAGCGTCAGCAGGCTGGCTGTCTAGCCCTACCCTGTACTTCCAGGGGCTATATACTTGTCGCTGGTGCTCTTTTGAGTATTCTTGTTGATAATGCAGCTTATTGCAACACACTAACTTCCAAGAAAGCCTCTACCTATTTCAGGCAGGAGACCCCAGACCATCCCAGAGAAAAGGCATTAAGATTAAGAACTATTAGGGCTATTTGATGGTACTGTGAAAACAGAGCCCTTGTACAATTAACAGAACTTGAAACACGTGCAAGGTCAGACGCTAACAACGCCGAACAAGGAACTCACAGCGAGCAGGCAGTCAAAGTCAATACTAACAAAGCAGAAGTCAGAGATGGACACCTGGTTGAAGGGGCAGAGGAGGTGGTCCTTCCGCCACCCCTAACCGAGTCAGCAGCACAGCCCACGAACACTACATAATTATGGAATATGTGAGCCTGCCATTGGCAGACGATTAACCAGCCTCAGTGGGGATTACCCTGGCCTTTGTTCAGTTTCCACCATTGTGATAAAACTAAGCAAAACAAGCAGCCCCCTAGACAGAGGATCATGACAGCCTTTTCCTCTCCTGGGTACCCTAATGCTTTCAGTTGTTTCAACTATCAGTTTTTCAGTTGTCCTTGATTTACCCACTTTTCCTTAATATTTTTTTAATATAGGCTGCATTCCCCTTTTTGTACTTCCATGCCAGTATATGCCTTTAATTTTCATTGGCAGAAGACCATGAACTTGGGAGCTGCTGCCCAGGTTGTGCTTTGGTGGCTGAGGCCTAATGGATGCCCTAGGTCCTTTCAACAAGCAGTTAGGTCCTGCCTTGCTCAGAATCCTGCATGCAAATGATATGTATGTGCTTTCAAAATTGCTAGCTGCCTCCCCTGAATAAAATAAACTTCCCATCAATGGCTGAGATTCTTGTATCTGCCTAGAGGAGCACTAAAGCCACTATAGTGACTGGCGAGGAAAGGAATCCCCGGTCAGGCTTGGACGGCAGCCAGAAGCAGCTCAGACTTTCTCACACACCTAAGATGCTCCTGGAACACAGATGGCTTGGTTCTGTAGTAAACACAACATAGTTAGATATTGGCCATGGCTAAAATTCCAAGTATGAGGTATTGAGAATGAAAGCAAAGATTTTTTAATATGAAATTCTAATGTCTAATATGATTTTTAAAAGTGTATGTTAAAACTCTCTGGACGTGGGAATAAAAGAATCCTGTACCACGTCCCGGAGTTAAGCAATGGGAATAGTGTCCTACATGTAGTCAGAGGACTTAGACACAACGTTACCGAGCACGGAGGACACAGTCGTAGTCAAGATCATAGAGGGGTGGAAGAAATCATCTGGAAAGGGTCTCAGTCCTGACCACAAATGCAAATCAGAACAAATACCTCAAAACATTTTGACCAGTCTACTGAACTTGACTTAGGAGCAGTGACCACAGACTTGCCTTTTCTGGAATTGGCTCAGGTGGAGAAGGGGGTTACAAAAGGAAATCAGGCTGTTCTGTGTTACTCCCTAAGAACTTCAAGCAAGGGGCTGAAGCTAAACCTTGATGGGGCCATTATCAGTGCGCAACATTATTTAAAAAAAAAAAAAACAGCCTAATGGAACCTAAAGGAATTCTCATGACCTTTTGACCCTGTTACATCAATATCTGAGCTGATTCCTAAGTCAGTGTGAGACCAGTTGCTTTCTTATTATTCATATATTGGAGTCCCGCTTCTTCAAATTCCAGATCTCTTAGCAATAATTTAACAGCAACCCCACAATGGCTCATTGTTTACCAGCGAGAGTCATCTTCATGTGACTCACCCCAAGTTCATTATTCAATCCTTTTCTAGTCCGTCTGGCTGTTTTCTCCCTTCTCTGTAACTACTCGAAAGTTCTGGATTTCTCATGGTACAAAACACAGACAGATGACTAAGAAGGGGGCATTTCCTTGACGGGATCTTGTTTTCTGCACGAGCACTGAGCAGAGAGCAGCCCTCATCCCCACCCACTTCTAAAAATATTCGATGTAGTGTTGTTGGTAGGTTCCACTCCATCAGCAGAAGGCTCTGCTCTTTCAAGTGCAAAATTATATATGATATAATTTTGTTTTAAAAATGAAGTCTGTTATAAAGAGAATGGAAGGCTGAGTTGGACCAAGCAAGAATCAACTACCCTTAAGCTGGAGTGAAAAGAAAGACTTCATTGAAACTGCACATCGTCCATCTCTGAACACGAGATAAAACGATCAGGACTCTGAACATTGCTTGCCGCAGAAAAGTTTTCTCAGGTATAAAACTTATCCATGTATTCTATTCACTTAATAGATAGCTATTAAGTAACACACCCGAGGAATACAAAGAACATGGAGTTCTGATCCTGGGCAGTTTTTTAGATTGTCATTTGGTGAGGTACATTTTCACTAAATTAATCATCCTAATTTCGGCTGCCACTCCTCTCTTAGGTCATGAAGGCTTAGAATCTAAAGTCGGCTTTTAGCAAGTTTTTGTTTGTTTATTTGTTAGTTTTCAGGCATGACGAAAATAAGAGCTCATGACAAGAGGGATGAAGGGGAAATTGAACCCACAGTAAACATCTCATCTCACAAGCTGGCCTTCGGCACAGAGCATGATCAGAGGTCTGCTTTGCAGCTGTTTCATCTCCCGACACTAATCGACTTCTACTACTTTTCCATGAACGTCTTCAGCAGATGCAAAGCAAAGAAGGATAACAAATGATTTACCTGATGGTTTGCCTGAAATTTCTCATCATGGCCCAGTGTGAGCCCACTGTTACCTTCCACAACCAGGACCAAGTGATAGCAATGCTTTTTTTTCCTTTCCCAATTCTTCTTTAACTTATTTGATTAGCATACCCATAGAAAACTGTTTTCAATGTATTTTTTATCTTTGACAGGTATTTTTGTTGCATGTTCTTTTATATTCCATATTCTAAAGTTTCTAAGTCATGGCGTATTTTGCACATATTTTGCTGTAATGTAAAGTGTTTTATATACAGTAGAGTGTCTACTTATATTCTTTGTCACTTACAGCAACATTTTAGAAAAATGATGAGGGCTCTTGGTATGATAGAAAACACATTACAATTTTATTTCTTTAGGAAAGAAGGAAATAAGTTACAGGTCAAGGTTTCCGTGCAGAGCTTCCAACTTTCAGAAATTTGTTGCTACTCCCCAGAGGATGAACCAGGAGTGATAAAATGACACAAAAGGTGACAACTGGACTCTGACTTTATGAACCTGACTTCAGAAAGACTTGGAGCAGCTGTGTGAATAAGCACAAATGTTCCAAGAACTGGAAACAGTTACACCATGCATTGAGTGAAGACAAGAGTAGGGAGGCAAACTCCACCTGGAACTTAGAGCTAAGGCCCCTGGGTTCCAGAGGAAGGGTTAGAGAGCTTACGATATAGGATGGAGCATTAGTGCTGTCTTTTTGAAAGACTCCAAAAGGCTTGCTTGGGCAGTGTAAGAACAATGTCCAAATTATCCAAAATGCAGATCTCTAATAGGGCAGTATAGATAAATATGAAAGAAGAAGGGAGTGTAAAATAGCAACAAGGATGTCTGAAAAAGTCATAAGAAATCATACTATTGACTGCATGCCTAAAAGAACATAATACAAGTAAGTTGGTATATAAATACAGACACACACACACACACATACATAGTTTAAATGAAATTTTCCCACATAGTCTGACAATGTATAGACTATCTGAAAAAATAAAACAGCAGGCATGAGAAGGCCTCTTTTGAGTGATTGGCCAAGAGACTCCCAAAACATACATCTTATTGCCACTGTCCCTGGTTGCCACCAAAGGTGGCAGGTAAGTCCCAGAGGCGGAAGGTAAGTCTCTGTTGCTGAACACATGCACTTCAGACACAGAACCCTGAGCAGGAAATGACCTGAAAGCCTCCTTCCTAAGGACTACTTATCATCCACCAGAAGTCTCAAGCTTCTAAAGAAGGAAGGCAACAATAGTCCTACCCCACTATGATGCTTATGAACCACAACAATGACCATAACAATGAGAGTGGCTTGAATATCTTGATGTTTACCAGCTGCTCTACAATTAGACTTAAGACCTGCTCAACAAGAAGCAGAAGGCAAAGTGTTCCTAGTACTGGAAACCTAGCCAATTACCCAGGAACATTGAAGCTATAGAATTTGGAGAAGAACCTACAACGGGCACTTTGATAAACCAGCATTAAACCCTAACTACATTCTAAATATCTGTCCTTATGTCCACAGTTAAGTGTAGCCCTCAGCCATCATAAAGACAACTTCTCTTTGCAACAGAGACCATCACAGAAAACAACAACGAAACAAAATGCAGAGTTGTGGAAAGCAATCTCAATGGATACATCTACAAAACAATCCCACACCCAAGACTTGGGATCGTTGTGGAAAAGGAGGTGGAAATTTTGTAAGATCCCGAGGAACAGGGAGATTGCTATGAGATTGTGTCTCTTTGAAATGTCAGAAGCTACACCCATAAAGTCTCACCACTATGACTGCCTAAACATCAGTTGAACAAGAGCAACAGTGATAGGCTAACATGATCAGGAGGCCTCAACCTAAACAAGAACTATAAGCAACTAAGGAATGCTGAGAGGGGGAGAAACAGTTGTTCCCTGAGAAGAGAACAAAAACTGGCTATCCAAGACCAAATGATCAGCCTTCAAAACATATACATACAAGTAACATTATACAGACTGATCAGGTTGTAACTTATACATTTAGGGGACTACACACACACACACACACACACAC
>NC_022021.1:25261104-25262584 GCF_000317375.1 Microtus ochrogaster
TTTCTAAATTCCCACACCCCTACCTTGGTAAGAGGTGTTCTTGTTGAGGCCAGTCCCCCACAATAGTCAAACAATGTTATTCAATGGTTGAGAGTGCTATTCTCTACGCTGTGGCCAGCATCAGGTAGAAGACTGAGAATGAAAAAAAAAAATTCTTTTTCTAATGGTTAAAGAAGACTCAGGAGCTGAAGGAAAGAAAATAAGAGCATAAAGCCAGGAGCCAACGACACAGCCGCACAGCCAGCCAGGGAGTAAGAAAGGAAGAAAGGTATATAGAATAAAGAAAGGTTAAAAAGATAAAATAAAAACCATTTTCCCAGAGGCAAAATGTAGTTAAAGAAAAATGGAATAATTTAAGTTAGAAAAGCTGACTAGAGACAAGCTAAGCCAAGACTGGGCATTTGTAGGTAAGAATATGTCTCCACTTAAAAAAAAATCTACTCTTAAGATTTCTTTTACAAACTTAGACAATGCTTTCTGGATTCACCCATACACACAAATTATAGTCTCTGTCTAAAGAGACAAGAGTAGAGGAATTTCAGGAGAATGATTGAAGTAACATAATAGGATGGATTAAATAGAGGTCCACATTTTAATCCAAGAATCTGGTAACAATGTAACTATTTTGTCCCTTTTGTACTTTAACACTTAGACTTTGGCTGAAAATGGGGAACACCTGCTGGCTTCTGTAGAGCCCTGTTGTTGCAAAAGGTTGTTTTTTCACTTGTGCCAATAAGACTAATAATAAAAAAGAATGGCTAATTTTTAATTGCACTCATCTGAGTGTGTGCCTGTGAATAAATCAGAAATTGCTTCTCTCTTTCTATCATGTGGGTTCAAAGGATCAAACTGAGGTCATCAGGCTTGGTAGCTCTTGTCTTTGCCCACTGACTCATCTAGCCAGCCCAGTTAAAACTAAATTCTATTGAAGGTTGACTACATCAAACATTCTAGTTGAGTGCACTGGGCCTCTTCTTTCAGCGGACCAGTAAGAAAGCACTGGTACTATTCATTTGGCTAAGGAAATCACATCTCAGTGAAGGCAGGTAATTCTCCCAAGAAATGAGGAGATCCAGGCTGACTCCCTTAAAACCTTTTAACCTCTCTATCTGTAGCTGTATTTTGAACACACACAAAAAAAAAAAGAACTGTAAAACAAAAGAGAAAACACCAATGTATGTTACTAAATTGTGAGTTTGCTATACGTCAGAAACACAAACATGTTTGTGTCTTCACACAGTGTCATAATTTACTGAATTCTTAAGCTATTCATCACCAAAGGAAGTCAGAACAGGAGATCAAACAGGATAGGAAACTAGAAGCAGGAGCTGATGCAGAGGTCCTGAGGGCATGCTGCTTCCCACCTTGCTCCTCGTGGCTTACTCAGCCTGTTATCTTATAGAACCACCAGCCTCGGGGTAGCCCCACCCACAAGGGGCTGGGCCCTCCTCCATCAGTCACTAATTAAGGAAATGCCCTA
>NC_022021.1:25264099-25264865 GCF_000317375.1 Microtus ochrogaster
TCCTCCCACCTACGTTCTAACCTATCAGGGCAAGCAGCTTCTTTATTTAATCAACCAATGACCTTCCTCCATCAAACCTAGAGGTCAACTTAATTAAAAAGCCCTTTTGTTTGATTAGACACTAGAAGAGTATATGTCAAAGATTTTTTAAGTACTTTACATTATGATCAACTACAATGAGATATCTGTATGGCAAATAAGGTGACACATTACTTAAAAACAGCAAATAACTGGTGAGATTGTTTGGCTATATAGATCAAGACTCATATCCAAAAAAAAAAAAAAAGAATAAAGAATCAAGTTTTGCTAGATCTTTGAGGAAAAAAATCACGTTTCCCCCTTAATCTTCATGAGTGAAGGTTTATGAGTGTTTCACCTGGATGTTTTTCTGTGCACCACATGCACGCCTGGTGTGCAGAGAGGGCAGAAGAAGGTGTTGGATCCCTGGAACTGAATTTGCACGTGGTTGGGAGCTGCCATGGGAATACTGGGACTCCAACCCGTGTTCTCTGCACGAGCAAGTGCTCTTAACTTCTGAACCATCTTTTCAGCCCCAAGACAAACGTTTTAAATATCCAGCCACAATAGCTGAGCAAGAACTGGAGAAAATAAATTGCATAGAGGAGGTGATTAAATCATTACGGTAGAGACAACGAAAGGGTGTCTAAGATGAAAATGCTGCAGCTCAAATGATATTTGGAGATTAAAGAAAAGAAAAGACCATTTCATAATTAAACCCTCTTAAATCTCTACTAAGATCAGATCA
>NC_022021.1:25265720-25271148 GCF_000317375.1 Microtus ochrogaster
GATCCTGGATGAATGGTCTTTGTGTAGGGTGATATTATCCAAATTAGGTCACAATAATTTCTGTTTGGGTTAGACTTGCCTCCTGGTCCTTACGATCTCTATCAAAGGCTGTAAATGAGACGCAGAGTCTATAGCATAGCAGAGAGGTAAGGTCTCTTACAGAGTCACCGGGACACTCCCAAGGCTGAGAGAGGGCTGTGGCCAATGGGATCATTGTACCAACCTACAGTTTGGGTGGGCTTTACACTATTTCTGAAGTTACTGGAAACAGTGGATTTCCCTGCGAGGCATTTTTCTGTTTGTGTGATGGAGAAACAAACCCTTATGGACAGAACTGACTTTCAGAAGACGGGACAATGTTATATTGTCCTTCAGTTAAATAGTAATCTTATAACTTTTTAGGCAGTTCTGAATGTCATGTCTCCACCCAGGTTGTAAGATAACTCAGATTCCATTCTTTTGAGCAAAAATCATGAAATAAAGTAGATTTGATTCTTTTGTTGTTGTTTGGTTGGTTTGGGGTTTTTGGTTGTTTTTGCTTTGTTTTGTTTTTTTTTTTGTTTTGGGGTTTTTTATTACATAGATGGGGAATTAAACATAAAAACAACCATGCTTGAACAGAAAGAGACAGCCTTTTCTTGATGAACTCCGATATACAAATATTCAAAATAACCTATGCCCTGCTACCGCCAGCTCCCTTTTCTGCAGCCTGAGGTGCAGGCTGCTTGCTGCCCCCTTGTGGCTAAGGAGAGGTATTAACGTGGGCCCACACAAAGTCATTCTCCTACTTCTAGTAACTTGGCCCTGCAGCTCTCAAGTGTAAACATCATAGATGACAGCCTGCTGCTTTGGGTTTATATCTTAGCTCTTCCATTTAGAAAGTGAATCTCCATAGAGGCGGTGATGGAGACACTACCTAAGAAAGATGCCCCATTTCTCTCCTGTCTCACTTTGTTTTCACTAAACACTGAAGTAGGGAAAAGAAAAGTCTTACCAGTGTTATATTCACTCCATTTTTTTAACTTACACTCCTCATGCAATTCCCCCACATCTCCTATCTTCCCGCCTGAATGCCCTAAATACACTGTGCCCCATGGTACAATTTTATCAACAGTTAGATTTGTTACATCATTCTTGATAATGCCACATAAATAAGAATACGTTTTGCAGCTCTGGTGTCTCAGTCCCATTTCTACTGCTGTGACAAAACACCAGAGCCAAGGCAACTTATAAAAGAGAGCATTGAATTGAGCCTGTGGTGTCAGGTGGCTAGAATCCACAAAAGCAGAGCAAAAACATGGCAGGGGGAACAGCTGAGAGCTCACATCTTGCTCCTTAAGTAGACAGAAAGAAAGCACACGGGGAACGAAACATTTCTTAAAGGCCCAAAGCCCATCCCCAGTGACAGCAGTGACATCCCCTAATCCTTTCCAACAGTTTCACTAACTGGGGGACCAAGTTCCCAAACATATGAGCGTATGGCCGTCATTCTAATTAATCCACCATATATAAATTCCAAATGAAGAGAGTATCCATCCGGGAAAGAATTCTTTTTAAAGAAAGCTATTTTCAGCGACAGTGAGATAGCCCAGCAGATCAAAGTATTTTCTAGGCAACCCTGATTACAGGAGTTCAATCCACAGATCCCACAGAGGAAGGAGAGACCCAACCCCCCATAGTGGGTCTCCAACCTCCACATCCACAGTAAGGCATGGGCCGACCCACACTTAGCTACATCATACACACACGTGGATTATATCGCAGATAATAACCGATATGATATGAAAATCTTTTTTTAAATATTTATTTATTTACTTATTATGTATACAATATTCTATCTGTGTATATGCCTGCAGGCCAGAAGAGGGCCCCAGACCTCATTACAGATGGTTGTGAGCCATCATGTGGTTTCCGGGAATTGAACTCAGGACCTCTGAAAGAGCAGGCAATGCTCTTAACCGCTGAGCCATCTCTCCAGCCCCCATGATATGAAAATCTTAAAACTAAAGCAGAGATATTTCAAATAAAAATGTTAAAATAGCAATGAAGCATGTTCTCAAACATATGCCTGAACACATTTGCTCTGAGTTTAACCTTACTCTTTCCTCTCTGTAAACATGTAACATTCTGAGAATCTCATAAGATTATGGACTTTGTTTATCATCCACAGATACACCTTCACTCCCTTGGAACTTAGCACAGTTAAGATTCTTTCAAACCCTGTGACCTACGGAATCATCCTATGATCTCATTTACCCAAATGGGGAAAGGATGTGGGAGGGGAGTAAAGTTCTTTGGCAACCTTTAAGTCAATGTTACTGCACCGGAATTCTACATATGTCTGTCATTAAGACGCTGCATGTGAATCTCTCTTGAGAAGTCTTTACTTGTGACTTCGTGTCGTGTCTGCTCCCAAAACTCCCCTCTCCGGATGCCTGTGCTTCTTCAATCTGGTTAAAACCTTTTCTTAACAAGTTCCAACTTTGCTTCCTACTGATTCGTTCTGAAATTCCTTCCTATGTCAAAGTCAAGAATTCCCACTCCACCTGGACTGAGGTCTCTGAACTCTTCAGGCTGCCACGCGTTGGCAGCACTGGGCGGTATCCCCTACTCCCACTGCCCCCTGGAAACCTGAGGTTCCGTCTTATCAGTCATGAGCAAAGGATTTGGATGGATGGCGGTTCCAGAGAAAAGATGATTTTTATGACTGAGAAAGTGTGTTAAAAGAGAAAATTGGACCGAGATGCTGAAAATACGTCCTGCCAAGATGAGTTCTGGCTATGGGAACTGAAGGAGAGACCTTTGAGTACATGCAGCCAAGGGGAAGAGATATATAGGTGACAGAAAGTAAAATTTCTACAAACATGAACCAAAACTGAAACCAAGATATGCTGATTCATTATCCTTCCGGCTTACCTTAATAAAGCGACTGCTCGTTCAGGCCCAGCCTCAGCAATGCTGGAGTTCCACGCCAGTCAGAAGGTCATAGGATGAGATCCTGCCTTAAATAAATACATACACAAATAAACAAACAAACTGAGTAACAACAAAACCACACAGAGAAAGGGAATCTCCAAAACCTGTCTACCAATGTTGAAACAGAAGAGGGCACTAAAGAGCTAAGAAAACCACTTTGCCAGCTGTCCTGTAAATTACTGCTGACCTGGGAAAGTAAAATACACCCAAACAGACAGAAGGAGGGGAAAACCTGCATCCACACAAGTTACTATTCAAAAGTATGAAGTAACAAGCAAAATGTTTCCCATGAGGAGAATTGCAAAACAATCCACAAAGCAGAGAAAAATGAAACAAAACAGGCAATCTAAATTAAATATCCTTTAAATAAGCATCTGCAGGGAGTTAGAGAATCTCAAAAGGGTATACTTACTTAAAAGTTGAATTAGAAAAAACACACAAGATAGTGTGAGATGAGACTTAACTGACTCAAAGATTTAAAAATTCCTCAGAGAAGAAGCCTGAGTTGGAAAGTAGTCAAGAAAGAACCGGTCAGATAGAGAGTGTGATCGAGATCATAAGCCAAGGCTAAAGTACCAAAATGATGACGATGAAGAAAAGATGCAGAAGAGACTCGCACGCAAGACATCCAAAAGTAGGCAGCAAGAGCAAGAGCTTCCAAGAAAGTGAGAGCCAAAGAAGGCAATAACGCAGATAATCCTAAGAACAACCCAAACACGGAACACGTAAAAAGAGTTGTTGTTCTATGTATTTTACTCATACGTGTGTGTTTGTAACATGCAATACATATTATAAGCATGAATGGAAGATAAATGAATCTTGAGCCTAGATTAGCAGAAAAGCAACAGGAAAATATATAAAACATAGTAAATACAATAAAATAACATGAGCTAATTATATCAACAAATAAAACAGACTTAACCAGACCTTTTCTAAAATTATGAATTGGCTTATACAACAAAACCAAGCCCTGCTGTAACTAACACGCCCATTTTAAACATTCGCAATTCAAAAAGGTTGGCCCAAGTACATATAAATAAGAATCCACTAATTTCATGAATGCTTTTTACATGAGGAAAACTTCAAATTTATAAATATTAAATAAGCCAAAACTTCAGCTTCATAAATCTGAAGGACCCAGTTTACCAAAATGAGTGGTTATGAATCTGTATTTTTATTCAATAACAGACACCATCTTAGGAAGTCAGCTTCAGAAAATCCAAAGGAAATACACAGAAACACAGTAGTAGAGGGCACAACACTTTACTGTCATCCAAGTCCAAGGGAGAAAAATTTTCTCTACCCAGTCAGTGTAATTTATTACTGCTTACTATTTCATTTCATAAACTATTAACCTAGATTTCCTACTAAAACATGGTAATTTGTAACTTAGCTCCTTAAAAGGGGGCTCCAAACATATAGAAAGATCCTCAAAATCTTATTACCAAACATCCCATGCTCCCATTCCTCCCATCGTCATAGGCAACTGTGATTGACAGATTGTCTGTTTTCCTACTCTACGTTGCTAAGTAGAATCATATATATATCATCTTTCCTATATTCAGGGTTCATATGCATTGGCGCATGTGCTAATACTTCTCTTTTTTTTCTAATAACATTACACTGGGTAATATTATTTATATTATTTAATATATAATTAATATTATATCCACACTGGGTGTACAGTAGTCTAACCACTTGCCATGTGATGGTCCTGTGGGTTATGGATAATGCCACTTTCATCATTCATACACATGTTTTTGTATGTAAGTGTGTTTGCATTTTTTTTTTGAGGTATAAACCAAGCCATGGAATTGCTGGGTTAAGAGATAAATCTAATTTTAAGATTTTGCAGAGCTGCTCGTCTGTTAACAAATGACTACACCATTTTACGTCCTTATTGATAAACATATAAGTTTCCATTACCCACTTGTCAGCATCATTGGCTAAAACATGGTTTAGATTTTATTTTTGTAATAACTACTGGTGTTGAGCTTATTCAGTTGCTTATTGATGACTGTGTATCATTTTTGGAGAGATAAATCTCTGTTCAGATTCTCTACACATTTTAATTTGGTTATTTTTATTGTTCCTTTATAATAGTTCTATATATGTTCTCAATGCAATCCTCTGGTCTTACGTGCCATTTGAAAAAAGTTTCCTGTGAATTCTCATGGCGGTATGCTTGACTCATGCTCTACCATGCCTGAGTCCCTTAAAACCTGCTTCCTGTACATTTGTTCTGCATTTCCCCTGAGAGTAAACATGAGAAACTTCCCATGCTAAAGCATCTTAGTTGACTCACACTCCAGTCCATCACAGCAAAAGAAGGAGGGAGAAGATGAGCAAGGAAGTCAGGACCAAGAGGGGCGCACCCACCCACGGAGACAGTGGGGCTGATCTATTGGGAGCTCACCAAGGCCAGCTGGACTGTGACTGAAAAAGCATGGGA
>NC_022021.1:25271604-25288748 GCF_000317375.1 Microtus ochrogaster
GGGAGGAGTGGGAGGCTGGGAGGAGGCGGAAATTTTTTTTTCTCAATAAAAAAAAATTGTAAAAGTTGCATTGAAAAAGGCTAATTTTCTGGCCACTGACTCCATCTTCTATACAGAGCAACAGTACCACCTTCTGGAGGTCTAAAGAAAGCAGAGGGGTCTTTTTCAGAACTTAGGAACAATTTTCACAAAATATAATTGTCATCACTACTTAGATAATGACAGTGAGCTATTGCATGTAGACACCGTGTTAGGAATGCTTTAATAATGGGAGAATCTACAAGATCACAAGGTATCTAAGAGACAATATGAAAACGAGCAAGAGACACAAATGGGACAGAGAAGGTCACAAAAGATTGCTGCTGCAATGAGAAAAGACAAGAGAAATGAAAACTTAGCCTTTTCTTTTAGTCCATTGAAGAGGGTAGATAAAACACAAGACAGAAAAAAAATATATAAACCTTTACTCTAGGGGGCTGGAGAGATGGCTCAGTGGTTAAGAGCATTGCCTGCTCTTCCAAAGGTCCTGAGTTCAATTCCCAGCAACCACATGGTGGCTCACAACCATCTGTAATGAGGTCTGGTGCCCTCTTCTGGTCTGCAAACACACACAGACAGAATATTGTATACATAATAAATAAATATTTAAAAAAAACCTTTACTCTAAACCAAATAAAGCAGTAGATGCAAGGAAATGTCGGCTCTCTCTGACTCTGCTATCTTTCTCCCAGAATTCAGTTCTGTCCTCCCCACCTACCTCAGTTCTGCCCTATCAAGAGGCCAAGGAAGTTTCTTTATTCAACCAATGAAAGCAGCACAAATAAATACAGAACCTCCTACACCAATAAAGCAAAGAAAGCCAGCCTGCAAACCACAATCTCAGAAAACTTAGACAACAATGCGGACACTGAGAGAGACTTACATAGACATAATCTACATGGGAAGTAGAAAGTAGAAAAAGACAAGATTTCCTGAGTAAATTATGAGCATGGGGACCTTGGGGGAGGCTTGAAGGGGGAGGGGAGAGGCAGGGAGGGGAGCAGAGAAAAATGTAGAGCTCAATAAATATCAATAAAATCCCTGGTGTGCCCCATTGTTTATGAGGACAACAGTCATATTAGATTAGGTCTGACCGTGTGATCTCATTTGATCATTATTACTTCCTTAATTAAAGTCTCTCAACTGGGCGTGTCAGCACACACCTTTAATCCCAGCACTCAGGAAGCAGAGGCTACCCTGATCTACAGAGCAAGTTCCAGGACAGCTAAGGCTCCAAAGAGAAACCCTGCCTTAAAAAAAAAAAAAAAAAAAAAAAAGTTCTCAATTTGAATATAGTCACTTTGTCACATTCTGAGGTGTACTGGCAGCTAGGATTTTAATCTATGAATTTAGAAGGAAGGATACAATTTAGTTCACAATATTTACAAATAAGTGCATATGGCTCTCACAGCATCTCTCAGGCACACTTTTCCAGTTATTTTTCAACAGTTTGGATGATTGAATATTGGCCCTTACTTTTTAATCATCCAATCCATAGCTGTTCAGTAGAAGTCCCAACAGGACAATCATCTCAAAGTGATACTGAAAACAACAACAACAACAAAACACTTAAAAAACTTAGGTTAACCGCAAAGTGAAGACTAACCCTGCACCCCCTCCTTTGGCAGCCAGGACAGACCTAGCAAGACTAGGCCCCTGACTCAGCAGAATGTACTGAGCCCTCGACCTTGCCCAGCCTTGCCCAACTTTGCCCAACCTTGCACTAACTACTTACTGGGAGGATCAGAAGTTAGCTGGCGACTCTGGATGTGCCTTACTGATATGATGATGGAATGCAGTAACCGGCCCACCACCACCATCACCACCACCACCACCATGACTCCAAGTATGGCAACTTTTCTGCAGCTGCAGCTGACAAATCAGCTCAGAACAGCTTCCCCAGCCTGGATGTGTGCCAATCCTGACACTGTTAGGATGCAACTAGCAGACCCCGAGATGACCCCCTTGCTCTACCCTCAAAATATACCCTGCCCCAGTGCCCAAGTGCAGCTCAGGTTCCTCCTATACCACCCATTGTATCAGACAGACGGAAAGAGGACATGAGTTAACCCATAATTAAAAAGACACCTTGAAGCTGGGAGGTCGTGGCACACGCCTTTAATCCCAGCACTTGGGAGGCAGAGGCAGGTGAATCTCTGTGAATTTAATATCAGCTGGTCTACAAGAGCTAGTTCCAGGACAGATTCCAAAGCTACAGAGAAATCTTGCCTCACAAAACAAACAAAAAAGACTCTTTGGTTTTGCATCAAATCTGGTCTCTTGGTGGTTTGGGGGTTCCAGACTCTGGGCACAACAAAGATCTTCTCAAAGAAAGTGAATTGAATAGTTCTTGGTGGAGTTAAAATTCAACTCGGAGGCAAATAGAGAGATCCCCATTCTGTACAAGAGAAAACTAGCATCCAGAATTTAAGGAACTTCCATGGTTATGTGGATAAATGGAATCACTGGGATTTGAACGAGGTCAATGTCAACACCAGAGGCACCAAGCGTAGCTGATTATTTACTTCATCCCCTAAACGGCCCTGATGGGAGTTTAGTGAGCCATAACAGAGTCCAAAAAAATTGACTTTTAAAAGTTATTACTGTGTGGGTGTGTGTTTCTTCACGAGCATACACATGTTCATATATGCATACATGCCACCACATACATGTAGAGATCAGAGGACAACTTTTGGGATTTGGTTCTAGTGTAGGTTCCGGAGATGTGTGGTGTTTGGATGATAACGCCCCACCCCCAAAGGCTCACATATTTGAATGTTTGAGCTCCAGTTTATGGAAACATTTGGGAAAGGTTAGCAGGTGTGGCTTTGTAGGAGAAAGCTTGTCACCTGGGGTGGATTTTGATTTCCATGCCATTTCCCAATTAGCTCTCTTCCTGCCTCACATTTGTGGCTCAAGATGTGAGGTTTCAGCTTCTGCCCTATACCAACTTTGCCTTTCTGCCTGCTGCCATGTCTCCTATCTTGATGGCCGTGGACTCTAGCATTCTGGAATCATGAACCCCCAAAGTAAATACTTTCTTTTATAGGATACCCTAATTGGGGTGTCCTATCATAGAAACAGAGAAGTAACTAACACAGGATCTACCTCAGGTTGTCTGGATTTTCCATGCTGAGTCATCTCAACAGCCCCAGGAAATTGATTTCTCGATTAACATAGTAATAACTCATAACTTTTTAACTTAGGTGAAGGAATCTGCAGTTTCCATGTCTCACGTCCTCCCCACTTAGACTTGGGACTTGGGAATGCTAATAGAATTCCCCACTTCTCTGTGTCTCGGTTCCTTCAACTAAAGCCAAGAAAAATACCATGGCTGTGATTTTAATACAATCTGTCCTTTCAGAAGCACGAGCTGAATTTAATTCCTTGCGTAGAATATTAGGGGGTAGAAACAAATGGGATCTTTAAGAGCCAATTTGAGAGCTGCTTTCATGAGTGGGTTGAAGCTACTCAGGAGATCAATGGATTCACTGGTAAATAAATGTGTTATCTCAGAAAAATCATGCTCAACGAGTTAGCCCCACTTAGGTATCTCTTGACAGGTGAGGTCCAGCACAGCTGTGACTTCTGCTAGCAAGACCTTCACCAGAAGGTCAAAATGGAAATGACAGTCACCTGACTATTTAGAAAGACTATGACCATATGTATGTTACAACTTTCTGCACACACACAAAAAAAAATGCATTTAAATACAGAACCATATAGCAACATTTATATTTCTTTCACTACTATCTTAAAATTCCCCAGTTCCAACACGTGGTAGGCCATTTCCTCTGCAAAACACAAGCATTTGATGAGGCAGTAGAATAACACATGTAAATCTCTGGGGTATTTTCTTCATGAGTCAGGATTCAGTACTCACATGTTCAAAATTATTTGAACACAACAACTTCCCAGAAAAACTAATTTTCACTGAAGCAATAATAGATATAATATAATATTCTTTCTATTCTCTCAAAAAAGAACAGGGGTTTGGGCCATATTAATGCAGTTCTGAAATTTTCATAACTAGTGTCTCTATTGAGAATAGATTACAACCTTTTCCCCCATAACCAGTTAACGAGTCCCTGAAAAGATGCTATGAAAAGCTATTTGCCATCAGGGCAAACTTAATGGCAAAACAGAGAAACTGTGAGAAATGAGAGAACCACGGCTTTTGTTTTTCAGAATTTAATATTTTCAAAAAGACAGAAAATATAAAAGTTATCAAAAATATGAGAGTTCATTTGGGGGAAAAGTAGTAGGATTGAAACTTGCAGCTGATTTATGGTAGAGTCAGAACCATGGCATCTATAGCTGTCCAGTGTGAAGCCCTCCTACAGAAAGGCAGGAACAGGATGGACGAGAAACACCTAAGTCCTGCCCTGTGGCTTCCCAAGGTCCAAAGGGAACATCATTTTGTGCGCTTAGATACTACTTCCTCAAGAATCCACTCAATGCCATTCAAAAAACCCGTCAGAGTTTCAGCCTCCATATCCTGGACCTGCGAGCAGATGAGAGAGGATGCTGTCAGTTCAAACCAGAATCCTAATGAGTGGCATTTTTCTAGATATTATTTTTTGAAGAGCTGAAATAAAGTGACCCGAACAAAGACTAAGTTCCGCAAGCACTATCACTGGGAGCAGTTGTGTAAATAAGTGATCTCTAACGTCTTCTAAACACTTCAGTGTGTGTCGTATTTCCTAGTACTCAGCTCTAGAAATGGGAGAGACAGGCTTCTAGCACATTTCTCCAAAGGATCCACTTTAAAAACTAAAACTCAGCCCCGAAGCTACAGAGAAACCTTGTCTCGAAAAACAAACAAAACAAAACAAAACAAAACAAACTAGAACATTCTTTAATGAACCTAACCAGTCAACTAATAAATGTGACATACTACAAAGCTAACTAGACCCAAATGGACCTAACAGACCTTAGAGAACATTTTATCCAAAAGCTGGAGAATATATACTTTTCTCCAACATAGATTGGAACCAGTCTTTAGATTAGACATTATTTTAGACCACAAAATCTTCAACAATGGTAAAGACTAAGTGGAAAAAAAATATGTATTTTTATGGTTAAATACAGAAATAACAACAAAAAGTTAGAAATGGGAAAATACATAGACTTCACATGCTATTAAACAAACAATGAGCCAGTGGATAAATTAGAAAGACAAATAAAAATGGGAAAAATTTACCAAATATAAGGGAT
This sequence comes from Microtus ochrogaster, assembly GCF_000317375.1. NCBI lineage: Eukaryota > Metazoa > Chordata > Mammalia > Rodentia > Cricetidae > Microtus > Microtus ochrogaster. The sequence continues at coordinate 25,276,861 of NC_022021.1, forward strand.
ACAGCAAACACAGTATAAAAAGGCAAGTTGGAGCAACAAATACCTATATTAAAATATGCACACACGCACACACACACAATTTCAGAAGTGGGGCATACTTGGGGCCCAAGTCCCAGTAAATAAATAAGATTTTAAACACACGTGCTAACAATGTATCTCAGGAGTTCAGGGCAAAACAAACACCATATTATGAGATGGGAAGAAACAACCAAGAAGACAGTAGAAATAAATGAAACCATGAATTTAAAATCACAAAGGATAAATAGTTGGTCCTGGATTTTAAATAGAATCAACACACCTTTAGCTAGATTGGGGGAAAAAGGAAGATCTTTAGCCCCAACACTTGGGAGGCAGAGGCAGAGGCAGGTAGATATCTATGAGTTCAAGACTAGCCTGATCTACATAGCAAGTCCAGGATAGCCAGAACTACACATTATTACTCAAAAGTAGTAGTAGTAGTAGTAGTAGTAGTAGTAGTAATAATAATAATAGATTAAAACAAAAACAATTGACCAATAGAGACTAGTACAAACAATTTATCTGTGGAGTTTCATGCCAACTATCATATGAAAAAAGATTTTATTATTCAAATAAACTTCAAAGCACTAACCTATGAGATGATAGTAGTGGTGGGCACCAAACCCTTGGGTCTCCTGTATTTTGAGTAGGTACTTCACCACTGAGCAACACTCACGCTGTCATCCCCAACGACCTGTATTTTAACATGAGGAATGCTACTCATCCTAAGAGTCTTAAAGCATACACACTGGTGCTGAGAAAGCACAGGAGTGAGGTCCTTACAACCTCTCCCAGTTACTGTCTTACTGTTCCTACAACAGGAGAGGTGAGTAAGGAACAAGTGACCAAGTCAAATTTATTACCACCCATCAATCAAGGCCTTAAATCATTTTAGAATGGCAGTTCATTTAAAAAACAAACGCTATCATTCTAATTGTGTCCCCTAAAGTTCTGGGTGTCAGAGACTTGACCCCCACCCCACACTGCTGTTAGGGAGCGGTGGAACTTTCAAGAAGTGGTGACTTCTGGGAGGTCACTTGGGATGTTCCTTGAAGGTCATCCTGGGACTCAGTCCCATCCTCTTTCTCTTCCTCTTTTGCTCTAAGACAGAGGTTTCCTCTATCATGTGTTCATAGTATGATGATCTGCCTTGTCACAGCCTCAGAATCAAGACGGTCAACTGATCGTGAACTAAAACATTAAAAACTGAGAGAATATATGCCCTTTTTCCTTTTTTAAGTTATTGTCTTATAGCTATTTTGTTACCATAAAAGAAAGCTCAAAAAGACACATACATGCAAACATACATGTACACCTGTGTAAATAAATACGTACCATAGAAAGTACACTAAAAATCAATTTTTTGTCATCAAAGCAGTTAGGTTAGGACCTTACCATCCACGGGTGGTTTAGAAGGCTGAGACGCAGCTCATGAGCTAAATAAAAACAGGGCATTCTTTTTACATCCGCTTGAGAAGTACAAGATAAAACCAGCAGTGGTCTTCCTGAAGATCCAAAAGCTGGATCTGTCATGGCCATAATACGAGAAAATTCATCTTGCCATTCATGTCCTAAGGAATTTAAGTTTAAATATGCAATTTGTATCACTCTAAAAATAATTATACTTAAAAATAGCACACAAACGAATTAAATTTTTTACCAGGATTTAAACATAATAAGCTGTCTTTATTTCTGAGATTTATTTATTGTTCTGCCAAAAAATTATATTAAACTGTCTTTCAAATTAGATAGAAATTTTTATAATGCCATAAAGAAATACCACAGCATGTGGTAAACAAAATCCCAGGCCATTCTTCTATATTAGCTTGCCAAGAATCTTAGACTATAGATACAAGCCACTGTTTCTTTTTCTGCCTAAGAACTTTCAGAGTTAACGCTAGGCATTTTATTTAGAAAAGCAGTTACAGATGGAGATAAAGAGGACAGACTCTTAGAAGCAGGCATGTTCCTTTGACTGTTGGATCATTAACATATTGGTTAGAGTCAAACTAGTCCGTCGCTGGTGGATTTGCCCTCTATTGCTATAGTTAGTGTCAACACAGAGGATTCAAATGCTTTGCAGTTAGGTATGATAGGTATGATACACTTGTAATACTCGCAATCAGGAGAATGAGGCAGAGTAAATGTCATAAGTTCAAGGCCAGCCCAGGCAACATAGTGATGTCCAGGCTCAGATTTTACACACCAGCTTCAGTCTTAGGAGGGGATGCCCCTGAGGATGAACAGCGGAAGTGTTCTTGGTGACTACAGAATTATGCCCTGTACTGGTAGAAAGGTATTCTATGAAAACATCCTTTTCCTCCACAGGATCAGAAAACAAAAGAATACTTGCTTCAAACTCAATTCCTACCTCTGTGCTCAGGCAAAAAGCATTTGTTTCTACACTTCCCTCAGGAGCAGTCAGTCTACCAGAAAAGCGGCAGGGGCAATTTCTCATCCTATCACTGTTGATAGAAAGCTATGGCTTCATTTGAGAAAAAGATATAGAAAATAGGGCTCCTCTCACCAGAATAGCAGCAGATCAAGACATGCCTCTTTCATGAAAGACCAGAGGTCTCCTATCCTACCACTAAGCTCGTAATGAAAATCTAGCTAAGCTTTATGGAAAAAATTCAGTAAGTAGGTATAGATTATTTTTGTATTCTATGTTTTCATTTATTTGTTATTATCCATCATGGCTTGATGTGGGATGCCCTCTCTGTATTTTGAGAATATGTTGTATAACCATGGGTTAATAAAGAAGCTGTTTGGGCCTATGGCAGGGAGGGTATAGCTAGAATGGAGATCCTAGCAGAGAGACAGGGAGAAAGAAAGTGGAGTCGGGGAGATGCCAGCAGTCACTGGAGGAGTAAGATGCCAGAACATTACCGGTGAGCCACAGAGCATGAGGCGATACACAGACTATTAGAAACGAGTTAGTTTATATATAAGAGCCAGTCAGTAAGAAGCCTGAGCCACTGGCCAGGCAATTACAGTTAATATCAAGCCTCTGAGTGATTGGACTGGTGGGCGGGAGAGGAACTGATCCAGCGGCACCAGACAGGACACGGAAAAGCTACAATGCTTGGGACTGAGTCTGAGGCCTCAATTATGAACCAGGCTAATACCCTACTTTTTCTACTATTTTACAGGGGCCTATTGGGACCAAGACGAGATGAAAGCATGTTCTCTTTCAGTTGTAGCTCTCATCATATCTCCACCCACAAATACAGCGTCTGACCTCTACAACTACTGTTTGATGAACAAATCGATCTACCTTTTATTCTGCTTCTAATTTTTCCTTTTGCAGATAGCCCTATAATACAGATAATAATTCATTATTTTCTTATGAATAATTTATACAGGATTTCTAAGTATAATTTCCTCCAGGACTTAACAGATTGGCAGAGAAATAAATTCATTGTAAATTAAAATCAACACATTAAATAACTATGACATATGTATCATGTGCATATTATATACAAGCAATATGCATACTAGATCATTTATTTATAGTTATATTTATCTTGTACACAGAGGATTGGGAGGAAGTTATAATACTGGTTCAAGATTCAATGACAGCAATGTCATACCAAAACAATGTCAATGACAATTATTCAGAGTATATGGAGAGTGTTATGAACCCACTGATTTAATTAATTTTAATCTACACAACTAACATTCTATCTCCACACCTCTCTACAGTATGTGTAAGAATAAAACAATAAATTTTCAGTTATCTACATAAATTATTTGAATATATCAGAGGAAGAGAAAGCATCAGTAATTTTAAAATGTCAGCTATTTAAAAACGTGCCTATAGAATCAAGCTTAGGCACATATCAGGACTCTGTGGTGCTTACAGAAACCAGACATCCTAGATAATGGGCAAAATCTATGGATCACAGTGTGGCATGCTAGGAAGTTCCGATGTAGTCCTAACACTAACACTAGTGACAGTAATGGCCAGAAAAATCACAGTGGTAAAATCTAACTAATGTAGTATTGTGGTGCTGTAAAAATATGATTATTTATTTTGCAAAGAATGCTGTACCTTGGAGAAGAAATATAAGAATGCTTACGCTTATGAGCTTCGCCGTTTGCCACATAGATGAAGCCATCTACAACTTCACACACCTTCTGAATCTGTGGAATCACACTGTAGCGGCTTCCTTGTTCATTGCCTTCACTCTGTAGGCTGAACATCTTGTTAACGGTGCTTGTGTGCTCTTCCCTTGCCCTGTCTCTCTCCTTCCTGCAAGAAGAAAATATACGCGTATATAAGAAAAAAAAATATGAAACAGGTTCCATCCCTCTGCAATAGATGTTCCGCTGCTGATGTTTCAGGCAGCCTTACCTGGTAGTCGAATATAATATCAGGATATTGAATTTATGTTGATTGCTCAACTGAAAATTGACTCCAGATCCAATACCTACATGAGAAAGTTGGTTATGCAAACAAGCCAATAATAATAAAAAAAAAAACACTTAAAAATTCCTCTGAAAGATTACGCAGTGAAATCAAAAGGGGCAAAGGGGGAAAAAGTAGCAAGTTACATGCAACTTTGGAATAAATAGCCGTGCTTGTGATGAGGAGAGCAAGTTGTATGAACGTTGGCAGCACAGATACAGAGCGCACTGAGCGCATCCTGACTTTCCAGTCTCCAGGCAATGTGACAAGCATCACAGTAGCAGCTGGGGCATGGCAACTACTTCTATTTATCCTCAACATGACTCCTATTCATAGTTTGCATTTCCACTGGTCTTATGACCCATCTATATAGTCAGTGGAGACCCCCTTCTTCCCGTCTGAGAAACCGTTCACAAACATGACTTGCAGCATTAGAAATGCCGTAGAAACTGAGCCAGAACAGCAGATGCTGAAATTTGGAATTAGAGCAGTGCGGATTAGAATCCTAAACTTGCCACGAAAATGAAATAACCTCTACTTCCTAGGGATTCCTGTGAGGGTTGCCTGAGATCTAATATTTGATACCCTTAGGTTGCTAACTATTGGCTTCTTACTGCTGTGTGTCTGAGTCACCCAACAGTTGCTACCCCTTTCTTAGCCTCTTCTGTTTTGTTGATGGTGGGAGTTTTGTTAATGATCAATGTATTTTTTGGCCCCCTGGAAACATCCTGATTCCATAGCTCTAGTTCTTGCTAGAAACTTGTCCCCTCCCATCTGTCCACTTCTCTCTGTGGCCATTCTCCTTTTAGTAAAAATTAACAACCTGTAATTTCTTTCAACCAGTCCTCTAAATTCTCTTGCTTTAACTAGCCTTTCCTGCAACAGTAGATACCTTACTTAATACTTACTTACATATCTAAGGGTTTCTCTTCTCTACAAAGCCATGGGCCTCCAGATATACAAACAAATTGACATCGTCTGTTCCCACTTAACTCATTGAAGACTACTCCAGTCTTTCATCCCCGAACTCTTGACTTCTACTTAAATAAGGTATGTTACATCACATCGTTCTAAGCATACCTTGTATAGATTTGGACTTGTAAGTACTATTTAAAATATAACTATCCCAAGTCACATGATCCTCTAGCCTCCAGCCATGTTATTCCACAAAAAGTACATGGAAAGAGAACCAGACATTTCTGCTTTGTTTTTACCAGTTTAATTTCCAGAAATTATCCATTCAACACACCTAACTGGAGTCCAACTTATTATGCAACCAATATTCTTCTCTGCCATAGATTGACATTTTCAAGCAATCACAAGTCACTGTAAAGAGAATGTAATTGCCATTTCACAACTGTCGACTTTCCTCATATCTTCTGGCTTTTTCTGAAGGGTTGCCTGAAACTGGCCTGCCTTAGGTAATACTTGTCTTGCCATGGACTCCCAGTTATCAAAATTGCTTATTTCCTCATATCCTATAGTGAAGAAGTGGGCTGATTTCTCTACTTCCAATGACTTGTCTAAACCATTACTCAAGAACCATCTGGAATAGTTCCATCTGAAAAAGACACCATTCAGCTGGAGAGCAGTCTCTTCGTCTGCAACCTTCCCATCATGGTCATCCCTTCCCCTATTGCAGACTTCAGACATGCAGGTCACTATCTTTCTCTCTAGCCTCCTAAACTTCCAAGTCTATGGGAACCTGAACCGTCTATGGCTCCAAAATGTTAATTTCTTCAGATCTTGCTCTGATCTGGACATATAATCCGTAAGTCATTAATTTAACATGGGTGTGTGTTAGTTACTTTTCTACTGCTATGACAAAACACCATGATTAAGGTAACTTATAAGAGAAAGCACTTAAAGCCAGGCAGTGGTGGTGCACACCGTTAATCCCAGCACTCAGAAGGCAGAGGCAGGCGGATCTCTTTGAGTTCGAGGCCAGCCTGGTCTATAAGAGCTAGTTCCAAGACAGGCTCCAAAGCTACAAAGAAACCCTGTCTCGATAAACCACACAAAAAAAAATAAAAAGAAAGCACTTAATTGGGGGGGCTCATGATTCCAAACAGAGTCTGTGCCCATCATTGAAATGATCATAGCAACAGGCAGGCTGTAGCAGCTGCTGAGAGCTGACATCTGAGCCACAAGCACAAGGCAGAGGGAGGGCTAACTAGGAATGGTGTGAGAGCTTTTGAGACCTCAAAACCCTCCCTTAGTGATGCACCTCCTCAAAAAAGAGCCACATCGGAGGCCATGTTCATTCAAACCACCATAGTGTGGAACCTATGATATGTCTGTCATTACAGATACAAGTAAAAATAAAACTGACAAGATCTCTAGCTCCTGCCACCAAAAGCAATAGCCACTCAAAAAAAAAAAAAAGGAAAAAAGAAAACAGAAAAAAACAATAGCCACAAAAAGTCATTCTCCTCTGGTTATTCCTTACCCTAGTGAATGACTTTAAACCCAACAGAAACCACAAGACAGAAATCTGCTATCCTTACTACATAATCATTAAGAACAGTTAATTGCATCAATTTTCATCCTCAATTCATTCTTTTTCATCCAATGACTCCTTTCATATATATTTTAATCGTAGATTATAGCAGTTTCTTTAGGCCCTTCTAACCAGTTTTTTTACTCAGGAGTCAGAGTAAACTTTTCTAAAGTGAAATCTTGATCCCCTCAGCCCTCTGATGAAATTTCTTCAGCAGCTTCCACATACTTAAGCTTCCCAAGTGTTGTTGGTGGTGGTTACCTGGCTCTGGTAGATTTATAGACACTTCAGAACTTTGTGCTTTTAGCCTTCTTGGTTTTTTTTTAAATATTTATTTATTTATTTATTATGTATACAATATTCTGTATGTATGTATGTCTACAGGCCAGAAGAAGACACCAGACCTCATTCCAGATGGTTGTGAACCACCATGTGGTTGCTGGGAATTGAACTCACGACCTTTGGAAGAGCAGGCAATGCTCTTAACCTCTGAGCCATCTCTCCAGGCCCCTAGCCTTCTTGTTTTAAGAGAACAATACAGCTAATACTGATGAGTCTTCGCTGGCATCTTCTTCAATGCGCAGCCTTCTTTGATTCTTATGTTTCTGTTCAGAAACTAACTGATCATATTCTAATTACCCCAGGACTTGTGTCTGTAGCCTCACTTAGAGCCACTGTCTCCATGGAGGACCAAGATTTGTTCTAAATCTCTGAATCTGCGCTGTATAGTGAGTAAAACACACCTTACATTGCATTGCTACTCCTGTTTATGACACTTGCTCACCTTACCAAAGGTCACATACTGTTTTGTGGGTTGTTTTCTGTTTATTTGTTTGTTTTTTGTTGTTCTTTTCTGTAGAGGGGAGGTAATAATACAGCTCTTTTTTTAAAAATCCCAACATGTATAAAAAATAATTGGCAAAGAGATGTTCAATGGCTTTTCTTGACAAATTGTTCTTATTGTAAACACGATATGGACTGTTAAAACACAGTAACTTATTTTAACATATTAAATTCTAAGTTATACAAATTTGAGAAATTAAGAAAAATATACTTCTTATATTAATTTTTTTCCAGTGGGACCAGGGAGTGTGTCCACCAATTTCTAGACTTAATTACAATTTCTAGATAAAATTCCAAGATTTAATTTTAAAAATGCCCCTCCTTTAGCACTAACATCAAGCTCCTAGTGCTAGAATTACTATGTATTATACATTAACATGAAAATTAAATTACCATCAATCTGCCTATGAGGCAAACCAGCAGTAGGGCAGAGTTCCTCAGAAGACATCAAACTCAACACCAACGATGTGTTCAGTTCTTCCAAACCTGGTCCAAACATAGCAAATCGGGGTTCGTTCTGAATGATCAATGAGTGTAAGAAGGAGGTAACAGCTCCGTACACAGGACGGCTGGCTTTCGAGGCTCTTCTCGTATACGGACAGCACATTTTATAACTGCAGAAAATTCTCAGAATTAGAAAATAAAACATTTCACTTTTGTTCATTTGAGAATATATCACTTACTGAGTCCTTGCAAGGCATAGTAATATTGAGATTATAGTTTCAACCCTCCCAGACAGTTGGTGAGAGGCACCATTGTAACATGTATGCAGAGTGCCATGGCAGGGAAGAACACGAAGAGCTAGAGAATGGGAGGAATCACGAAGCTACAGAACCCCCCCCGAGGAAGATGTTCTTTACCTTCTTATCTTTTATTTAGTTTCTTTCATGAAACACCAATATTTGTCTGAATAGCAGAAACTAATTATATGGAAGAGTAACTGTTCTCTTCCTGAGAAAGATTTTTATCTCTCATCCTAGAGTATGTGGCCATGTTTGGACAACTTTATCTTCACATCTGGGGAAGAGGAGGCTGTGCTACCAGCATCAACTTAGCAGAACCAGAGATGCTGCCATACATTCTACAGTTTCCAGGATCGTCCCCTACAACTGCTCCAAATGTCACTAATGTTAAGATCGAGAGTCCCCACAATAAGGATGGACTACAGATATTTAGTGTTAAATCCCAGAAATTTTAAAATATCACTAAAGCTACTAATATCAAACTTCTTAAACACTCCTTTCATAGACTCCAAAGCAACAGTTCATTCAAAACAATAAATACATACACAAAGGCACCCAAATATATCTCATTGAAAATTAGCAAAATAAAAACCACGTGAAAGAAGCCATGACAGGGAGAACAACAACGCCAGTTTTTTCCTTGGGCAGCTGAGGAGAGGGCACCTGAAATGTCCCTATCCTATAGCCACACTGATGAATTTCTTGAATATCACCATAGAACCTTCATCTGGCGATGGATGGAGATATAGACAGAGACCCACATTGGAGCACTGGACTGAGCTCCCAAAGTCCAAATGAGGAGCAGAAGGAGAGAGAACATGAGCAAAGAAGTCAGGACCGCGAGGGGTGCGCCCACCCACTGAGATGGCAGGGTTGATCTTATGGGAGTTCACCAAGGCCAACTAGTCTGGGACTGATGTAGCATGTGATCAAACCGGACTCTCTGAACGTGGCTGACAATGAGGGCTGACTGAAAAGCCAAGAACAATGGCACTGGGTTTTGACCCTACTGCATTTACTGGCTTTGTGGGAGCCAAGCCAGTTTGGATGCACACCTTCCTAGACCTGGATGGACACGGGAGGACCTTGGACTTCCCACAGGGCAGGGAACCCTGACTGCTCTTTGGACTGGAAAGGGAGGGGAAGGGGAATTGGGGGGAGGGGGATGGAAATGGGAGGTGGGGAGGAGGTGGAAATTTTTAATTAAAAAAAAAAGAAAAGAAAAAAAAAGAAGCTATGACAGCTTAGCAGGTAAATGTCACCAAGACTGATGTTCTGAGTTTGATCCCAGGGACCCATTTGGTGGAAAGAGAGGATGGACTCCCAAAGGTCATCCCTCTGACCTCCATAAGTACCATAGCATGTGTGTGTCTACCCACACAAACACACAATAAATAATAGTAATTTTTAAAAAAATGTCTCAAAAATGGTTTTCTTCCCAGTCAAAAAGAATTGTTTTCTGATCTCTGGACATTCTTTCTCTGGTTATGGCATTTATAATTTAACAAAACAAAACATATTAGAAAGATTATGAGAATTTTAAGAAATGTCTTCCTTCTTGCCAACTGTATCACATATAATTAATTGAAAACTGGTTGGTCACCACAGGGAAATAACACAAAAGGTTAAAGCTGTAAGAGTCTCATGAAAAAAGTCAATTAGCTCAAACCCATGACTTTTTTAAAGGGGTCATTTAGACAAATTCCATGCAACTAATTAGTAGCAGTGTTAGAACTAGCGTGGCCTACTTTAGTGTAAAATTTATTATCTCCTGCTAATTCACAGAAATTGATACTTACACCTTCATGTAATCAAAACAGGTGCTGTTGGTGACCTCAGATATAGGCTTTTTTAAGATCTCTAGATCCGGAAGTGACTTCCAATCAACCGAAGACCAAGAAGGGAGGTCCCGCAAGAGAAAATATCTCCAGAGGATTGGGTCTCTTACGGTTTCATTCCAGTAACGGTCTGTACTTCCCAACTGGCACAGATCATGGGGTGAAAGAAAGGACAAGATATACAGCTGCACATCGATCTGAAACAGAGGCGACCGAGCGCGCGCGTAAGAAAAGGAGCACAGCTGAGATAATCAACAAGGAATTGCTCTCTTAAAGGGCAACTGAGAGAGCCCTTCTTCATACTACCAAGTCTTGTCTTCCTCCACCCAGAGAAAAATCAAAACTCAACGTTTTCATTCCTAACACCTATGAAACATTCTTGGAAGTTCAAGGCCTCGTCTTTGAAGCAAAATAACAACTTCCATATTTTTCTTTCTGTGGGTATTTTGATATACCAGTTAATAATTTCTCTCTCAGAATAAACGTGTTATCGAGTGGAAATTTTTCTGATTTTTAACCACTAGATCAAATGAAAGTGTGTGGCTCTGTCGTCTGAATTTCTCTATTTAGCCTATTAATCCGTTTCAAAGGACACAGGTAAAAAGCCTGGGGAGTTTTCATTTGGAATGAATGTCAGTGGGACGCACCAATAATCCAACTGAGATAAAAGAAATGTAATAATCAACAATGTGTGAGCTCTTCATTTTTTGATCTTTCTCTGAAACTTTAAATGATATGCACTCTTCTTGTGATCTGTTCTAACCTGAGGCCCTTATAACTTCGTTTATTTTTCAATTACGTAGTAGTTTTGTCATTTAAGGCCTGTGAAACTTCCTTGCTCCAGGCGATAACTGGAATACACTGAGCCTGGGACTGAAGATAGGATGTGCAGAACAGAGACAGTGGGATGCTTTCCCAAGCTAACCCGTTTCCCTAAAACAGATTTCCACATATCCTATTTGGACCGCTGACAATCTGTGGGCGATCTCGCTGGTCACTAGTGAGAGACGTGGGGCGACCCTGGCTGGCTGGGGCACACCAAGAGTCAACGTCCAGGCGACTCTGGGCACTGTCGTGCCAGGCGAGCACACACCCGGAAGTGGCTGGCCTGCGCTCTGGGCTGGCTTACCGGCAGCCGCGTCAGCGCGCTGGTCTCCTCCTCCGTCTCCTCCCGGGAGACCGTCCGCGCCGCCCGCTCCTTGCCCACCGAGTGCCAGAAGGTCCTCCAGCCGCTCAGGATGGCGGCCTCCAGGCGGCCCCAGTCGCTGGCGGGCGGCGGCGAGCCGGCTCCGCGGGGCTCGCTTCCAGCCATGGCCGCCGTCACCGCGCGACGAAGCCCGGCGCACCCGCTTGCTGGTCGCTCGGCCTCCGTCTCCGCCTCCGCCCGCCGCGCTGGGCCGCCCGGGGCTGACCTACTGGGCGCGGTTCCGGCCAGAGGTCCGCGCCAACCATCGCTCACCCACTCGTGCTGGTCACCACAGCCAGCTCTTTCACCATTGCTGGGGACCCTCTGACCCCGGAATGACTCTGCCCTA
>NC_022021.1:25288886-25320146 GCF_000317375.1 Microtus ochrogaster
CCTCCTTACCCCAGACTATACTATAACACACACACCCCCCACACACACACCGACTGCCCCCTCTGCCCTACCTCCTTACCCCAGACTATACTATATCACACACACACACACACACGCACACGCACACACTTGATCTCTGGCTCCTGGCTCTATTCACTGCAAGGACCTAGGAGCGATGGTTTGTTCAATAGCTACCCTTCTCTGTGATATTGGTCCTAATTACACTTGCTTCTCCTTAAGAATTAGGTATAAGTGGGCTGTGCATCCGTGTCTTGGAATCACCAATTTACCAATTTCTTGGAGCTTCGTAAAAACTGAGCCTACAGAGACTATCAGGAGGCTGCGGAACTAAAGTTCTCCAAGAAGCCATATCTGTATTAAAGATATTGCAGGATATGTGACATTGACTGACTAGCACATCCTGCTTTGGAGAAAGAGTCTTGCGGCTGGAGAGCCAAAACTGCCTCAGTAATGTCCTTTAATAGCGCCTTACCTTCAATCACTGTATTCGGTCTAACCTTCTCAGGAGTATTAGGTAAAACTTGTGGTTAGGAAGCTAGGAAACATCTAGCCTTTACAAATGTTTTAAGATTTTAATTTAAGTATAGTTTTGTGAGTATCTGCATGAGTCGCAGGATCCTGGGTCTGGAACTTGCAGCTGTGTGCCACCCACTCAGGTCCACGTAAGAACAGTACATGCTCTTAATTGCTGAGCCGTCATCTCTCCAGCCCCCTTTACCTATTCTTAAAGTAAATAATGTAACATCTGAAATCCAGAGATTTACCCAATTTCATCTAGGCTGGGTACATAATGCTGCCATGAATGTAGGTGGTAAATGTATTTCATATATGGCCTTTGTTCTTGTGAACTGCTTGCTTCCGCAACTCAGTGTGCCATTCAAGGTAACTTGAGTACTCTCTGGCCGTGGCCACTCATATTTTGTTTACGTAAGAGTTGTTATTTTGCCTCAAAAAATAGCCCAATCATTAGATACTTTATACCAAAATGGCGTCTTAAGTTCACTACAAAAATTTAAGTACACTAAAAATTTGTTCAATGATCGATGAAAGAAAATTTGATAGGAAAACAATGTGGTATTCTTAAAAGCAACAAGTGAATTTTTAGTCTTTTGGAAGCCATGTCTATTCTGCTCACTTTAATCTTTTTTAAAAGGAGGTAGACTATATTATATAGCCCTGGATATGGTTCCTTTAGGAAAGACACTTGGTAGCATGTATCAGATATTTTCAAATAGACTATCTCAATCTAAATTTGTCAACCGGTAAGTGCTTACCACTCCACGATACCCAGCTATATTGTTTTTGTGAAAACATTTAAATTTTATTATCTGCATATACAATTGGCTTAACCTCTATTGTCAAAATGTTCTCTTATATCTAATCCATAGGATATTTAAAAATTAATCCCATTTTTTAATCTTCAAAGTAGAAGGCGAGATCCACATCTTTATAAACATTAAACCTTTAAAGAACATACTAGGCTACCAGAAAGTCACCAGTATATAAATATTAAAACAGTGGAGAATTAATAATATATGGCACATGGAACAGTACTTACTGCTCAATAGTAGACCATAAATGCTTTGCAATAGGGCCCATCATTCAGAAAGTAGTAGCTGAGGATCTGAATGACAAGAAGTTCAACAAAGCTTGACGACCGGGCAATTGGGGCTCTGTGAGAATCTAAATTTAAAATAATTTTTCCATACGCCATTGCTAGCAAATAGGTCAAGCATAGGCTCGGGTCATCAGGAAAAGGTAAGAATTACTTATAAGGCATTTCTCCTCCCTACGTTGTTTTATTTTCATAGAAAGAAAATTAGCATGAGAAACTAAGTCAGTTAAGCATGAAGAAACAAAATGCCACTGCTCTTGTATTACAAGGAAATGTGAATTATCTATTGAATGAGAATTCAGATTCCTTATAGAAATATATTTGTGGAAAGTAAGATTAATGGACTGGAGAGGTGGATCAGTGGTTAGGAGTTCCTCCTGCTCTTGCAGAGGATGGAAGTTGGAATCCTAACACCCACCCCAGTTGACTCATGTCACCTGAAACTCTAGCTCCAGATATCTGAAGCCTCTAGCCTCTGAGGGCCATGAGCACAGAAATGCACCATTTAAACATACTTAAAAATAATAAAAAGACATAGAATATTAAAAGCCAAAAAGACTTAGTAATTTATATAGGATTATAGTTAGGATGGCAGGGCTGTGAATTAATTCAGGCCTTCTAGCTCCACAACTCACTATCTGAATCATTATGCTAACCTGTCTGCAAGTTATTAGGACCAGAAAAAAAGCATTCAAAAATCAGGACAGCAAACTGAGAGGAAATGTTTTTATTCTGATGCAAGAATAAAATATAAAACAAAACAAGAAACAAGTACAGGAATGTGGTTTTATTTTATTAATCATGTTCCAAAACACTGTAGTTGGAAAATGTCACTAAAAGTTGCAAAAACAAAACTACTCAACACCAGCATAAGTATATAATGAATACTTTTAATTCCGGCTATATTAAGCTTATGTTAATATAATACTTCCATAATGTATTTCATTTTATATTAAAAGAACTCAGGATAAGTAATACTAGAGAACTATGGAATCCTGGATTCTGTGGCAGATGGGTTATCCTCATAGTTACAAAAGGGACCCTAAAAGATGGACCAAGGATACAAGCAATCTAAAGTAGACCATGTTAGTAGCAGTGGGTTTTTAAAGTGTCATGAAGATAAGTCAGACAACAACTTCACACACAGCTCATACATTTTGATGAAGATCAGAGCACTGACGGCAAGGCTGTAACACTAGGAATGTAACTTTATGGTGGGCTTTTAGTCATGACTCTTACCTCACTCTACTGTATGCAAAAGACAAGGGAATGCCATATGTGCCTTAACACCAAATAATACACAGTAGCCAAAAAGCCTATAAACATAGTAAGAGACAGTCTCTTAGTCTTTTTGTTGTTGTTGTTTTTGTTTTATGACACAGGGTTTCTGTGTAATAGCCCTAGCTGTCCTGAAACTTCCTTTGTAGACCAGGCTGGACTCAAACTCACATTCAAGTCTCACAGCCCGATCCATATCAGAAAATTCATACATTTAAGGATAAACATTTAAGGATTGTGGGAAAATCTATAACATTTTACATCTTAGTAAACAGCAGCGAATTCCAACTAAAGATAAAGTGATTTTTCACTAGAAGTAGGAAAACAAAACCCACTGAACATCAGCATGAATATATAATGTATACATTAATTGTGACATATTAAGTACCTCTTAATGTAATATTCCCAAACTATGTTACCTCATATTGTGTTTTAAATATATAGGGAAGTGATATTAAAGAAACTACAGAGTTTGGCTTCTGTGGACAGATATAGGAACCTTACAGAAGACAGAAAAGGGAACTGGAAGGGAGTAGGGAACTACTTGGAATGAATAAAATGCCAAGGCCTTTAGGCAGTAGACATTAGGAATGCCACTGATAAGAAGTCCATTCAAGCCGGGCGGTGGTGGCGCACGCCTTTAATCCCAGCACTTGGGAGGCAGAGGCAGGAGGATCTCTGTGAGTTCGAGGCCAGCCTGGTCTACAAAGGGAGTTCCAGGAAAGGCTCCAAAGCTATAGAGAAACCCTGTCTCGAAAAACAAACAAAAAAAAAAAAAAGAAGTCCATTCAATGCAGCAAAAGTGAGAAGGTTGTAGGGGGTGACTTCCCTAAGAAAATCTTTGAGAGTACTGAATATACAAGGTATCTAAATAACAGGATGGAAATTGAAGACAGGTGCTTAGATGTGCCGTTCTCATCACTCTAAATAAACAGCACCCATCTCCAAGTCACACTTGTCCCTTACACCCTACATCATGCTCAATAGCATTATCCCTTGACATGCTGTATATTCCTCATCCACTGATGGATGATAGTGTTTCCAAAGCTATATCCTTGGTGCCTAGACAAGACATGGCATGTAGTAGGCATACAACAGTTGTTGAAAAAAATCGATTGGAGGCTTAACTATTGTCCATATGTGGAATATTTGGTATTTTGAGGTTACTTCATTCTACATAAAAGAATTTACGCATCAAGATTAAATGAATACAAAATGTGTTGTTCATTTATAATACCACAGTAAAAAGTACTGCAACTATTATGGTCTACAAATTGTTCTCCAATTGTTTGGGGAGGGAGTAAATTATACAAAAGCACCCAAGAATACCCTCATAATTGTACCAACCAGTGAGTCCACAAAGGTAATAAAGGCAAAACATGAAGTTCTCAGCTTCTGAAGACAAGGTCTTGTTTTCTCAGGTTTAGTATCCAAGTAACACTTTACTCTTCTGAGGAATATATTTTCCTTTTTGATGTATGAACCACTGGTATAGAGGGCATGGCAGTTTGGAATGCAATAGCAGCAACGCTTTTGTGCAAAATTTGGCATTTCAAATCATGCCTCATTAATTCAAAAAACATAACTACCTACCATGCAATGAACAGTATGTGCAAAGGTAAAATTTTAAGATATGGAGTTCATTTAATAGTAAGAAAAATAATTACAACACATTGTGCTGTGGTAATGTGGGAAAAGGAAGACAGAAAATATGAAGGAATATCTAATTTCTATTGGACAGGGCTGAAAACAGCCTCTGGACACAGTATTACTAAAAGTACATCATACAAGTAAATTATTTACCTGACCACAAAGAAAGGCCTGGAAATAATGGTGTCTACAAAGGTACTGAGGCTGAAACACATAAGTGCATTGGGAAAGTACTGGAAGAACTTGATTAATTGACTATGACCCACTGAAAAAGTCTGTGCTTCTAAAAATCACATTAAAGATTATTTAATTTTAGAAAGCCAAAGTATTTTCATAATAAAACTTGCTAAAATGTTAGGAAACATAAAAATCTTGGTTTTATAAAGATATGCCAGGAGTTGAAGCAGGGATGGAGGAATCTCCCCTAGCTACCATTGCCTATTCAGAATTTTGTTAATCAAAAAGGAGCCTGTAATTTTGATGTTTGAAAAAATGTTGATCTAGAAGACAAATCAGAGTGAGTATAGAAATGAGGCTGGGAAGGTAAACCTTCTGTTTCTCTTCCTGAAAAACTACACAAAACTGTGGGGGGAGGGGTGAAGCAGAGAAGATTTTCCATTAAAAATGAAGTATCTGTCTTTTGCTCATACTGAACTTAAAATTACTGTGCAGTCAGTATTTAATAGGCAGTTAGAAATAAACTTCAGAGGAAGCAAGGAGACTGGGGCTCAAGTTCCTGGCAGGGAAATCAGCCTGATATTATGGGCACTGCAAGCCAAACGGCTGTGAAAGATATTCTTTAGCATGAGCATTTGGAGTAAAAAGCAAGAAAGAGAAAGAAGAACAGAACTTACATGAAGACAGAAAGTGAGAAACAACAAGAAAACAAGGAACTAGAAAAGACTGGTCATCAAAAAATAGGCAACCTATTTTTCTTTAAAACAGAAAAATGAGTAAATATAAGTTGACCCCTTCAGAATTTAAAAGAACAACAGTAGAGGTGACTAATGAATTTGACTCTACCACAGGGGGGAAGAACAGGCACCTTCGTTGCTTACAGTCAACGTTCTTCTAAGTGAAGTCACGCATGTAGAAACACACTCTGAAAGACTACATGTCTTCCACATAACTAAGTCTCCTAAGAATAAACAGCTGATGGAGGATTAATACAGTGTTGAAAGCCAGCTAAGACAGAAGAGGAAACAATGGGGGAGAGTAGTTCAGATGACGTCCCATGAAATGCAGGGCAAAGAAAGCATGAAAGAGGCTCACTAAGAGTCAGAAGAACAGTCAAGAAAGAAACCTGTAAAAAGGATAAAAGCTGTAGAATAAAAATAGAGAGAAACCAATAAAAACAAGGAAATTTTAAAAGCTGAAAAGCGGAGAATTGTTATCAGTTACTGAAACTTAAGATTTTAGAAAGAGAAACTGAGTATGGCTAATGCACAAGGTGCAGGAGCAGAAATTACTGGAATGTAAAGATGTCATTGGGACAGAAGTCTAGTGTATCAGAAGGGATCATCATACAGACTATCCCAAGACAACAGAAGTTGAGGTAGGCAGAAAGTTGGTGAGCAAGACAGCAAACTAGGCTCTCTGACCATCAGCATTTCAATCCTAATAAAGGCAAAACATATGTAAAGTTCATTATATGCAAAGATGTGCCCTAAAAGCATCTGAACTGATAGAATCATTTACACTGATTTTTATCTTCATTATTGGAGAAACCATGCAGTTTTTGTTTTAAACAAAATAAGAAAAATAATTTATAAAGTAGCTAAGTCAATAATTTAAGTATTAGTAATACATGGCAAAATAAATACAATGGTTCATTCCTAAAATCTTTTGCCATTTAGATTACTGGAAATGAAATCTAAATATAGTTTAATCTTTTAATTGCCTACATTTATACTGATCTATATATCTGAAACAAGGAGAAAACTGATTTTCATCTTTGAAGTATGCAGATTTGTGTTACATATATTTTACCACAGTGAAATATAACTGGGGTCCTCCTCACCAGTGGCAGGATTGTATGCAGTTCAGTTCAGTTAGAATAACATATATGCTATTTCAGAAAGGAAAGACTACTTTTTCACAGATTTAGGACTATACAATGAATGGTGATAGCATTAGAGAAGGGTAGCCATGCTGGGCATCTCTACGTAGTGTATATACTTAGGATCAGTGTAGACATCGCCTCTCCTGAAGCCTTCTTTTCCATCTCACCCATCTTCTTCCAAGCAGTGAGGACAGATGAACACCTAGCTACAGCGCTGCTGAAAGAAGCTCAGGATCTGCTTAGCATTCGCAGTGTTCCACTCCTGCTCTTTCAGAGGTCCTTCACACACCGACACATACTTCTTCAAAATTTTTTCTCCTACTTCTCGGAAATCCAAAGGCTCTTTGTGTGTGGTGCAACTTGCTCCAAAAACATCAGTATCAACTTCATTATTTTCTGACTGTAGATCTGTGCAATGCTTTAATCCCCAGTAGCACATTTCTCCGCTGTACATCATAGCCAGCACATGAATATCACTAAATATTCCTGGGAAGGTCATTTATTTTGAAATTAGAGTTAAGTTTATAGAAAGCAACATCAGCTATTGAAAAACTCATAATGTCTTTAGCAATAAACATTTTTCATACCATTTACTAATGCTCAGAAAAGCCCACTATCACTAGCACAATTCTAACTAAATCAATGCTGTGTCTTTTACCTAGATAAGAAATTCCCCAAACAAAGCAGAGTATTGTCAAATAATATTTTAAATAACGATTTAGTTATTCTTAACATTTCTATGAGGCCTCTTTAGGACCTTCTTTGAGAATTAATTTCACTGGTGGAACCCTTCTAGATTATAGCCTAAATTCTGTACATAACTTCAGAACTCTCATAAATTTTCTGAACTGAATCCATGAACACAAAGTTTATTTTGAAGGATGCTCTAGGATCAGTGATATAACTATATTGTTATAATACATCTTATATTTGAGTACACTAACAGTCTTATGTATTATCATGTGTTTGGTAGGCCATACAATTCTAAACTATCACAGATGCTAAAGATATCCAAGTTGCTTTGTATCACTAGTAAAAAAGAATACCAGGACAATTTCCATCAAAAGATGACTATTCCTTTAACATTATTCCCAGAAATTTTGCAATTAAATATTTAAGGTCAAAGCATGTTAATTTGTTATAAAGACAAATTAGACTTAGAATAAGAGATCTAGGTAGACCAGGAGTAGTAGGAATATACATTATATATATATTTTTTTTTTTTTTGGTTTTTCGAGACAGGGTTTCTCTGTGGCTTTGGAGCCTGTCCTGGAACTAGCTCTGTAGACCAGGCTGGTCTCGAACTCACAGAGATCCGCCTGCCTCTGCCTCCCGAGTGCTGGGATTAAAGGCATGCGCCACCACCGCCCGGCCACATTATATTTTCTATGTGTAAAGCAATTTCTACCTATCAAGTACAATTAGCACATAAAAAGCCCTAAAAGTCTGTATCCTTTAAAACTTACTTCTAGTATGATATTAATAGCCAAATCTAGTTCTTGTCAAAACAAAAGTAACATGATACATTAACTCTTCTAAATTAACTACAGGTTCTGCATCCTGTTGACCTCCATGGGTACCTACATATATGCACATAAATTCACTCACACATGAACACATGAATAAAAGCAAAACTACACACACACACACACACACACACACACACACACACACACACACCCCTCACATCTTACTATGTAACTCTGACTGTCCTGGAACTCACTATACAGAACAAGCTGATCTTGAACTCACAATTTCTTATGCCTTTGCTTCTTGAGTACTGGGATTTTTATAAAGACTTGTGCCAATACATGTAGCTAAAACTAAACATGTTTTAAGTGTTTTTCTACATTATATGAAAAAAACTGTAGTTCTTGCATTCATTTTAAATCTTGTATGAAATTTCAATGAGAGTAGTTAGCAAGCTTTCTAAAATCTTAAAAAAAAAAAAAAGAAAACTTCACTTAGAAATGTTAACAAGAAATCACCTTACCTGTACTCAGTAATTTAGCTGTGTCTAGGTCTTGGAAAGAAACACCTTCATTTAACTGGATAGGGCATCGATAATTTAGCATCTGCAGCAAGTAATTGATCCCATCAACAAGGTACTAAATAAAGAAATCAAATAAATTACAGCATTATGCACAGAACTATAAACAAGTACTTTCTGCCTCATTCTTTACTCATGGATAAATGGACCGATACAGAAGTACATATAATTACTATGATATTCCAATGGCATAAAGACTTATCACCCTGAGACTATTGCAATCTAAGTAAACCCTCCCAAATAATGAGTATGGAACAAGGAGGAAATATCAACCACAAACACAAGCTGCAGCAATGCAGTTATTAAAAAAATGTTATCAAAGGATGAATTTAGTTGTAAACATGAATTCAAAAAACCTTTAAAAATAAATACGGAGTTTTGTTTGTTTTGCAGTACTTGGTACTTAACCTAGGGCATCATGAATGCTAGACAAGTATCCTACATTGAACTATATATTGAAATATAGTGAACTATATTTTAGCTCGTTTTATGATTCAGATATAACTAATTTTTTCTACCTAAAAGTATGGCTTCCCATTTCCAAGACTATGCAAACTATGGGTACATTTAGACTGAGCTGGAATTCTTAGGGACACAATACTAAGATTCATGTCTTTGGAATAAAAATTGTTAGAACAGATAGTGTCATATTGTTTTAGGAGCAGAGTCCTACAGGCTTCTCAGGATTACCTTGCTTACAAAGAGACACACAAAACAAAACTTCTTTCACCAAAGAAAATATTTAGAAATTAACAGCTTTATCTTATATTCAAACAAAATTAAAACTCAAGAACCTGAGAAACACATGTAGTAGTCTTCAAATGCTGTTCTTTCATGTGTCATCTTAGTCTTTACAGAAATCCCAAGAGCACAGCCTGTGAACCTAAAATGTAGGTCTACTAGCCCAGAACCTCTGATTTCACTACTGTTATAAAATGTAGGTCTACTAGCCCAGAATCTCTGATTTCAGTACTGTTATTATAAAATGTTCTAAAGTCTGTAAAGCTAACAATCAAAATCATAAATGAAATTGTTTCTTACCTTCTGGAGCAAGTTAGATTTTCTCAGGAGCCACTCCCTTCTCTTAGTTAGAGAGTGACAGTACATATATAACAGGGCTCCTCGTCTCCAAGAGAGGCATTCCAGTAGCTCATCCCCAAGCAAATCGCACAGCTGAAAAGAAACACAAAAGGCATATCCACAAAAAAGCCATACATTTACAAAATCAAACTTCTAAAGAAAATTAAGCAACTAAAAGCATTCTCATTTCACAGAATGTGTCCAGATTAGGTTACAGAGAAATGCTTATGCTTGAATTAAGTAGAAATATTGTCATCTGTTGGTATATATACAGCAAAATAACTCTTTAATTTCAAGTAGTATTAAAAATTAAGTTGAAATTAAAGAGTTATTTTGCTGTATATATTAAGTAGAAATATTGTCATCTGTTGGTATATATACAGCAAAATAACTCTTTAATTTCAAGTAGTATTAAAAATTAAGTTGAAATATGATAGTAGAAAATCCCCTACTATTACTTGGAAAAATGCAAAATCCATTCTCATTAAAAAGATACCCTTTTTAGGAAGACTTTGAGTCAAGACAATATCTATTTTTCTAGAAAGAAATAGGAACTACAGAAAAGAATAAGAATTAATTTGCTAGAATAGTGAAAAGCTATATATGAAAAAATAACTTAAATAAACCAAAATGTTTATAGTGGTATGGCCTTTAAATCTTGGGGTTATTGCTCTACCAGAAAGCCTGTCCTAATGAATACATAAACCCAAGAAGGTATTTAGATAGACGGTCAACAGGCACATAAATACAAGAAATCATTTACTTGAAATAGTATCCAGCAGGGCCAGCAAGAAGGCTCAGCAGGTAATGGTACTTGTTGCCACGACTTGAAACCTGAATTCAATCACAGAGCCCATATGGTGGAAGAAGAAAACAGACTCCTGCCAGTCGTCCTCTGACCTCCATACGTGTACTGTATATGAACTGTATATGAGCATGCACACACTGTACCCACAAATACATGTTTAAAAAGGGGGGGGGGGATAACCCAGGACTAGATACCTAGATACATAAGGCCAACTAGAGAAGGCTGTTAACAAAGCATGTGAACAGGACATCAGAGACAGATCAGAGACATCAAAGCATGAAGGAGACATTCTTGGATAATGCCTGTCTCTACAATGAAGAAGAGGAGAGTTCTGGCAAAGAGCAAGCAAAAACTTCTAAAGATGGTGAAAAGAACATGTAGAAAACAAAGGATCAGTGCCAGTAAGAAAGGCGGCAATGTTCACCAGGGTCAGGATTTAAACAGACATTAAGGACTGTGCGTGGTGGCACATGGTTTTTATTCCAGTACTTAGGAGGTGGAGGCAGGTGGATTTCTGTGAGTATAAGGCCAGCCTAGTCTACAGAGTTCAAGGGCAGCCAGTATTACACAGTGAGACTCTGTCTCAAAACTCTAAAGAAAAAAAAAGGCAATAAAGACAATTAGATTTTATGACTGTCAAAAAACAGTGCCTGCAAAAGTAAAGGCGACAAGGAAATATCTGTGTTAGAAAAGGATTCTGTATGCAATACAATTAAAATTCCATTATATAGCCGGGCGATGGTGGCGCAGGCCTTTAATCCCAGCACTCGGGAGGCAGAGGCAGGCGGATCTCTGTGAGTTAGAGACCAGCCTGGTCTACAGAGCTAGTTCCAGGACAGGCTCCAAAGCCACAGAGAAACCTTGTCTTGAAAAAAACAAAACAAAACAAAAAAATTCCATTATATAAATATTCTGAAAGTAGTTCATAAAATACACTTTTCTGATCATGGTCTAGAGTATTAACCTCCTCTCCCCCAATCCCCATCCACTTTGTTTGTTTTTTTTTAATGAGACAGGGTTTCTCTGTGGTTTTGGAGCCTGTCCTGGAACTAGCTCTTGTAGACCAGGCTGGTCTCGAACTCACAGAGATCCACCTGACTCTGCCTCCCAAGTGCTGGGATTAAAGGCGTGCGCCACCACCGCCGGGCTTCCCCATCCACTTTGAAACAAGATCTTCCTAAATAGTCTTGGCTGGCCTGGAACTCACTATGTAGGCCAGGCTGGCCTCAAACTCACAGATCCCCTTGCCTCTGCCTCCCAAGTGACAGGAATAAAGCATGTGAATCCAAGCTCAGCAAACCTCTTTCTTTTAATCTTAACTTAAAACAAGGATACATTCACAAGCATCAAAAATATAGTCTAAAGAGCATACCAAAGCCACACAGAGAAACCCTGTCTTGAAAAACAAAAACAAACAAAAGAGCAGAACAGCAGAAAGACAATGTGACAATGTTCTGTTATAATCTGCATGTACACAGCACTTACCTTGGGATGCATATTGTTTTCTTTAACTAAAATTTCTGGTTCTGAAAGAAAACTGAGAAGCTCTTTTACTTTCTGGGGAGAAGAGTCTTCAGGAAAATCTTCATCTACTAGCTTATTCTCCTCAAAATATGTCATGTCTAATATGGCCTTAAAACAACAAGAAAAAAAAGTATATGTAAGAGATGAAACTTTACAGGATAGCAAAGTGTTTAGCCTTTATTAGACACTCAACCATGTCAGCACTGTATTTAAATTTGAAAGGAAGCAAAATGTTCAGGCACCAAAAGGATTACTGTTTCAAGAAGTAAATGAAGATTCATGTTTCAATTAACATGTCATAATTATGAAAATGTAATCAATTATTATTTGCTGCTCATATCTGTATAACTCCCGGATAATTTATAAATGCCTGAAGTTTTATGGTCTAATTCTACTTTTTAATGCTGAATCTTTGGGGGATTTGTGTTCCCAAATATACAACCAGTATTTGAGAGCATACACCCTGCCACCACATAAATGAAGTATGCCATCAATGTGTGCAATTCTAACACTGAGTCCCCAGCAGCCTGTAAGACCTTAAAACTCCTTAGTCCTCTTACTTATTTTAATCTGCTGGAAACTGGGTTACAGTGGTAGTTTTTCTACTGGTCACAAAACTAACCATGGACAAGCCAGTACCTTTCAAAGTTCCTTTCTTTAAGAGTAAAATGAATATGTAAAACATATAAAACACTACAAGCACAATTTGTGATACCTAAGTAATAAGGCCTAAGCCTTATCCCCAAGGGCAGAGAGATCAGCTTCTTACAATCTTGATTCAGAGCCACGAGCATCTTACAGAGGAAGCTAAGGAATCAGAGCCATGAGCAGAGTTCAAGGCATGGGAAATCTAAGTCTGTATCCCTAGATATTCTGCTGTATTGGAGGAAGTTCAGTATTTAGAGGATCCTCATGTGAAAGACAAGCAGAATACTCACCATAGCAGACAAGAGTGAAAAGTTTTCTGAAGAGCTAGAGACTTCCAAGTTAGTTCTTAGGGTTTAGCTACTATAGGCTAAGTCAGTCATGCTTGGAGGCAGTAACACTCCTATGTACCTCCTATGAAGAAGCACAGTGCTACAAATGTGCACTTTCCAAACTTAACCAAGTCCTCCATTTTTCATAACTACTTTATCTTTACTCTCTTAGCAATCAAGGAAGGGCATACGAAAGCACTTTGCCAACTATAAAGTGCTATTCAAGTATCAATTACTATAATGGCATACAGTTCATTCAGATGTCAGCTTGTTTGGAAAGACCAAGAAAGCATATACCACTCAAAAGGAAGGTGTAGTTGTTTGAAAGAAAATGGCCCCAATAGGGAGTGGTACTCTTAGGAGGTGTGACTTTATTACAGTAGATGTGGCCTTGTTGGAAGAAGTGTGTCACTGTGGAGGTAGACTTTGAGTTCTCATATGTGCTCAAGCCATGCCCAGTCCTCAGACTACTTCATGTTGTCAGCGGTGTAGGTCCCTCAGCTTCTCCAATACCATGTCTGCCTGCATGCCACCATCTCCTGCCATGGTGATAATGGACTAAACCTCTGAAATTGTAAGCCACCCCAATTAAATGTTTTTCTTTTACAAAAGTTGTTGTGGTTAGGGTAACTCTTCGCAGCAATAGAAACCCAAACTAAGACAGAAAGCAAAAAGTAACAGGAAAATGTCACAAATGCATATGATGACAGCACAGCAATCATGTTTACTGTGAGAATCATCCTAAGAAAAGGTGAATTCCAAGGAAGAAAATTAGGCATTAATTTCTAGTATTCTGATTAGTTATCAATAGTTATTTTAATAACAGCATTTTTCTTTACGTATCTAATGAATCTTACTCCTTTCAAACTGCAGTTTTTTTCTTTTTAGCAAAATTCAATGCTTTACAATTAATTTGATTTTATTTATAAACTTGTTTATAAATAAAATTTTATTTTATTTATTTATATAACCTTTGGAAGCCTAGCATTTAAAAAAATCAATCTTACCGGGCGGTGGTGGCGCACGCCTTTAATCCCAGCACTCGGGAGGCAGAGGCAGGCGGATCTCTGTGAGTTCGAGACCAGCCTGGTCTACAAGAGCTAGTTCCAGGACAGGCTCCAAAACCACAGAGAAACCCTGTCTTGAAAAACCAAAAACCAAAAAAAAAATAAAACAATCTGATATCAAAATGCCAGAGTTCAGGGACTGAGAAAGATGGCTCAGTCAATGAAGTATTTGATGCGAACATTAGGACCTGAGTTTAGATCCTCAGCACCCATGTAAGAAGCTGAGCCTGGCATTGGGCACCTGTAATCCCAGCACTGGGGAGGCTAAGAAAGTACTTCTCTGGCACTCACTGGCTGGCCAGCTGGCCCAGTTGAATCCATAAGTTATGGTTCAACGAGAGACCTTGTCTCAAAAATCAAGATGGAGCATGACTGAAGAAAACACCTGACATCAACCTCTGATCTGCACGTGAACACACACAAGACCACAAGTCTCCACGTCCACACGAATGTGTGCATTAACACACCCTCAGTAAAGCCAGACATCACGTTTGTGTTAGTACCTGTGTGTACAGTTCCAAAAGATTTGATGGATTTGAACATTCTTGCTCTTCTCCACACAAGAGTTTCAATTTTTCTAGAGCTGCAGAGGCCCGAATTAAAAAGTGATCTGAAAGTAATAAAAACATGATTATTTTACATAAATCCAAAGGGCATTTTAAACAAAAAAGTACTATGTAACAGAAATGATATAAAGAAACTATACTGTGGAAAGATAGCAATTTCTTACCTAAAATATTAAGTATTTCATACATAAAACCCAATCACAATGAAATCAATTTATTCTTCAAAGCAAAGGCTTAAAGTTTTTTTTTTTTAAATTCACTGTTGCTATTTCTTAAATTTAGAAATAGCATTCTTAAGAGACTTTACTAAGGAATTAAGTATACAGTTCACTCTTTCTTGGTATGTTGTGTGTAGTGTACATGCATAGGTATGCTTGTTTACACACGAGCACACACATGCAGGATGCACATGGAGGGCAAAGACTGACATCAAGAAGTCTTCCTCAAGCCAGGTGGTAGTAGCACACGGCTTTAATCCCAGCACTCAGAAGACAGATGGATCTCTGTGAGTTCGAGGCCAGCCTGGTCTACAAGAGCTAGTTCCAGGACAGGCTCCAAAGCTACAGAGAAACCCTGTCTTGAAAAACCAATAACAACAATAAAAAAGATGTTTTCCTCACCTTACATATTGAGGCAAGGCCTCTCACTTATCCAAGGAGCGTGTGATTTTGCTGGTCTAGCTGGTCAACTTACCCGGAGGACACTGGGATTACATGTGGCCCGCTACAACTCACATTTACAGCAGTTCACCACACTACACAACATATGCTTTACCTTCTGAGCCATCTATGTAGCTCTCAGTTTATTATATTTTTTGCAATGTAGAAATACGCAAAATACTTAATAAATTTACAACCTTTATGGGAATGCAAAATCCACAAATTTGCAGAAAGAGCTTCCACTGAATGCATGTAATTTCATAAATGCAATTGCAAATGTTTCCTAAAAGATTAATTGGCCAAATCTTTGTGAAAATATCAGACTGT
The DNA here is from genome assembly GCF_000317375.1 of Microtus ochrogaster. Lineage (NCBI taxonomy): Eukaryota > Metazoa > Chordata > Mammalia > Rodentia > Cricetidae > Microtus > Microtus ochrogaster. The sequence goes on from NC_022021.1 coordinate 25,304,571, forward strand.
AAACAACTCTAACATACTTCCATTTTTAGTTGCTATAGCTACAATTACAATCTAGAGGGCTATCTTATTCCTTTAAAATTTTGGTATGGGGCAAACTACCTCATTCCTTCAAAACCTACAGAAAAACAAACAAAACCAACAACAAACAAATATTCTACTACTTCAATACACTTTATCACAATTTACCCAACTTTCCAACCTTCACCATCTCCCCGTCACTACCATATTTTCTTGACTTCTGATTTCAGACTTTGTGAGTCCCAAAGACACTATCCTCCCTCAAATTTCACTTCAGTAGTAAAATGTATATATATATACCACAGTACAAGACACTAAAGTCTCTAGGCCTCTTATCTGAAACACGGGACCATTCCTAACCATTTGCCAGTGGACAGTGTAGTAGTTGGTGTGGTCTCATCTGATCCAGCCTCTGCAGTTACATAAAGAGATAAGTTATTCAGTGTTAGAATAAAAACACCATCAGGTATGGCAGCTGGCAATTACATAATACCCTTTAGTTTTCTCCAGTAAAAAAAACTAAACTATAGCTTTAGAGGAATTTTTGTTGCTGTAAGATCATTATTCACCTACACTGAATGCTATCTACTTAGGTCTCTTCCTATCTCTCCTTGGCCTAAAAGAACCAACCAACCAACTCAGAACACAAGATTCTACTGTGAACCCAAATAGTATGGAATGCTGCATTCCTGACATGCTTAGAAGATTATAGTAAATGCCGAGACTTGTATTGAACCAAGTCATTGCTGAAGCAAGATGTTATAGCTATTACCATAGGAGGGGTGTGGTGCTGGCATAGCTAGAAAAGTCCATAAAAACACATTCCCTTTAGCTAGAAATATTTAAAGTAAACTGGCAAGGAAAGAGAGAAAAGTGACTCACATAATCTGTGGAAAATATCCTTCTTACGGTCTAATTCCATACAAGACAGTATCATACTGCTAATAATGAGAAAAAAAAATGGTCACAAATACAAAGAGCATTCTTAAGTGGAATGAAGATGCGCCTTATATAACCTAGTTTGAATAGAAACTCTCAATACTGACGACTTAATAAAAAAATGTTAGGCTAAAGGATAAGTTTCCAATGTGTTTTGTTTTTGTCGTATGGAAAAGGGTCAAGTATAATTTAAATACATGTAAGTTCTATTAGTAAATATCGGGTAAAATTAACTTCAAGACTAACTAGGAGCTCATAAAGTGGACACCTATGGCTGTGGTTTAAGTAAAATTTCAGATGTATAAAGACTCCAAAACTATATAACACTGAACTTTTCTTTCCAGGTATCCTCTACATAGGATCACAGAATTCTTTCAAAAGAAAATTATGAAAGACTGTTGGGTTCAGCAATAAGTGAATAAAAATTATTTGTGCTCTGGGATGATCCAAATAAAGCTAGAATTAAAAGAAACCGGTATATAGACTAGGCAACAGTCACTACTGAAGCCTGTTTCACTTGCCACAAACCAAAAGACAGCCTCAATGTGGTGTGTGGGACACTGAAGAACACTGTCCAACGTAGAAATGCTCTAGCAAATGTTCTTCATTGAAAGTGGGCCATTTAATTGCAGAACCGACTCTATAAATATACCAAGTGTTCAATCACTTGGGAAAATGTATGAGTCTAGCTACAAGAATTTTAAGGCTCGTGCACGATAAAGGCTCAACATTCAAATGAAGTACTGCCGAACCAATGGCAACTGAGAAATTATAAAAAGCAAACTGATTCCGATGTCAAAAGAACAATGTGTTTCGCATCCCATTTTTTTTTCCTCCCGAGGAAACATCTCAGACATTTCTCAGAATACACAAGGCTTGGCGAGGACTGAGATGATGTGGAGGGAAGCTCATCCCAACTACACCAGTGCAACTGTTTGAAATTCCGTTTATTGACAACTGAATTTTGAACTGAACACAAAGGGGAAATTTACAAGGCAGTAATGAGAACGTGAACTGTCATGCACGCCTCTCTGTATTTACTGGATGAAAAAAAAAGCATAGTTCATTTGGGAACAGTTAGGCATTCAGAAAAACGTCCGTGTGTACTTTTACTCAGAGTCTAGCCTTTGCGCAGATTCGACACTACACATCTGGTCGGATGTAAACAGAAAGGGTTTCAAGGCGTATGAAGCCCGCTGCCTTGGCAGCGCGACTTCAGAGGAGAGGGTAAATGACTGCCCAATGGGGGCCGGCTCAGAAGCGCCAGCCCTCGGAGGGCCAGGACCAGGGACCCCGCCTAGGAGCGCAGGCCGCGCCTTCTGGCCAGCGAGCGCGGCGGGCCCGCGGGTCTCCCCACCGTCCGCCCGCCTCCCTCTGCGGCGCTCCCTCACCGTCTTCCCCCGCGGCTTCGCTAAGGTGCTGTATGTGGGCCTGTGCCAGGTCCCCGAGCTCTTCCACCCGCCTCACCACACCGGACACCGCGGCCGCCATGGCCAGCTCGGGGCGCGCCGGCCCGTCCACGTGACCGCGGCGGCCCGCGATCACCTGATGGCCTCGCTGGCGGGGCGGGGGCGGAGCCCACGCGGCCGGTGGGCGGAGACATAGGCTCCGGGCGGTGACTGTCCTGGCCCGCAAAGGTCGTTCCGGGTATTTAGTTCCTCCCCGTCGCCCAGTCCCTCCCACAATCCTATGCTGCAAGGGAGCCCGTGTGACGTCACGGCACACCTCCCTCCCGCCTACTGCTTTCAACCAATAGGCAGCCGGCCATGCTCTAGGCTGAGCCAATGGGATGTCGGTTGGCACCGCGGGCTCGGGGAGAAGGCAGCCCCTGCAGCCCCTGCAGCCCCTGATGCTTGCAGGCAACGGGCCGCTTGGAAGGTCTGGAAAGAGGATTGCAGCTGTTGGCCCTGTAGGAAAGAGGTTGCCGAAAATAAAACGACTGTAGTCCCGCGGTCAGGAACGGAAGTCTGCGGATGGGTGAGGTTCATCCGAGCTCCTCCGAGACGAACAATTAGGCCGTCCGCGAGGTGCTAGATAGAGTAACGAATATTAACCCTGCAGCTTGTTTTAGCTCAGATATATCTTTGCTAGCTCACATTTGAAAGTACCTTCAGTGTCCTGAGCCCTAAACGTGGTAGGTAGTTTAGTTCAGCTTGAGACGCTTCTTACAAGTGTTAAGAGTTCTTCCGGATGTTAATAGGCGCTCAAGAGGTCAAACCGCTTTGCATTCCATGAATGCTAATCTTGTCTATGGCCACGGACGTCTTAATGCTCTTTGTGAGTTTTTTCTGTTTGACACAGTATATCTTGAATAACTCTGTCGTTCCCGTCTTAGTTTTAAAGTTTTTGTTCTTGCCTAGTAGAAAATATTAAAAGTACAAAAATAGTATTGGATCTTTTAAGGGCGATGGTGGCGCACGCCTTTAATCCCAGCACTCGGGAGGCAGAGGCAGGTGGATCTCTGTGAGTTCGAGACCAGCCTGGTCTACAGAGCTAGTTGCAGGACAGGCTCCAAAGCCACAGAGAAACCCTGTCTCGAAAAAAAAAAAAAAAAAAGCAAAAAGAGTGACTAACCACAGTGACTTGCCTCCAACTAGCCTTTGTAACTTCAGTGTCTTCCTCGTGTCAATTCACTCAAAATGCAAGGAACAAAAACCACGTGCTGTGTCCTTGGTGCTTGTATACCTGGTACATATGTATATGGTTTTTAATCGAAAACAATTAACAAAATCTCCCAGTTACTTTCTAATCAAGAAACTTAGGGCCAGGAAAATCTTATTGTACGAGCAAGGCGAACTGAAGAATGCAAATGCTTTTGCTGGAGTGTTGGCAGACTCCTGAAATCCCAGCCCTTGAGAGGCTGAGGCCAGAGGAACACTGCCAGAGCTAGAGCAGCCTGCACAGGAGACAAACAGCTCACAGAAGCTGAAGGATCCATATTCTAACATGCCAAACCGACTAAATAAAACTGACAGTCACGAGCTGGGGTGATGATTGGTTAAGAGGACTGGGTGAATAGCCTGGCTGACAACCACATGGCCACTCACAACTATCTAGACCCAGGGCATCTGATGCCCTCTTTTGGCCTCTGGGAGCACTGTGTGCAGACATACATGCAGGCAAAATATCCATACACATAAAGTAAATGGAAAAAAAAGTTGTAATTACAATCATGGTGATGCAGCCAAATCATAGTAATCAAAATGGAAAGTCTGAACACTGGGAATATTGTTCAACTGATATTCCGGTGTGTCCATTTTCAGAGAGAGAGAGAGAGTTGGAAGGGATCTGAGCTAGCAGTCTAATCTGTTATTTGCAGAGAAGGAGACTGTTAACCCCCCAAACCATAGAATATATTATTCTGTGGTTTATCCAAGATCATAACAACCTCCCAAGGAAAGCTGGTTTTCCCCACGGTGATACACAGGCAACAGGTGGCCCCTCACCGTCCACAATAAATCATTTAAACCCAGAGAACCCCAGCACTAGAAAAAAAGCATTTCCCCCTACAGCTTATAGGTAATTCTTTTTTCCTTCCAGAAACCCCATGAATAGTACAAATAAAAGATAATTCTAGATTTATTTTTAATATCAGATTAATTACAATGTACCAAAAATATATAAGAAGCAAAGTGGTTACATTCAAACCATTTTCCTCTCCACTGACATATAATTAAAGAAGCTGGCAAAGAAGAAATAAATTTTTGTAGATGTTTATGAAAAAGTTAAAGTTTACAAGTGTAAGTATTTGTTGTTGTTGTTTGTTTGTTTGTTTTTCTAGACAAGGTTTCTCTGTGTATCTCTGGCTGTCTTGGAACTCTCTCTGTAGAACTGACTGGCCTCAAACTCAGAGATTCACCAACCTCTGCCTCCCTGAAAGCTGGTATTAAAGACGGGCATCACCACTGCCTGGTTAAGTGTAAATATTTGTAAACAGAAATCTTGCTTGTCTCTGAACTACTTTTACCAATGATTTGCAGCATTCTCTTATAAACTTCTTTAACTACTTTGCGTTTTTGTTCGGGACTTATTTTCTCATATAGGTGTGCCAAATAACAACAGTGATGTGTGTCTGTAAGTTCAATTACTTGCCACTGGCGACTTTTATATAGTCGAACCTTTTGTTGGTGTTCTGAGTTATGAGGGCCGGTGGAAGAAAGAGAGACACTGCAGAATGAATCTGTGCTTAGCAAAAGCAGCAGCGGGAAATCAGTCTCCATGGACTTGACTTTCTAGGAGCTCTGCAGAAGCTGTTTTTATTGATACGCAAAAGGTTTTTTAGAAAGCCGACTCCCCAATACCAAAATCCCTTATCTGAAAGAGTCATTGTCTTAAGGAACTGACGTAGGCAGTCATAAGAATTCCAGTTCGCTTCCTCCTCTTTTGCTTCTCTAGCCTGAGTACTATGTTCCCTGGCCGCTACTTCCCCTTCCCACCAAGTAAGCTTGGCAACTGAGGGCCAGCTTCTAGTCTAGCTGCCACTAAATCTGAGAAATTACTCTATTCTGAGTAGCCGAATTATGTAAACTCTGTCTTACCTTAGGTAAATGCATACCCTATGTCTTTGCTTCTTCTTTAACCACTTCAGAGCTGTCGTTTCTGTAGACCTCCAACTCACCTGAACATAACCTTGAGGATATTGGTTTGCAGGCATTTGCTGCACAGTGACTGGAAACACCTGAGGCGGCGTGCTTATGACCTTAGGCAGCAATTCCTCAGTTCCTTCATAAGGAGACTCCAGAGGTCTTTGATGGTGATTAATTATTTCCTCTCTTCTTTCTAATGGGAAGAAACTTTCCCCTCCTTATTTCATTCTTTTTATTTGTATCTGCAAATTTTGCAATTCTATACTTAATGCTACAATTTTTTTTAAAAAAAATCTGTTTCATCTAATAGAGGAGTAGTGTCTTGGCCTTCCTCCCTTTTGCCTTCCTCCTGAACATCACTTTTATCTCTGAGGCAACATTCTCTGCGGGCTGACTGAACTGCTCTCGGTCTGACCAAGTTTTTTCTGACTCTTCACTCTGCAGAGGCTCCAAGGCTTTGGAAATTAACTTACACTAAAGATCAAAGCCTTACTGGTATAGTTTCTCCTCTTTGATGAACTCATCTCAAAGCTCTCAGTATTTCTTTCCACACTGTTAATTTTAATTGAACGTGAAGAGTTGCCTGAAATCAGCAGCAATGATACTTAATCAGCACTGAAAGCTCAGTAAGCTAGCTGGTTTTGTGTTTGTTTGTTTGTTTGTTTGGTTGGTTGGTTGTTTGGTGGGTTTTTCATGTCCACTCCATTTTCTTTTGGAAGCATTTTAACAACTGCATACATTGTTGCTCCTGAGATGGGGAATTCGCCAGGTCCCTGCCAAATCCTGGAGTCTCACTTACCGGTGAGTAATCATCCCCTCCAGTCCTGGAGTGTCCTGACTGCTCTTTTCTCTGAACCCACCTCACTGGGCACCACTGTCAGTGTTCTGAGTCACATGGGCCAGTTGAAGAAAGAGAGACACACTGCAGAATGAATGTAGGCTTAGCAAAAGCAGCAGGGGAGTCCGTTCTATGGAACTAACTGGGTAGAAGCGCTGTAGCTCCTCTTAGCCTTTTTGCAAGTCAATTCCCTAATAGCAAAATATCTTATCTGAACTAGGCGTTGTCTTAAAGAACCATTAACTAAGAAAACACCGACACTATAAAAATTCCGACTGAAGTTATGCTAAGGTTCTAAAACCCCCCCAAAAAAGCAGCCTTATAAATCTCAGATAACAATTAATGATTATCTATAAGAGATTATTTCAAGGCCTAAATGACCATCACTCCAGAGTAAATTCCAGGTACAATGGCCCTTCTAATTTTCCACTACAACCTGTTACATATTTATTGACTCATGAGCTATGATTGGCACTGAAACTTCTGGCTTAATCCCTGCCCTCTTGCAATTTATTATTTAGTAAACTACTATAGAGATAATAACAATATACAAATGAATGTTCAAATGTAGAATTGTGGAAGGTAAGATACTAAAGAAAGCACTCCTCAGGAAATGATTTGAGCACCTAAATGATGATAGAATTATCCAAAGAAGAGCAATACTTGCTCAGTCAAAAGCCAATCAAGAGAGAGAAAACACAAGGTGTTGGGCATGGTGATACACACCCCTAATTCAGGTCAAATGATGAGTTATAATCTTGAGTTGAATAGCAAAACCTTACTGAGAAAAAGGGGAAGGAAATAAGACCACTTGGCAATTTAAACATGAAAGTTCAACATAAGGAATTGCAAAGTATAAAAATTAGATTGACTATAGCCAGTCTTTCATGTCGGACTTTCAATCATGACCATCAGCCTCCCAATAATGATATGGAGACTTATTAGTATAAAAGCTTGGCCTTTAGCTTAGGCTTGTTCCTATCTAGTTCTTATAATTTAAATTACCGGATTTTATTAATCTACTCTCTGCCACGTGGCTTTTTACCTCTTTTTCATTCTGTATGTCTGTCTTCCTCCCTGTCTGTCTGTCTTCCTCCTTTTCTTGCTGGTGTCTTCCCACCTCCCTTCTTCCCAGAGTTCCTCTTTCTCCCCAGAAGTCCTGCCTATTCTCTTCTGCCTAGCTATTGACCATTCAGCTCTTTATTAAACCAATCACAACACATCTTTACGTACTTTAAATAAATATCCTGAACAAATGACACTGTATTGTTTAATAAAAATTAAGAAAGCTCTAAAGAGTAAAAGATTCACGGGTAGAAGAACTAGCTGTACTGGTGGCACAAAAATTCTGATCTTGAGCAAGCGATGGTGGCGCACGCCTTTAATCCCAGCACCCGGGAGGCAGAGGCAGAGGCAGGCGAATCTCTGTGAGTTCGAGACCAGCCTGGTCTACAGAGCTAGTTGCAAGACAGGCTCCAAAGCCACAGAGAAACCCTGTCTCGAAAAACCAAAAAAAAAAAAAAAAAAAAATTATGATCTTGCTGGAGAGCTCACGTCCATAGTTCACTGGGTGGCAATAAGTCACTGGTTCACTTCAAGAAAATGCTTGGAACTCTGTTTTCTGAAATTTACTTTAAAGAAAAAAGTCCTTTAAGGCAAAGGTTTTCAACCTTAATAACACTGCAACCCTTTAATTAAAACAATTTCTTAGGAGGCAGAAATCCTTAATAAATAAATATATTTAAAAAAATAAAAAATAAATAAAAAAAATTAAAAAAATAAAACAATTTCTTGGTGCTGGAGAGATGGCTCAGAGGTTAAGGACGCTGACTGTTCTTCCAGAGGTCCTGAGTTCAATTCCCAACAACCACATGGTGGCTCACAACCATCTACAATGAGATCTGGTGCCCTCTTCTGGCCTGCAGTCATACATGGAAGCAGCACACTGTATTGTATACATAATAAAAAAAAAAAAACAATTTCTTATGTTATGGTGATCCCAACTATAAGATTATTTTTACAATTTTGCTACTGTAATAATTGTAATATAAATATCTGATATGCAGGGTAGCTAATGTGTGATTCCTGAGAAGGGGTCATTCGATGGCCCACAGGTTGAGAACCATTCCTCTAAAGCTTCTCTGTTCCTGGAGAAGTATGTCACACCAGGCTGGCTAGTGGAGAACATCCTAGGCGACTGTGAGATCAAGCTGGCACCTGTGCTTTATAACAGTCCATAGCCCAGATAACTTGTGTCATCCGTGGTAGGAGCCCTGTACCGGTAAGGCACGTATGCTTCAGGAGACTGCCAAGAAAAGAACACTAAACCCCAGCAAAGACCTTTCGCCTCCTGTCATGTCTCCCCATTTCCTTCTGTAATCAAAGTTTAATATCGTATCTGCTGACAAAGAAATTTTAAAGGGCACAGATACACTTGCATAAGTAGGCCAAAGGGTTAAGTTGGAGCTGAGAGGCAGAAATCTGTGATTGCATGAAATGGAAAAACGTACAAGATGCAGGAGATACCATATGCAAGAGGTCTGGAGTTGGGAAAGAGCTCAGTGCCTTGGAAGAATGAAAGAAAGCCAGGCAACGTGGAGGAGAGCTGACAGGACATCTAGACATCTAGTCATTTAGAACACACAACTCCCTCTTAGCCACAGGGATGGACTCCAAAGTCACTGTGTGAGCCCCGCATTGGCCATGGCTGTTAACTCTCCTCTGACCTTTCATTTCAATATTTAATGACCGCTGATTTCTCATGTCATCCTAGTGAACCAAAGGGGACATCAATTTATATGAACCTAAACCCAAATAGTATCTCTGCCCTTTTACTGTATGACAACCAGAAAGTGAATTAAAACTTCTAGGCCTCAGGTTCTTCATTTATAGAATGAGGGTTAAGATAAGTATCTACTCAGCGAGTTGCTATGAAGGTTAAATTAATGAATTGATGAAAGGTGCCAGTGTATTTCCCAATACATAGTAACACTGTGTAAGAATGAATAAATGGTATTTAACTTGTGGTCAACTTCAGACACAATCTATGGGGTTATATCTTCTCTTGTTATATTCCATGGCTGACAAGTTCTGTTCTTAAAAGAGTACAACTGAGGAGATGGGTTCTCTGTAAGGACCTTTTTTCTCACTGCAGTCAGCCATGCTTTTTTAGATACATAATCAGTTCTTCTTGTGCCCACAAACACATCTAAAAATTTCACCACTTCCCTTCATGCCATGGGTTTAGCAATAAAAAAGAAGTGACTAGATGTTTGCAACAGCTTGAATGAATCTCAACAGAATGTAAGAGAAAAAATACAAAGCCTGGAAAGCATAGCCCATGTGAGTCCATGTATTGTTATTAAAGCGACAGACTGCTAGACAATGCGAGCGTTAATGGATAGAGGAGTGTGGGAGGGGGGAGCACGTGAGGGTGCTGAGAAAAGAACAGCAGGTGCTGTTCTGTCCTGTTCCCCTTGACTGTGGCAATAGGCATGAGATTACGAGCTCAGATTTCACAGAGCTAAATGCCCATGCAAGCTGGTGACACACGAAGTTGGTAAAAACCTGCCAAATGTCCCTGGATTATATCAGTGTCAGTTTCCTGGCCGAGATATACTAATATAGTTTTTGCAATATCCTTCTTTGCAAAGGAATGAATATGATGAGATTGTTTTCTACTATTTCTTCTAAAACATACACGAATCTATGGCTATTAAAAATAGCGTAACTACACAAAACAGCAAACATTGATGCTCCCTGGTATAATGCAGCATTTGAAATAGGTCTCGACAGATAAACAGAAGTGGAGTGTTAAGAGGAACTTAAGTCAGCAAAACAATAAGGGAGGTTAAGTGAAGAATATATTTAAGGAAAAAGCTGGAACTGAGTTTAGTGGAGGTCTAGGAAACAGATGGGGAAGTACTATGAAGTATAATGAGGAAAGAACGTAAACTGGAGAAGCAGAAAGTGATGCCTTCAGAGCATAGGAAAAACCATTCTCCCATGATTGGTGCTCTGATGTGACACTGGGTCCTTCTGTTTTAATAGGACATCATTTGTCACCGTCCTCTAGCAGCTGAATGTCTGAAAATCCCAATCTTCAGTCAACCACTAGATTAGAAACCTTCTTAACAGTCTAGATGGCAAGGAAACAGAGTATGGCTTGTGAGTTGTTCATTATTCCGAGAAGCTAATTGTTAAATATAAATATAAATGTTGTTGTGATCGCAACAGTTGTTGAAGAGTTAGGTCCAGAGGGTAGGGAAGAGACATATATATGTCTGTGGAAAAGTTCATAAGGAAGCATTTAAATGGCTGATATAGAGCTAATAATAGACAGAAAGAACAGGGTTATCCAGATTCCTTCTGAATCACCAGTAATTTAGAACTAAATAAACCCTAAAATCAAGAGTTGATCAGAGAATAACTTTTGAAAAATAATGAACATTTGACTTAGAAATTTTGTTCTCCTTAAAAATTTATAACTGCCTACCTTCCAAGCTCCCTAAAAATGTGCCTGTCAAGGTAGCTCAAAGACAAAGGAAAAACTTACAGTCTAGGTTCTTTCTCCATAAGTAGCTAACTTTCAGTTCCACTAATCTTAACTTGTACGTCTTACAAAAGATATGCTAGGATGTACATAACTGGATGATGCTTTTCCTAGCCCTGGAGTTCGCTGGAGAACTTGCTCATTATCTATTCATCACCTTCGATTGACATTTGAATCAAAGAAAAGTTCCTTGATAAAATAGAGCCAAATACTTGATAGAGTCTTTGATTATGCCTTTGTTTTATCTGTTTACTTCCCTAAATGCCATTAAAGTTTAATGCAGAGTGTTGCTAACCACTAGTTAGCCTTCTTTTTGCCTTCATGCTATCTTTCCTCACTTGGTGGTATGGACCAATATGGGAACCTCCTGATTGCTATTGCATTTGTGTGGTGCAGAGTTTACACACATTTTCAAATATCAAAATCTATTGATGCCATCTTCCCTTCCATCACTTCTCCATGCCATGGTTTCTCAGTTCCCAAAGACCATGTTGCATCTCCTCTGGCCCTATCTAGGGAAGTTAGCCATCTCTGGTTAAATTTAAACTCCTTAAGGAGCATTGAGTCCTGACATCAGCACTCTTTCAAATTTTCTAAACACCAAAATTCTCTCAGATAGCTTGTAAAACCACTTTTCCCCCTCTATCAATAAACATGCCTGTGATTTTTTTAGACCTTTTCAAAGTAAACAGTAAATTTTACAAAAACAAAGAACAAGTCTAGATAGAGTAAAAATACCATAATTATATTGCAAAAACCCTCACATGGTACACATGCAGGCATGAAGGCAAAACACCCATATATATAAAACTAAAAAATAAAGTATTTTTTAAAGAGCAGAGCATTGGAGAATTAGATCAGCCATGAAGGACTCTTTCTGCTATTGTAAAGTACTGGAGTTCCATTTTTAGCACCCACATGGTCCTCCCAATCATCTCTACTTACAGTTCCAGGGGATCCAGTGTCCTCTTCAGAACTTCACAAACACCAGAAATGTATACACCACACACACATACATGTGGGCAAAACACTAACACATATAGTTTTGTTATTTTAATTTTTTATTTTTTGAGATTATAACATAATCACATAATTCTCTTTCCTACCTCCAAACTCTCCCATATACCCCCTTTTCTTTCAAAGTCATGGCCTCCATTTTCATTGTTGTTGTTGGTGTTGCTGGTGTGTGTGTGTGTGTGTGTGTGTGTGTGTGTGTGTGTGTGCTTCTAAAAACAACTTGCTCAGTCTGTTCTATTACTTGTGTGTATATGTTTCCAGGTCTGATCATTTGGTATTGGATAACCAACTGGTATGCTCTTCCCTGGGGACGACTATTTCTCTCGCTCTCTGCACTCCTAAACTGATTCTAGTTTTTTGTGTAGGGTAAGGTCTCGGGGCTTCCCTGCATCTGCATTATCATGTCCATTGGTGCTGCCTTTGTTCAGGTCATATTTAAGCCGTCATGTTGGTGAGACTTTAGGGGTGTAGTTTCTGACATTCATGGGAGACACTGTGTCACAGCACACCCCCTATTCCATGATCCCTGAGCTTCAGGTGCAAGAGTTGTATTGTGGATCCATCAGTTGGAACTGGGCTCCACAGCTCTGTTTCTGTTGCAATGGTCTCTGTCTGTTGCAATAAGAAGTTTCTCTGATGAAGGATGAGGATTACATTTATCTGTGGGTATAAGGACAGAAATTTATAATATAATTAAAGATTATGATGGTTTAACAAAATGGCAATTGCAGGTTCTCCTCCAAATTTTCAGAGACTATAAGTTATAAAAAGTAAACTTATAATATCGATGCATTCATGAATAGAAAAACCAGTTGCAAAGCCTGTGTCTATTAGGAGGTGAGTGTCCAAGATGTGTAAGGAATTCTGTCGTAGTGAGATGAGATGCATGTTGCTGCAGGCAGCTAGCGCCTTCGAAAGTCAACTTAAATATGAAAAGGTTATTCTGGTTTATGATTTCAGACGACTCACTCCATGGTTACTCGGTTCCATAGATCTGGGTTTGTTATGTTGTTTATAATGGACTAAAATCAGAAACAACCTGAATGCTTTTGAGTTGATTAACGAAATCTGGCTTAATCATATACTAGAGCATCACTCAGGCATAAGAAGAAATAATGTTGCTGTACATGCTAGAAAATAGACCCTAAAATTATTATGTATGACAGAATTTAGACATAAAAGACAAGTTACGTGATTGTAATTTTGCTAAATGCCCAATTTATGTAAATTCAGGGACAAGGCATAACTAAAGCTCTTTTGTGTTGGGGTAGGTGGGAATCTGGAGAGATTCCTCAAGAGCAAAAGACACCTTTCTGAGGTGATGAGGAAGCGGTGAGGTGAAACTGTATTTACCTGCCACTTTCCTATAAATGGTGGAGATCAATACTTGAATGAATTGCATGATGTGTGAGTAATACTTCAATTAGACATTTTTTTTTTTTTGGTTTTTTCGAGACAGGGTTTCTCTGTGGCTTTGGAGCCTGTCCTGGAACTCAATTAGACATTTTAAAACACTGTCCAAGTTGATTCCATAGCAGTTCCTACTCACAAATTTAGAGGCTGTGGCTCTGATGATTCTTATAGAATTCTGCAGATATCTCAGTGCTCAGAGCAGTTTCTGAAGCTACACTTAGAATTTGTGAAGCACAGAACAGACATGTGTTAGATAGGTATTGAGTAAGTTTTAGAAAATTCAATCTCCCCCCCACACACACACACGTGCGTGTGAATTTATTTAAATGCAGCCCTGAATGAAAAAACAACAACAACAACAACAACAACCTTGAGAAGCTGGCAGAGGAGAGATTTTGAAACTTTTTCTACGTAAGAGTAGGATAGATTGACACAGGCCTTGGAGAGATCTGAAACAGCTCTTAGCTAGATAGAGACAAGATAAAGCTTCTGGCAGACACACTGGTAGTAGACAGGAAAGATTTGGAGGTGTAAGTGTAGAGAGGGAGGCTGCTGGGAAAACAGAGTATAAGGCTCGAACAAGGATATTAGCATGTGTGGAAGAGAAAGGAGGCATGCTCAGGTAAACATATGAAAGTGAAAATAAGCAATCACTAATGTAGCATAAAGCTAACACCCCAGAATATTTCTGCCGATAAAAAAGATCCATCATTTAATCTATTAAACTTCCTGATTATGTAATTTTATGTTAATATTGGAGATGAGAAATTATTTTAGCATCCTTGGACCAGACACAAGTCTCAGTAGTTTTTTTATTTGTGTCGCCAATACAATGAGAAAATGAATATATCATAAAATATAGTGTCAAATAGCAGCCTGAATAAATACACTTACCTTTCTTATACTTGATCCAGAAAGCACTCCCTTTGCCTTTATTGCCTACAATAACATAATCAGCTCTGACAAATGCAATTTAATTTCCCTGCTTTAAAACAACTTTATGCTGTTAAGTGGTTTGAAGCCTGTCACTTCCAGCTGTACACCCTAGCCCTCAGGAATGGGATCACTACAATCTCAAATCTGCATCTATGCCCTATCTCCCTTCACTCTCAGCTTCTTTCCCCAGGATTCAACTGCTCCCAGCTTTCCACTGTACCCCGGAGGCTCTTGCTCTTGTGTCCATCAGTACCTCCATTTCCTGGAATCGTCCACGGCACGGCAAACTTGACAGTTCTTTTGTGGTTCCTCTTCTCAAGGTCAGGCTTCCTTGCTGCCCCTCTCACCCCACCTACCAATCCCTGGATCCTTCTCTCACCCTAGGTAAAGACACTGAATATCTGTCTCTGCTTTAACCACCTAACCTCACTCTAAATCCTGCCACCAGTGTAACATAATCGGACATCAGGGTACACCAGAAAATGTCTCAAACTCCGAAAGGGAATCTCTGACCTTATTCCACACATCGTCTGCATGTCTCTCACAGTTACTGATCATTCCCCTTTAGTTCCCTCCTGCATTTTATCTTTCTTTATGTCGCCTGGGACACTTGTTCATTTGAACAAGCACTGTCAATTACCAGCCAACTTTTCGCCCTACAAAACCCTGCCTTCCATCCCCGGCCACTTGTCTCTTGAGAGTCCTCCACTCCCCTGGTGTCAGTTGTCTTTCGGTGTCTACTCAAAGGAAAGGCTCAGAATTTCTCTTTCAACTCAGTAAGCCCTTGCTGGAGCCATGACTGACAGAACCACAAGAAAAGAAATTGTTATAAGCTATTAAAAGTAGCTGCTCGTCACCACAGTGGGGAAGAAACACGCTCCTTTCCTGGTTTGCTTCTGAACTGGACAGAGCTATTTCTGTAAGTGAACACTTAGATCTCAGAGTCTCACTTAGGGCTAGGCTGGGGACTTAGCTCAGTCATAGAGTACTTGCCTAGTACATACGGATCCTGGGTTCAATACCCAGTAACCTCCAAAATACTCCATTGTTAGATTCTCTTCTAATAATCCAACTTCTAATCCTTTCTGCTAATTCTTAAGAGGATTGGTCAAAAACTGCTAATATCTAAGCCAGTGGTTCTCAACTTTCCTAATGCTCTGACCCTTTAATACAGTTCCTCATGTTGTGGTGACCCCGGTCATAAAAATATTTTCCTTACTACTTTATAGCTATATTACTGCTACTGCTATGAATCGTAATGTAAGCATCTGTTTTTT
>NC_022021.1:25320667-25328741 GCF_000317375.1 Microtus ochrogaster
ATGTACTTTTGCCCAGGGATTACCCCCTTGAAACTGAAAAACCTGTGAGGGAGCTCTTCCCTGGAGAACTTGATTCTTCATCTCATGAGCCATTGGCCACCAGTAGCTCTTCGTCGAGGTGTGGGGCCTGCTCACATCATGGAGGACAAGAAGCAGAGAGAAAGACAGGGAGATCTGAGTCATGATTCAAATCCCCAGAATATGACCTACTTCTTCCAGCTATGTCCCATCTCCTAATGTTTCCAGAACTTCTCAAAATAGCATCGCGAGCTGAGGACAAACCTATTAATGCATGGTCTTTTTTGGGTGACTCATCATATTCAAATCATTACACGATCCGAGAAGAAAAAAAAAACAAAAGCTTCCAAATATGCTGGATGAATAGCTCCACCCAATACACAGGGACCTGGGCCTCTTGTCCCTCTCAACACCTGCCACTTATCTGAGCTCCCCAAGACTTTGGGGGTTGGGGAGTCAGGGTAGGAAGGAGATAACTCCATCTCTACATTCCAGCTCTTCAATAAAACTTGTTTCTGTCTTACCACTTCTTTGCAAATGCTGGCTGTCAAGCAGCCAGACCTCTGTCCAGTAACATTCCTGGTAATGAGGCAGGCTAGTGACCAAATCCCTAACACATGGTCTTTGAGGGATATTGAAGATCCACAGCATAACAAAGGTTATCCTATTGTTCCTTCCCATGCACTGATAGACAAAGGAAATATTAATGTACAATATGGGGCAGAGCTAATCTCCTGAAATGATTCTTGGGTTCTGAGGTTAAGAATAAAGCAGGAAGCAATGCTACGGTGGTGGCACACTCCTTTAATCCCAGCACTTCGGAGGCAGAGACAGATGGATCTCTGCAAGTTCGAGGCCAGCCTTGTCTACAGAGTGAGTTCCAGGACAGGCTCCAAAGTTGCAGAGAAACCCTGTCTCAAAAAACAAAACAACAAATCAGAAAAACAAAAGAAACTAAAACAACAAAGCAAGTAAAAGTTGGTAACCAAGTAGTATTTATATTACTGTGGCCAGGACACACACACACACACACACACATTGCCTACCTTCTTAATGAGAAAATCAGAGTTCCCTTTTGGGTTCTTAATCTCATTGATAAAATAGTTTAAGAACAGACCAGAAGGATCATTTTATTAGAGTTTGAATGAAAAAAGAAAACATAACAGAAAAGCTGTAGTGCTGGCAGCTGGTAGGATGAGTAAAACAAAGAAAAAGAAATCATGCCAAGAAAGGAAATCACGCCTTCTGAATTAGGCTTCACAAAGAGAACCTGTTCAGCAATGGAAATCATCAAGCTCCTGCGTGATGGAGAGGGAGGGAGGCTTCAGAGCAAGCACGAGAAAGTCCTGAGTGTAGAAGTCAGGGTTAGGCTTTGGGCTGGGGTCTGAAAGAAAAAGGTAGAAGGAAAAGTCAGAGTTATTTTGTTGTCATTGTTCCCCTTTATTTAGAATGAAGAGAAGCAGACATGCTGAGCACCGGTGCAGGCGGAAGATGCCTTGGGCAGCTGCAGCTGAGGAGAGGCTTTTGGAAGGGCTAAACACATTATCTCATTAAGGGCTTATTAGTTCTCCCATCTTCTAGCTAGGCGGTTTACAAGCCCAGCTGAATTAACTCTTAAAGAAGAAGACAACAGTATATAATGATCTAATTTTTGTTTGTTTTGTTTTTATTGTTTTTATTGAGCTATATATTTTTCTCCACTCTCCGCCTTCCTCCCCTTTCCCCTTCTGCCCTCTCCCATGGTTCCCATGCTCCCAATTTACTCAGGAGATCTTGTCCTTTTCTACTTCCCGTGTAGATTAGATCCATGGATGTCTCTCTCTTAGGGTCCTCATTGTTGTCTAGGTTCTCTGGGATTATGAATTGGAGGCTGGTTTTTCTTTGCTTTATGTCTAAACACCACTTTTAAGTGAGTACATATGATATTTGTCTTTCTGGTCTGGGCTACCTCACACAATATGATGTTTTCTACATCCACCCATTTGCCTGCAAATTTCAAGATGTCATTATTTTTTTTTTCTGCTGTGTAGTACTTTTTTGTGTAAATGTACCACATTTTCCTTATTCATTCTTCAGTCGAGGGCCATTTAGGCTGTTTCCATGTTCTTGTTTATGACAAACAATGCTGCTATGAACACAGTTGGGCACATGTCCTTGTGGCATGATTGAGCATCCTTTGGATATATACCCAAAAGTGGTATTGCGGGTCTGGAGGAAGGTTGTTTCCTAATTTTTTGAGAAATTGTCATACTGATACCCAAAGTGGCTGTATCAGTTTGAATTCCCACCAGCAATGGAGAACTATTCCTTTTACCCCCCAACCTCTCCAGTATAAGTTGCCATCAGTGTTTTTTATCTTGGCCATTCTTACAGGTGTAAGATGGAATCTCAGAGTTGTTTTGATTTGCATTTCTCTGATGGCTAAGGATATTGGGCATTTCCTTAAGTGTCTTCCAGTCATTTTAGATTCCTCTGTTGAGAGTTCTCTGTTTATGTCTATACCCCCATTATTTATTGGATTATTTGTTCTTTTGATGACCAATTTCTTGAGTTCTTTGTATAATGTGGAGATCAGCCCTCTGTCTGATGTAGGGTTGGTGAATATTTTTTCCCATTCTGTAGACTGCCATTTTGTCTTGTTGACCATGAATGATCTAACTTTTGGAGTGGATTAGAATGTCGTACCTCCAGCTAGGGCTGGAAACAGAATCCATTCCTTCAACTAGGAAGTCCTTTCTCTTAATGGCCCTCAATAGAGCCCTGATATCGCAATCCTTTCATACAGTATTTGTAAATCCTAAGAAGGGTTACTTGTGGAGTTTACCTTTCTAGTATTACAAGGGAAAGAGGAGGTGGTATACAAAGCCAACCATTTCTCTGGAACTTGTTTTTGTATAATTCAAATGGATACTTCTTCAAGAGCAGTTCTGTTGTAGGGTAGACACCAGAAAAGCCTGTTGGGACATGGGTTTAAGCCAGTAGAAAGTCTTTATTAGCTGGCCAGTGACTACATTAGATGTTTGGGATCCCAGTGTTGCCCTGAGCCTTTCTCATGGTGAGCTTTTACACACAAAATCCATGTTCTGGGTTAAAAAAGACAACTTGGTGGAGTTGATTCTCTCCTTTCATCTTGTGGGAGTGGACTCAGCTCAGCAGGCTTATGGCAAGAGCCTCTATACACAGACATGTCTCCTTTGCCCCCAAATACTCCTCTTTGAAAGAAGTGTGTATTTAGAACTCTTAGATCAAAGCTATATATCTAGTGATCTAAAAGTTATGTTTAAGCATTTGAGAAACTATTCGGTTTAGTTCTTAGCTCTCCCTCATTTTTAGATGTCCCTTTTCTGTTTTTAAAAAACAGTTGTTTTGTTATATAATAGAATTTGAATCCTGCCTGTTATGTTTATCTTAGACATTTCTGCACACATTTTTTACTTTTTTATGTGGCAAAATAGGGTCTCAGGATTTCAATACTCATAAGTGATTCTAACCTGGATTATACTGGGCAGCTATGGTAATATATATATGGAACATGACATGGAAGTAAATACAGGCCATTATAACACCTTGGCAGCAGTTTTTGAAATGTGTTCTTGTAGGCATTAATAGTTGTCTTGGAACATAACCAGCAGGAGGTGGTTTCCAGCCTTTACCTTTGGTTTTACTTTTTTCCTCGTGAAAAAGAGTAGGTCAGTTATGTTTTTTCAAGTGAGAGTAGGAAATAACAATGAAAAAAGCAGAGGGAACTGTGTAAGAAAATAAAGAAGTATAAAATAATACAAAGCTCATCGAATGACTGTTGAATTCCTGTTCTGTTGTGGCCGGTTATCTGTGGGGAAAGGGCAATTAGAGGTCCTGGATCCAGACATGAACTAGCCTAGAGAAGAAAGGCCAAGAGCATGGTGGTCAGCAGCAGGAGAATGCATGTGGGGATAATCATTACATTCACATCATGATTAGGGAAGAAAAGCCCCGTCTAGAGAGGTGAGCTGAGTGGCACAGATTAAGGCTCATGGCTTGTGTTAGGATAGAGAAAAGAGCAACTCAAATCAGCAAAACTGAAATATGCTGAGCATCTGCTCTAAACTCAGTGTTAACCCCATGACACAATGAACAACAACGAATATAAAAATCAATAATGACATTCTTGAAAATATCATAATCCAGATGACAAAAGGCCCTGAGAGCTTGGGGTAAAGGATTATTAATTTTTTTTGGAAGTGGACTCTGGTGTTATTAGTCAAAATTGATGGAGGAGTGGTATGTGATATTGATCCTAAAAGAGAGCAGGAGCTTGCTCAGTTGATAAAGGAAACGTCATTAGTAAAGATTCCATGTCATAAGGTCTCTGCTATGGACAAGAAGCAGAAAGGCTGATTAGTTAAAGCCATTGTGTTCAAAGATATGTATAGTAAGAGTGATCCTTTCAAATAAATTTATACAGAACCCCAACATATAAGATGATAATTTGCAGTATAAATTTATGACATTCTTTTAATTGAAGAACATTTTCCTGTTGTAAATGGAACCATTAAGAATAACAAATCTGATAATTATTGAAACTATTGGTTTATATCCAGTGGCTTATTGGTACTATCTGTGTCCAGCTATATAATATCAAGAAAGTTCTGATCATACTACAGCTTGCCCTAGACTCTTAGTACCTGCTTTAACTAAAAAAATCTGACAAACTTGAAGCACGAAACAGAAAATATTCCTTCCATTAGTCAACAGCTACATATATCAGTGCCTCGTGTTTCTATATATAAATGTCAAATAAGAAGCAGTAACATTGAAATAAGCCTCTGAAACTATATATAGTGCATTATCATAGTCTTTTAAAATCTTTTTATTGATTTTTTTGTGAATTTCACATCAGGCTTCACTCATCTCCCTGTCCCTCCATATCTGCCCTCTGCCCTTGCAACCTTCCCCCCCACCCTAGAAAACAAAACAATAAAAGATTTTAAAAAAATCTTTCCATGGAAGCTGTGATGTGTCCCCATGTGCCGTGCCACACAGTAGACCCCTTAGCCCAAACAGCTTTACTTGCAAATGTTCATCGTGACGAATCATTGCTCTGGCTTGGGGCATCTGACTTCTGACACTATCAGTTCTGGATCCTGCTGAGACAGGATTCATCTCAGATATTCTGTCGTTGTTCTGTGTCATGGAGATCCTGCCGCTTTGGATCTGCAGGTCCGGTCCTTCCATGCACTCCAGCAGGTCATAGATAGGCTAGATGTTGGGGTTGGCGAACTCAAAGCCCTTGGATCTGGGCCTGAGTGTTAGCTGACTTGGTCAGCGGGCCTGCTTTCCTGCAATGGTGCCAACAAGGTCAGCTTTTCTGTTTTGTCTAGGTGAGGGGTGGGGCCGGCTCTCCTGCGTGTGGCAGCTGGCAAGGGGTGAGGCAGGATTCACCCAGAGTTCCCCGGTGCTATAACCAGCAAAGGGCGGGGAGGGGGCAACTCTCTCACACCACCCTGGCAAGGGCTGGAGCCAGCTCTCCCACATCCATGCTACCAGGGCCAGCTCTACTATGATGCCCAGATGAAGTGTGGGGCCTGCTCTCCCAAGTCCTGTAACTGACAAGGGGCAGAGCGTTCTCTCCTGCTCTCAGGGCCAGCTCTCCTGCCAGCAACAGGTGAGGCATGGAGAAGGGTGGAGCTGGCCCTGCCAGCTGGCTGTGGCACTCCACTCAGGAGAGCTGGCTCCACCCCTCCCCTGGGCAGGGTGGGAGAGCTAGCCTTAAGGAATTAAGAAAGGAGAAAAGCAACTGAAAAACTGAAAAAAGGGCATAGGGGTTGAAAAATAGCTCAATGATTAAGAGCACTGGTTGTTCTTCCAAAGGACCCAGGTTCAAGTCCCAGCACATGGCAGCTCACAGCTCCAGTTCCAGAGGATCTTAGCTCCAGTCCTAGAGGATCTGACGCCCTCTCTGGCCTTTTTGGGTATTGCATGCACATGATGCCCAGCCACTTATACTGACAAAACACCCCCAATACACACAATAAATAAACAAATGCGTAAGAATAAAATATCTTAAAAAAACAACCTAAGAAAGAAAGGGTTTATTTTGGCTCACAGTTTGAAAGTGAAGCTCATTATAGCAGGAAAGGTCACGCACGGCAGCCAGTCACATGGTCTCTGCAGTCTGGAAGGAAAGAACTGTGAACGCACATGCTTAGCTGTAGGGAGACCCCGCCTTTTGGGGCGGGACAGCCTCGGGCGAATGTTTTTACTAATGAATTGGAACGCGAGACTGGAGCCGCTTCCTGTTTCCGGTTTACGGTGGATCGCTGAACTCCGGGTGTGTGAGTGTGCTTTTATATTAAAATTGTCTTCTTGTACCCACTGGCCTGGATTAATTAAATACGCCTTCACTTAGCTAGCTTTCCCTTTTTCATTCATATTTGCAATCTAGGGCCCAACCCCAGGGAATGATGCCATCTAATTTCAGTGTAGGTCTTCTCTCCTTAATTAGCCCAGTCAAGAAGGTGCTCACTAGATGGCCCAGAGACTGCTATCCTGGTGATTCTCCACCCTATCAAGTCAATAAACAGCAGTAAATGTCACAGGCAGTATGTATGCCTGGTCAGAGCATTCATTATACACAGAAGTATTATACACACCAATTCAAACAAGCCAATATTCAGAGAGCTAAGCAATAAAATAGGGCATACGAATAGACAGCTGTAAGAATGATGTTTTAGGTTCGAACAGAAATTGAGATGGTAGAAAAACTATCCTGGTGTCTCTTTCCAAACTGTACAATGCTTATCATTAATATGCTAAAAAAAAAAAGATACGTCACAACTGAGTATACAAGTGACTTAGGTTGCAGTTGCTATAATAGTTAAGATATAAAAATTCCATTTCAAATGTCAAGCAGTAGCCTTGCTGAGTCCTTGGAATTAGATGGCCTTTTATAGCTGCACACTCTTTTGGGGAGGTACACTATATTTTATTTAAGCGTATCTTTTAAATGTTTTTAATT
This sequence comes from Microtus ochrogaster, assembly GCF_000317375.1. Classification (NCBI taxonomy): domain Eukaryota; kingdom Metazoa; phylum Chordata; class Mammalia; order Rodentia; family Cricetidae; genus Microtus; species Microtus ochrogaster. The sequence goes on from NC_022021.1 coordinate 25,327,683, forward strand.
GAAATGGATAACATCACTTTCCCCCTCCCTTTCCTCCTCTAGGCCCTCCCAGCTACCCTCCTCAAATGACTATTGTTGTTACAGACGTGCAGTCATTAGCTGCCTGTAGTTGTTTTTCTGGGGGTGTGACCCAGAGAAAAGTTCCCCCTCCTTGTTAACAGGTTCGATGATATCACCATTGTTCTGGTCTTGCTTTTGCAGACATTTCTTGTAGGGCCCATGGGTCTACGCCTGCTCCTGGGGTTCATCTTGAGGACAGTTTCTGGTCAGCCAGCTAAAACATCCTGTTTGTTTCTGTGCTTTCTAAGCCCCACCTGGTGATTAGCTGTAGGGCATTGTTTACTCCATCTTGGGTGTGGCAATTTCCCACCTGCCTGAGGGGAATTCCTTGTGCAGCAGCTGTGCTCTTCAGGATTTTCCCAAGGTTTTCCTTTCGAAGGACCCAGGTCTCTTGTGTGTTCTTTCAATCTCCAGGCCCTTGTCCAGCTCGTGTACAGTACAGTGATTTGGTACACGAACTGTACCAAGAGGGTAACACAGACACAGCTGTTACAATTGGAGACACCGCTGGGATATCAGGAATTACAATTTCTAGGAGATACCATTTTGTATAATTCCTAAAACTCATTGCCTAATTAGAGTCTCAAAGTCTGTGCCTAGTTTTCCTAAGAGTTTTATAGGTTTCGCTCTTACTTTAGGCTTTTGATCCAATGCGAAAATTATTATACCTTTGACAACTTGAGGGCCAGGGGACACCAACCCTCCTTGTTGCAGAAAATCAGCATGTAACTTTTGGCTCCCAAAATACTGCCTGCTCTTGTCCCAATATCAAGTAGTTCTACTGTATGTATTTTGTGCACAATATGTATAGTTAAAAATAAACGATGTCCAGACTTCTAACTGACCACCTTCCCAGTGATGATAGCATGGAACAGTGCGGGGCATTGCAGATGTTTAGTGGAAGAGTTAGTAAAATGATCACACCAGTGTCACACACTGTAAATCGCAGGTGTCAATCTTCTGCCGTCACGACTCAAAACAGCATCTGTTCATCTGCTC
>NC_022021.1:25328905-25330341 GCF_000317375.1 Microtus ochrogaster
TTGCGTCTCTAAGTAGCTGCAGGCTTTAAATCCGGCTCTGCCCAGATGCTCGACTTTACCTTTGATGTGGGAAATAAACCTGAAGCAGAGTAGGAGGACTGAAGCAAAGCTTCAAGCGGTGAAGTGGGGTGAGCAGCACTGACAGAAACAGACAGCTGTCTACCTCAGAATCGAAAGCAGGATGCTATTTTTATGAGATGCTGGAGTAGCCTACGGTCTGGTGGTTTTACAGTTAGGCTTCTCTTTAAAACAAAAGATTTCTTCATTTTTACTTTGTGTGTATGAATGCTTTACTTACATGTATGGAAGTGTACTTTGTGCATGCCTGGTGCCTGTGGCGGTCAGAAGAGAGTACAAGATTCCCTGGAAATGGAGTTATAGAGAAATAGAAGCCACCATGAGGGGGATGGGAACCAAACCTAGGTCCTCTGGAAGAGTAGCAAGTGCTCTTTACTGCTGAGCCACCTCTCCAGCTGCCACAGTTACTATTTTCCAAGAAATATCTTCACCTTGTATGATAAAGGTCAGTAGCCAGCTCATCCTTGGGGTATCTGAGACATCGAGCCCCTACTTTGATTACAGACTTTTTCCTGCCTCTTGTATCCATCACAGTACCTGTGAAGAGCTCTTGAAATATTTTAGGAAAGGTTGTAAAAACACAGGGTATATGCATTTGAAATGAGTCTTGCAAGAACGCTTAAATTAAAGAAAGAAGCAATGTTTACTTGGCAAGGATTCACAATAATCTATATGAATGAAACAGACGGAAACCCGGAAATAACAGGTTTAGGCAGACTGGAGACCTGGGGTCAAATCCAAGGACATCTCAGCAAGTGGGAGACACAAGGGTAGCAATAATTAATACCAGAAAGCAGAGTCTGAATCCTGCCTGATGTTTCCCAGAGTGCAAGGAAAGAGGAAACATCAGGTATGGTCTAAATATGTACTCTGTACACTTCTTCACCTTGTAAGTTGATTCCTAATCACAAATGTAATAATATGTGGGGTGTGGCCTTTCACAAAGTGATTAACTCATGAAGGTGGCGTCCTTATGAAATGGGACTGTTGCCAGTATAGAAACTATAACAGCTTTCTGCTGTAAGGATATAAAGAGGGTGAAAGGACTGCATAAGAAACCTGTTATAAGGGCTGGAGAGATGGCTCAGTGGTTAAGAGCACAGACTACTCTTCCAGAGGACCCGGGTTCAATTCTAGCACTCACATGGCAGCTCACAACTGTCTGAAGATCTAGTTCCAGGAGACCTGATACCTTCACACCAATACATATAAAATAAAGTTAAATAAAATTTTAAAAAAGAAACCTGTTGCCGGGTGGTGGTGGCGCACGTCTTTAATCCCAGCACTCGGGAGGCAGAGGCAGGCGGATCTCTGTGAGTTCGAGACCAGCCTGGTCTACAAGAATTAGTTCCAGGACA
>NC_022021.1:25330921-25348478 GCF_000317375.1 Microtus ochrogaster
TGTGAGCCACCATGTGGTTGCTGGGAATTGAACTCAGGACCTTTGGAAGAGCAGGCAATGCTCTTAACCTCTGAGCCATCTCTCCAGCCCCTAGGAATATATTCTTAAATTAGGTTGCAGTTTGCTGCACAGGAATGCAAAGCACAGAATTAGTAGTCATTCAGATCTTAGGCTCTCTAGCATCCAGAGCTGTGTAAGACAAATTTCTTTTTATGTTACATAGGATAAGATATACTGTTGTTGCAAAAGCATGGACAGACAGCACTAAGACATAAATCCACAAGGTATAGGTTTTATCACCCCTCCAGTATAAACAGACGCTGGTTGGTATATTCTCACATATCTCAGCAATTTGCACCGGTATCATTAGCTATTTCACCACAGGGGCTACACGTTTAGGGAATTACAGTGTTGAGATGGCTTTGCACTCAATCCGCCTGCTTAGAATTCACACGTGTCTTGGGCTGTCTGTTGTCAGTTTCTGTGAGAGTTCATCATATAAAATTCGAAGGTACGTGTAATTTGGAATAAAAACGTGTGTATAAGAGGAAGGTCAAGAAAGACCGTTCATTTGTATGTCTCTAAGTGTGGACTTTTGTTCCTCAAAGGCATGGGGAGGATGTATGTACCAGCTACCTTTTATTGTTGTGCTAAAATACCAAGGCAACTTACGAAAGCAAGAAGCGTTTATTTTGGCATGTGGTTCCAGGGGCATGAGAGTCTATCGTGTGGAGAGGCACGGCAGCGAGTACCGGGCAGCAGCAACAGGAAGCAGAGCTATCACATCTTAACCACAGCATGAAATGAAGCAGAAGTATGGTGGAAGTAGAAAGGGGGCTATATCCTCTCAAATCTTGTCCCCTGTGACATACTTCCTCCAATAAGACCATACCTTCCAAACCTCCTCAAACAACGCTACAAGTGTCCCAATTCCTTTGTTGATGGGGGATGTTTCCCATTTGAACAACCACATTCCACTCCTCCAGAAACTCAGGACCACACTGTAACACAAAATGGACTGAGTATCATTTCAGAACCCCCCATTGCCTCTCGCAGCCTCAAGAGTGTTTAAATCTCACAAGTTCGAAGTCTCTTCTGAGACTCAAGGGATGCCATCTCTTAATTGTAGACCTTATAAAATCAAAATGCAAATTACTTACATCCAATGTATAATAACCCAGAATACACACTACTCTTCCAAATGGGAATTCTGTAACAAGATCAGAACTCAGCAGGGCAAACACAGTATCCTGTGGTTCCACATCTCATAATAAGGGCTTAGTTGCCTCTACTCCTTGATTGTGCTGCCTATAATATACACCTTTCTCCTGGACTAGTTCCATCCGCTGTATGTAGTTCTCCCCTGGCTATGGAATCACCAAAATGTTGGTATCTTTGCTGCAATTTAGCCTTCACTTTTGTAGCTTCATGCAATGCATCTCAGAGCCTCTTGCCTTCCCAAAGCCCTCATGCCGGGACACCTCTCCCATTGCTCTCCTGGCCTGAGTAGCTCTCTGAAGCCATGGAAGAAGAATTCATGACCCTTTCAGCCTTGCCTCTTCCATGTATCTAAGACAGCACCATGTTGAGAAACCTGTTAAGTTTGGCTAAAACCTGGGATGGATCCTGCCTGGAGAGTCACATTAGGAGCTGCCTCGTTTGTTGTTGCCTTCCAAAAGCCCGTTCATTTCAGAATCTGGGAGCTTAGCTGGGTGGGGCCTCACCCTGTCCCAGGACAGATTAGGCCTCTCCTTAATGGTGCTTAACTCCTTACCAATTGTAACCTGTTTCAGGCAGGCCTTGGCTGTAACATTACAAATGCTTTGTGTCTTGCCAAACGGTATTATTTTGGTTTTTTTTTCTATCTAACATGTTCTCTTTTATTGTAGACCTGAAGAAGCATTACCAATAAAAACCAGGCCACAGACTCAACTTAATGTAGTTCTGAATTTTTCTTCACCAAAGAAATGAATCTGTCACTTTTAAATTTAGCCTCAGCCAAGTTCTTAGGATAAAAACAGAAGGTGGTCAAATCCTTTGTCCAAACATCACAAGAATGGCTTCCAGCCCAATCGCTGATATTCCTTCCCTCTGAACCCTCTGGAGCTGGGTCTCCACAGTCCTCATTGCTCTCTGTCTTTCAGGCCTTATTAGGATTACCCATTTAAAGTGTCCATCTGCTTTTCTAGTCCAGATTTCCACAGCCTTCCACATTCCTCCTCAAAGCAATGTGATCAAGTGCTTCATAGCAACAGCCTACTTGTAGTAATATGAGTGGCGGGGCTGCGTCCCCAGCACCCCGGCCGCCTAGCTAGCTTATGCCCCGAAATAACAACACACAAACTGTATTCTTTTAAACATTGCTTGGCCCATTAACTCTAGCCCTTACAGGCTAATTCTCATATCCTGATCAACCCATCTCTAATAATCTGTGTAGCCCATGAGGTGGCTTACCAGGGAAGATCTTAACCTACGTCCATCCTGGGTCGGAGCTTCATCAATAGCATCTGCCTCAGAGAGCAGAGCTATTGCGTCTGCCCGGGAGAGGGGAGCATGGCATCTCTGAGCTCACTTCCTCTTCCTCCCAGCATTCTGTTCTGTTTACTCCACCCACCTATGTTCTAACCAATAAAATGGGCCAAGGCAGTTTCTTGACATTTCTCCATCATTTCCCCTTTTTCTGTTTAAACAACAAAAAAAGGAAGGCTTTAACTTTAACATAGCAAAATTACATATATTACATATAACAAAACAGTTATCAGGTAAAAATTACAATATTTATATCTATTTTATCTTTATCATAACTAAGGAAAACTATAACTATAACTAACTATTTTTCAACTCCATCAAAGACTCCAGAAAGATACAATATTACCTAAGCAAACAAGAAATAAGCAACTTTCAAACTCTAGAAATGACAGAGACATCTCGCTGCCTGGACAGTCACCCAAAGTTCCTCTGTACCATTGGGGCATCCACCTTCAGCCTCAGGCCCATAGTATCCAGCAGACATTTCCATGAAGCAGGAAAATTCAAAGTCAGTTCAGTCACTACCTGTTGTGTCCTGCAGAATGTCTTGTAGACTCCTTCATGAATCGGGAACCCCAAAAGATCATCTCACCTTTAGGCAAGTTCAGTAGTCCTCTCTCTGCGGGTTCTCTGTATCCAGTTTATGCAATAGTCCAGGCAAGAGCAGTTTCTTGCCCAAATGGCTATCAAACTCCATAAAGATCCTCTTCGATGCCCATCTTCTTCCTGAAGTAGATTGGTGCTGCCAGGAGCAGAGTGTCTCATTGTCATGAAAAGTCCTAAGTTATTAAAACATTTAAAATGCCATATTCTATAATCTTGAAAAATATGAAGAATACCTATCTAAAATATATCTATGTACATCTAGAAAATCTTAACTAACATGACTACAAGCTTGACTATTATTGATTATCCATTAACAACCTATATACATTGCATTTTTAAGTGAACTACACAATCACAGTGCCTTAATCAAGATCAGAGATACATATACATATAACAAAATTGACCTTAAATTTATATCACTAAAGCAAAATCCATATCAATGCAAATTATTCATACCTATATCATATCCCCCTTTAAATGTAAAAGAACATTTATAAACCATATTTGGGAACATGGGTGCAGTTTTTTCTCTCCAAACTGCTTCCTGCTGAATGGGGGCATTGTTAATTAGGTCTTTCATGGTATAACCCGTGTGCTAGTTTCATCTCAGTTGGCAGTTGAGTGAAGCAATTTTCTGAAGGTGTTCACAGCAACCCTTCAGGAGGGTGTGGTCCATCATACCATATTGGGATAGAAGCAATCCACAGACTCTCACCCTCTGTGAAAACAAAATAAGAAACTCCTTTCCAAAGCATCATGTCCTTAGATCCAAATTTCAAAGTCAAGGCATTTTCAAAATATCTGTGTTGGATTAGTTCAGCAACATTTATAAACAAATATCTTTTAGCATCTGTTGCTCCTTCCTCAGCATTCAAACAATTCAAAGAGAGCATAATAGCATAGAATATCCTCTGTGTATTTTCCATCTTTGTGCAGCTTTATTTTAACTCTATTTCATTTATTTTTACTTTTATTTTTTGAGACGCCTTCTCTGTACATCTTTGTCTTCAAATAACTCTGTAACCAGGCTGTCCTTGAACTCTCAGAGATCCGCCTGTCTCTGCCTCCCAGGCTTTGGGATTAAAGGTGAATGCTACCACACCTTGAACTCACAGAGATCTGTTTGTCTCTGCCCTTTAGGCACTGGGATTAAAGGCACGTGCCACCACACCTTGAAGTCACAGAGGTCAATCTCCCTCTGCCTCCCAAGTGTTGGGATTAAAGGTGTGTACTACCACACCCAACAACTCTCTTTCTTTTTTTTTTTGTTTTTTACTTTTTTTCTCTTTTTTGAGACAGGGTTTTCTGTAGCTTTGGAGCCTGTCCTGGAAGACCAGGCTGGCCTCGAACTCACAGAGATCTGCCTGCCTTTGCCTTCCAAGTGCTGGGATTAAAGGCATGTGTTGCCACCGCCCTGTTCCTGAAGTTTTCTTAGTCCCTTAACATGCCTCTCATTTTTATTTCTGGGAGTGAGCTATTTCTGACTGTGTAACTTATATATTTTCATTTTCTTCTGTGAAAAACAAAATAGGGAGCCGGGCAGTGGTGGCGCGCTCCTTTAATCCCAGCACTCGGGAGGCAGAGGCAGACGGATCTCTGTAAATTTGACACCAGCCTGGTCTACAAAAGCTAGTTCCAGGACAGGCTCCAAAGCTACAGAGAAACCCTGCTTCGAAAAACAAAAAAATAAAAACAAACAAAAAAATAAATAAAATAGGGAAAAAACCCATTTTTGCGGGGAGGGGGTTTCAAGACAGGCTTTGTGTAGCTCTGGCTGTCCTTGAGCTCACTCTGTAGACCAGGCTGACTTCAAACTTACAGAGAGTTGCCTGCCTCTGCCTCCCTGAGTGCTGGGGTTAAAGGCATGCACCACCCTGCTCGGCAGAATCCAATTCCTTTTAATGTTTTAATTAAACAAAACCAAGTAAAAAGTATTGATTCAAGGGAACTATGAGAACATCAAGCTAACAAAATAGACAAATCAAGGCATAATGATTTACAAAGTAAACCAATACTTAGGTTTGCAAATTTATATGTAACTTCAGAGGATTTTGTTTTTATGTTTTCTGACTGGAGGACACAGTGTTTGGAAGACTTTTTCTCTGCTGCTAAAGGTTCATTACGTAAAAGGAGGCATTTATGCACTTTTGTAGCTGCTTCACACCACATAGATAAAACTCCCACTACTAGTTAAGCCAGTCGGACAACATTGAGTCTTCAGAAGCCCTTCATTTTCCTCCAGGGGGAAGAGGCTGCTAACTAGGGAAGGGTGTCTTGTCTTTCAATAAAAGGAGGAGCAATCACACTGCATTTCAGGAGAAGTCAAATGAAATCTCTCAAGTAGAAACACGGTGACTACAATCTAACTCGCAATGAAACAGATTGCATTTACCTGGTGGAAGACCCCTCATCCCACAACCTCAGAACACGAATTTTCCTGCTAGCTGTGTGGGAAGTCTTTCCAGTCTTTAAGAATGTAAAAGTTAAGTGGTACGATGTTTCATAGGAAAAACTTCATGGAGTGGAAATATTTGTCATAAACTGCCTTTAGAGTATTGAGGAAGCTGGCCCTGCTGCCACAGGCCTATAATCCTAGCTACTTTGGAGGCTGAGACAGAGGAATCAGGAGTTCAAGCCCAGCCCTGGACTACAAGGTACATTTAAGGCTCAGCTGGGCAATTTAAAAATAGAGCAGGGGTTATTTCAGTGCTCGTGCAGGGGGTCTTAGGTTCAGTCGCCAGTACCCATCTCCGCACAAAGAAGAGGGAAATGTTCCTACTAATCAGAAACTTAAAAGAATCAGGATTTTTATAAGCAACTAAAATTAAAATGGCTTTTGCCGAATCAGGAAAAAGATCTGTACAAAATCAATATTCCTTTCATGTTGAATTGATGGCCTGCACATTATTGAGAAGGTGAAAAATGAAACCGTGGAGTTATCAAAAACATAGCACCCTGTCTTCTGACTCTGCAGCAGGGACACTGATTTCTTTTTTTGTTTTTGTTTTTGTTTTTTTGCCCTCAGGAACAGAAGTTCCACAGAATTACAAGATTTAAAATACCTTTCTTCCTCAGCTAGGAGCAACAAAATGAGTCCAGCCAGCCAGGAATGAGTCAGATGACTGCACACACACAGTTGCCAGTGGTTTTGTTATTCTTTCCTTTTCACATGGCCCTGGAAGGGCAAAAGTGGAGAAGCAACTGCAGCACTAGGTTTTGTTCCTTCTATAAACGGCAATACAACAGCTGCCACAGCTGTGTTAGGGCTACTCATGGACCCTCATCTTAACATCTGAACTCATCACAACCCCACTAGAATGTGCCTGAAAATACATCCAGGATTACCTTGTTAACGTCTCCTGTAGAACTGGATAGTTTAACTTGATATTTTATTTCCATATTAAAACCAAAATATTTGCTGGGTGGAGACGGCACACGTCTTTAATCCCAGCGCTCGGGATGCAGAGGTAAGTGGATCTCTGTGAGTTCGAGGCCAGCCTGGTCTACAGAGCTAGTGCCAGGACAGGCTCCAAAGTGACACAGAAAAACCAAAACCAAACAAACAAAACAAACCAACAAAAACAAACAATATTTACAGGAGAGATTTTGAGTTAAAAGGATGCTGAGCTAGTAGCTTTTATGGACAGATTTGTTTTGTGCACACACACACACACACACACACACGCCACCATACTTGTGAGGTTAGAGGTCGGCTTGAAGGAGTTGGTTCTCTCCTGGCACCACGTGACACGTGAATCCCAGGGGTCAAATGAGGTCACCAAGCCTGGAGACAAGTGCTCTCATCACCTCACCTAGCCATAGAAAGATTTCAATTAAACCAGATTGTTCTTCCTTTACTGCCTAGTCTTCTTTCTAAGGAAGTTAGAGTGTCATTTAATTTTCTCGTGGGTTTCACATTATCTCAAAAGTAAATCATGTTTTCAGGATGTGCGCAGCTTTTTAACTCAATAAAAAGTTGTACTGGCTTCCTGGTGGTTTTCTTTTTCTTTCTTTTTCTTCTTCTTTTTTTCACTCTAACATGTGTATAGAAGGTTCTGAAGAAATCGAATTTGTTCAGGTCCTCTGGGTTCCAGTCAAAAGATAAGGCTCGAGCCAGGCAGGATTGCGTGCGTACACACACCCACACACACCCTTGGATAGGCTGACGCAAAAGAGGATGGAGAGGTGGGGGGTGGGGAGGGCAGCCTGAGCCACATATATCGGGTTTCAGTGGGATGCTTCCTCAAACAAAACTTCCAAAAGTTAATCCAACACCGAAACTGACGAAAATTTAGTGCCTAGCATTTGTGTGCTCCTTGTGTTCCAGAAGCCTCGCCTGGCTTTGCTCATACAAAACTATGACAGGCAGGGCATTGCAAGGTGAGGTGACTTATGCAACGTGCCTAAGGACAAGGCAGACACTTCTGTGTTTGTACCTGCTGTCTAATCTCTGGAATTGTTGGGACTCCGGTGCCAGGAAAATCCTGGAACACAAACTAGGATGATGGGGGAACAAGGGCCCAGTTCTAATTTTGTCCCTCTGTCGGTTAAGAGGGTCACATCTCTTGAGGGTCACTCAGAACATTGCTGGTTTTCTGAGGAATTTAAGGCCAAAGCCAGACTTAAAGAGCGTGGTGGTGGCGCTTGAGAAATGTTAGAAATATGAGCTGTCTAGACCTGGGAGAAAATCTTAATCCGTGACCCTTTGTACCTGTACCCATTGCCGAGGCTGACGGAAAAGTAACAAGTGCAGCAAGAGACCCTCCAGTTCCCTTTAAACCTGGAACCCTGGTCCACCGCAAGCCTGGCGCTAGGGGCTTGCACACACTAGCGCCTCCTCCAGCCTAAGGTGGCGCGGCGGTGGCAGCAGAGGCGCCCGCAGATAACCCCTGCTCATCTGGCCTGGGGATCTTCCCCGGGGACTCGCACTGCCAGTGGCGCGCTCCTACTCAGAGCCGTGGGCCCCTCCCTGTCTCGCTCCTTGACAAGCCAGCAGCCTGCAAGGGGCGGCACCGCTCCGAGGTCCCGAGGACGTCACGAACGGGCGGTCGAGCCTCCAGCCCGCCCCCCGGCTCGCCTTCCCTTCCCTCCAGAGCCGGTGACGCCGCCGCGGCCCAGGCAACCGGCGCTCGCACACACTCCCGCGCGCTCCGCTTCTCCACCTCCTCCCGCGCCCGGGTCCGAAGATGGCGGCTCTCAAACTCCTGTCCTCCGGCCTCCGGCTCTGCACCTCCGGCCGCAGCTCGCGGGGCGCCTGGCACAAGGTAAATCGAAGTAAGAGGAAGGCCACGCGCGGGAAAAGCGCGGACGAGCGGCGAGCGGAGCGCGCGTCCTCTGCCCTGCCCATCCCTTCCACCTCCAGCCGGGGACCGGGCATCTGCAGCGCCGTGACCCGGGCTCGGAGACGGTAGGGGTTTCAGGTTCGCCCACGACACGGCTGTCTGCCTGTCTGTTTGTCCGTCTGTTGTCTTTGCTTCTTCCATCCGTTTCCCCAATGGGGCGAGATGAAGGCAAGCAGGGCGTGCAGCGCTGGAGCAGTGGTCAGGGTTCTGTGCAGCGCTGCTGCGACTTGGGGGCTGCCCGCGCCCCTGGGGCTCGCCTCCCCCACCCACTTCCCCGCCTACGCCCTTGGGAAGGGTCCCCGTGGCGGCCTCCGCCCTAGAGACTGGGAGGGTTGAAGGAGCAGAGCGGGGAAGGGCGGCCCACCGAGGCTTGCGCCCCATCTGAGGGAGCTGCAGGCGTCGGCGTCGGCCCCTGCTGAGGCCCAGAACCCCCGACCGGGCTAACCGCTGCTGGCTCAAGTTCACCGCCAAGTGGGCGGATGCTGTGTGCGGCGGGGGCGGACTGCCGCTCCATCCTCCCCTTCCCTATATGGCGGTAGAAAGGGGAACCCGGACTGGAGCGCTCCGTCACGGGGCGCCTAGCCTGCCAAGCGGTTGGAAGTGGATGGAGGACTGGCTGTGCTCCCCTGCCGTCTGCTAACGCCGCCCTTGCTTACTTGGTGACCCCCAGATCCAGATTAGAGACATGCAATTTTCAAAGTCCTTAAAAAATACCTTGAGCAATTACACTCCCACAGCTCCCCCGAGCTAGTACCCAGAGATGCCCTCCTAAGCGGATCAGCGGGTGGTGGGTGGTTTTGCTGGTGCACTATCTTTTCTGTAAGCACACATTCAGGTTGGGTTTCAGTGTGGGTCCAAGGAACTGAGTGCTGGACAAGAATTCAGCTCCAGGCAAGTGGCTTCACCATGGTGGGTTCAGTTTGCTCATGAACCTCTTCTTTGAACAAGAAAACGAAGTGTTTTATTTGGTGATGTTTCAGATTGTAGCTCTGAGCTGAAGAGTGTATTGCGCAGGGCACGTTCTTGCTCACTATGTGTATACTCTGAATCCCTTTCTTTCCCTGTTGCTCATTTTCTTGCTGGAGAAGTCATCAAGTTTCTCCCACATGTCCTAGGGAATGCTTCAGAACTGAAGTATTGCATTATTAAATTCCTCATGGGAGGCATTTTGGTAATTGCATATAGATTTAGATAAATAAGACATTAAGAGAGAATTTGACCTTCTGCAAGTGATGGAGCAGAAGCCAAAACCAGGACACAGGGATGTCCTTGGGCCAAGGTCGAAAACATTCTTTTGGTAGTACACGTTTTTCTGAGTATAATTTATTCACCTCTAGCCTACCCCACTTTCAATATAATCATTAAACCATTTCCCAAGCCAGCACACCTCCAGGTGGATGAGCTATAATTATGGGTTTTTCTGTCTCTGATTAAAAGTTCGTGGCAGGGTTCAAAGTTAGGCTGTCTGGAGTATTCTCCCAGCTCCTGCATTGGTCTTGGGTTGTAGCACTTGGCACCCCACCTCTGTTGAGTTGTATCACTTGTGTACTGTGTAACTTTGGGAACTTGTTATAGACCGGTTCTTTGTCTCCCTCAACATCACATACTGCTCCGTCAAAGAATACTCCTTTAACATGTGCATGAGATACCTGCGGGTAGCTTAAGTAACCTTGAACGTTTTCCAGCTAAAATATGGCCAACAGGTAAACTGAGATTGTTATTAAAAATGCTTTTATGTTTTTGTTTTGGGAAGCAGGATCTTGCTATGTGGCCTAGGAAGGCTTGGCACCCATGATCCTTTTGCTTCAACTTGCAGAATGCTGTAATTACAGGTGTGGCCTTATTTACCACGTCTGGCTTGAAAAAAGGAAAAAGAAGTGTTTCTTTCTTTCTTTGTTTATCTCCCCCTCCCCCATAGTGAGCAAGTTTGTCGCCTGAAACTCTAGCATGACTCAGGGTTGCCTGAAGACTTTTAAATCTGATTGCTGTGCCACCTCCAAGGTTTCTGATTTGGAAGGTACTAAGTGGACCCATTCACCCAGACCATGGATCGATTCTTCTTGGCAGAGATACCACACTCTTCGTGCCAAGCTCATATGCTCCCATTCACCTTTTCCTCCTAACTGGTTTTCTTTGCGTCTTTCCATGACTTCTCTTCCCCAGTTCTGTTTGCCAGACTTCGACACGAAGGTAGGCAATGACCTGTGTCATGATTTCTTCAACAGCACCGAGGTGACAACATTACCTCTTGGGTGTATAGTTCTCTATCATGAAGGTAATGCTTACATATATTTTTAAAAGTGTGTGATTGGCGGACAATGGCGCTTCGTTAAGTCCGAGAACCCATCTTTGATCTCCAGGACTTCCATGGTAGAAGTGGGAACTGAAAGTTGGCCTCTCACCTCCGCAGGGACACTGACACATCCCTTCCCTACCCAGACACAAACGTAGAGAACGTCGTCAAAATCGAAAGCATGCTTTTAAAATGTGTTTGGTGTATTTTCATCCCAAAGTGTGATTTCACTAAATTCCCAGCTGTTGGGTGAAAAGGGAAAGAGATGTCGGGGAAAGAAGTAACAGTGGCAGTGAACAGCTAGAAAGGAAGTCATGAGACGAAGTTTAGGTTCAGTCGTGGAGTAAGAAAGGTTCCAGAGGTTAGGCCAAAGGACTCGATGAAGGTCAACATGGAGGCTGAAGGGAGCCAGGCGGTGGTGGCGCACGCCTTTAATCCCAGCACTCGGGAGGCAGAGGCAGGCGGATCTCTGTGAGTTAAAGACCAGCCTGGTCTACAGAGCTAGTTCCAGGACAGGCTCCAAAACCACAGAGAAACCCTGTCTCGAAAAAAACAAACAAACAAACAAAAAAAAAAAAAGTATTTTCTCCTCTTAAGGATTTTGTTTCTTTCATTAAAGTACCTAATCATTATGTTCCTCCCTCCCTTAATACCAAAAATTAGTATCACAACAAAACGGGGTTCTGCTGAAGGTAGGAGAGTAGAAAATAAGGTACTTTGTCACGAGAAGCTTATCCCCAGAGTAAGTCCCCCACATTCCCTTAGGTACTGTGTGCAAACGCGAAAGTCGTTTATGTCTTTATTTATTTGGCACTGACACACGAACTCCCCCCCTCCCCCCAGGAATGATCTCATGAAGCCCAGGCTAGCCTCAAACACTGTGTAACCAAGGCTGACCTTCAATTTCTGATCCTTTGGCTTCTAGTGCTGGGGTTGCTGGTGTCCTGCTGGGGCTCTCCGGGGCTTTGTTCAGGCGGTGCTGAGCAAGCCCTCCACTACCGAGTTTGTTTTTTCAAAACACCATTTAGGATATAGACAATATTGGAAGGAAGAGGCTAACTAGGTAGCTTAAATAGCCTCCTTAGACTTGCCTACCTGAGGAGAAAAGGTAGATGTTATCAGAGATACACTTTTCCCCCAGTTGCCTAATCTTAGGTGGTGACTGCCAGGGACCTGGGTATTTCTTGTCTCTCAGAGACACAGTGTGAACAGGGGAGCAGGGGCAAAACTGGTGAAGAGGGCAAATTCAAAAGCCTCCAGTAAGGGGCTGTCTTTGCAGACCCTAAGGTGCTTCCTGGGCTCTGGGTTTTGAAGATTCTCTGTGGTACAGTTAGCCACGGGCATTGGGTTTCCTCAGTGCCCCACTGACTGCACCAGTTCCTGGCTTGCCAAGTCATCTCCGATTTTGCAGACCAGCAAACAGGATTGCTAATGAGATTAACGTATGGCTGGATAGTAGTGTGTGTTTGCCGTCCCAGCTGCCTGAGATTGAGGCAGGAGGATTGCTTAAGGATAGGACTTTGAGACTAGCCAGACCCACAGAGTGAGGTATTTGTAGTGAGGAGGATTAATTTTTTGCAACATTAATTGTAACATGATGTTCATGTTGCACATTTTCTGTATGAAATCATTGGTTGGGGAGAGGGCAGGCAGGGAGTGGTGAGGTTAAAAATTAAACTGCAATAAATGACAGCCTGGTTTTACTGTCTTAGCTGGGAATAGAAAAAAGGTGTCACTTCCCAAAGGTGAATGATATCCCTAGGAATTTCCTGTAGTCTGGCAGAGGGCTTCTTTTCTAACTGTATCATGGGAGAGAATGGACAGTTTTCATCTTTAGACACTGTGCAAGCTCCTCACCTGGCTTTGACCAAAAGTAGCACCTCTCTACAAAGGCACAGCCAGTGGTTAAGTGATTCTGACACATTTGTTCAGTCCTGGTTGAACTGGAATTTGACACAAGGGTACTTTTGACCCCAGGAGTATGTGGCACGTTAGATCATACTGTCTCCCAAAATTGGTGGCTAATTTTCTGACACCAAAAAAATGATTTATTAAAAGTTGATTTCTTGGAACTAGCTCTGGTGGCGCACGCCTTTAATCCCAGCACCCGGGAGGCAGAGGCAGATGGATCTCTGTGAGTTCGAGCCAGCCTGGTCTACAAGAGCTAGTTCCAGGACAGGCTCCAAAGCTACAGAGAAACCCTTTCTTGAAAAACCACAAAAAGCTGATTTCTTAATAAATAGTACATAAATATTAAATGCCAATAAAGCATACATTGACAAATATTAATTCATATGAATAATGAAAAAAATCAAATGCTTATGAAGTTCCTTATGATCTTAGGCTCATATTACATTCCCTGGAAATATGTCACTTTACTGTTTGTTTTTAAGATTTTACTTTTATGTATGTCTCTGTGTGTCATGAGTTTGTATGCATGCATGTGTGCCTGCTGAGCATCCCTTGGAACTACAGTGACAGACTTTGGATCCCTCAGAACTATAGTCGCAGACAGTTGTGAGCGCCACCTGATGGTCTCACGAGCATACCATCTGCAAGCCATCTCTCCAGCCTACCTTACTGAGTGTTGAATTTTGGCCGTATGGGTACATTCATAACAAACTCCCACATCAGTTGAACCCAGGGTCCTTTGCTTACTAGGAAAGCATTTTGCTACTGAACTACATCTCCAGAGCCACTTCCACCTTTTCTAAAATATTTCTGACAGTTTTCTTTCCTTTCTCTTTTTCCTTCTTTTTTTTCTTTCTTTTTTCAGAGTGGGGAAAGCTGCTGGGTAAATTAGTGCTGTGACGATACTAATTACCAGCTACTACAAAAGGATGGGGTTTGTGCCCTGTGGCTCTGTGCTTTGAAGGCTTTAGGGGTACACAGGGGAACTGAATCCTCCTTCCGCAGGCTCTCTGTGGAATTCCACGGAGAAGCATTTCAAGGTGACCTCACCTTTCAGCCTGTCTGGGTGTAGAGGAATGCTTCCATTTTCTTCCGGATCCTGCTGAGGCCTGGACTCTTTATTCTGAGACAGAGATAATGACCGCAGAGTTACACATTACAGAACAGGACTCTCATAAAGATTTGTTGTGTGTAAATAACAAGGCAGAGCAATAGAGGATCTCTAGAAAACATGGACAAACACCTTGTGGTGGAAGGACCATGTGACAGGAAGCTGGGACCCAAGTCTGCCACTCAGTCTTTACCAAAGTTTTGAGTATTTTGCATCCACAAGTTTAGTGTGGAATACTCTTATGTCCTACATATTCAATCAATGAAACTTTTTTTTAAAAAGATTTTTTAAAATTGTGTTTGTGTGTGTATTTGTGTGTGTATGTGTCTGTGTGTATTTGTGTCAGCATAGGCTAGAAGCATCAGATCCTCTGGAGCTGGAGTTACAAGCAGTTGTGAGCTGCCCAACATTGGTTCTTGGCAAGAGCAGCAGATGCTCTTACCCATTAAGCCCTCTCTCCAGCCTTCTGGTCTTGTATTTTGAGACTGAATCGCATGCTGTTTGTTTCCCAGGCTAACCTGTACCTTGTTACATAGTTCAGGCTAGCAATCATTCTGCGTCAGCCTCCTCTGTGCTGGAATTACAGGGCCAGCATGTGTGTATTCAATCTCTCATACTTTTTATTTCTGAGACCCAGACTAACTCCACCCCCTGTCATGTGTGTGCGCGCGTGTGTTTAAAACAGAAGCAAATAAAACCTTACTTGTGAGAACAGGAAAGGAAGAAACTTCTTTGTGGTTAAGTCCTTCAGAGTCCTTGTCCTCTGCTCCTGTCCCAGGCTTTGGGCAGTGCTCAAGCTCCTCACCTGACCATGACCAAAATAGAAACTTGAAGGGACAAAAGTCATGTGACCACGTGTGTCACCTCAACCTTTTTAGCACGCATTCGACTTTCTCAGTGTGGACCCTTTGCGTGGTCTTTTGTGCTAATTGACAGGTACTTAAGAAAATGAGAATAGTTTCTGGACAAAAGAAAGAATGCTAGTTCTTGCCCACCTCAGGTTGTGGCTGTCTGCAGTTCCGTCGGGGAGTTGAGTGGGTGTGTCTTTCTAACCGGGCTTGTTAAGATGGCAGTATATCAGGGTTCAGCTGTTATTCTCCCCACTTCCTCTTTCTTCGGGTTAAACACATCATGGAAATAAAGCATGGCGTTGTTAATATGGGCCATTAGTTACCATAGAATCAATTGCCTCCTTTTCCCTTGCCCATATTGTGAATGGAGCCTACAGGGCAGTAACTTACACCTGGTTTCATGAATGATCGCTGGATGACTCATTTGAGGTCCATATCGCTCACTATAACAGACACCTGAGACTGGGTACTTATAAAAGAAGTTCATATAGCTCGTAGTTAGTTGGAGATCCACAGCCCACAATTTGGTGACTGTATCTGGCGAGAGCATTGTGCTGCTTTACAGCATTGCAGAGGAGCGGAGGGACAAGTGGCTGTGCAGGATAGGCAGCCTCGCTTAGGAATAGCCTGGCTTTGACAGCCAGCAATTCAGTGCAGCAAGAGCAGAAACTTGCTGGAAGCCGGTAGCATTCTTGCCTATACACAGGCTCACACTCCTCCATGAAAGTCCTACCCCTTCTCAACAGCGTTGACACGGGGACCCGGCTCTGATGTGGACTGTGGAGGTGACAACCCCTCTACAGATCGTAGTGTGCCCAGTTAGTTCTCCTCCATGTCGTGATAGTTTGCTGCTTTGCCTTCAGCTTCTGGGAGAGCGGCACAGGGGAGTGAGCCCTCTGGCGTGCTGCTCCTCACTTGTCTCCTCAGAGTTCTCCTAAGTCCAGCACTTAGGACTGACCACACTGTACTTCCCCAGAGAGCCGTAGTCCTACCATAGTGTGGATAAATGGCACAGAACTTGGTGCAGGTAGGTTCTCAGCATTTACCAGCTGACTAGAAAGCTAGGTTACTGTGAGAGATGGGTGACTGAGCACACATTGTGGATTTACATCCCAGTATATGATGCCAGTTCTCTACTTTTTTTTTTTAAATATTTATTTGTTATGCATACAATATTCTGTCTGTGTGTATGTCTGCAGGCCAGAAGAGGGCACCAGCCCTCTTTACAGATGGTTGTGAGCCACCATGTGGTTGCTGGGAATTGAACTCAGAACCTTTGGAAGAGCAGGCAATGTTCTTAACCACTGAGCCATCTCTCCAGCCCCAGTTCTCTACTTTTTTAAAAAACATTTTCTTTCAATTTTTTTTTGTAGCTTTGGAGCCTGTCCTAGAACTCTCTCTGTAAATCAGGCTGTCCTTGAACTAACTCACAGAGATCCACCTGCCTCTGCCTTCCAAGTGCTGGGGTTAAAGGTGTACGCCACCACTGCCCGGCAAGTTATCAACTTTTATTCTTTTGGGTGGTGGTCATGTGAGCCAGCTGGACCTTCCACCATGGAATAGAAGATGTAGATCACAAGGGACCCTGGTGAGAACCTGTCAGTAGGGCATGTCCATCCTGTCAAAGATAAACCATTTAACGCCCAACTCTTTACAGATAGAATTGTATCAGAGAAGCAAAGTAAAATGACATTACAGAGGTTAGAAAGTGAAGGAGTTGGGAAAATGTCGGTCAAAGGACACTACGTTTCAGCTTGATTAGAGAAGTAACTTAGGAAATGTGTTATATGCCTGGTAATGAGCAGTAGCCATCCTGGAAAACTCTGGAGCAGTTGTGAAATATTCTTACCACAAAGAGTGATGTGAAGTGATGCTGTGTGAGAAAGCTCCAGTTAGTCATTTTGTAATGTCTACGTGTATCAGAATGTGATGCTATATACCATAAACATACTGTGTTTGTTAATTAAAAACACAAAGATGCTAAAAGGATTAATGAAGTTACCACATAGAGATATACATATGCACACACACATGTATCTACACGTATATGGAATCATTTGTTTCTTGTGTAAAGTGAAGCTGCACATGATAGTTCACTGGAAATGTTTTTAACGTTCCAGGGGTGTGTCCGCTGCTTTTCTGTCAGTACCCGTCGCCACACCAAATTTTACACAGATCCGGTGGAAGCTGTCAAAGATATCCCTAATGGTGCAACCTTGCTGGTTGGCGGTAAGTAAAGGGATGCCGGCTTTCCTTTCGAGGGTCATGTGACAAAGCTATAGATATCCAAAGCCCCAGTTCTTCTGTCATTTACCTCTTACTCACTCACTGTCCTTCCGATGACACGTGTGACACTCTGTTCCAGTCTCTTCTTGAGAGATGCTGCTGCACGTTTCCTTTCTGTTTTCTCCTGATTTTATCTGAGAAGCTGGGGGTTCATGTGATAGTGTCTTACCGGGCGCTGTGATGGATCCCTGAATCCCTGGGAATGCTGGTGAACTTGAAACACATACCTCATCTTGTCAGTTACTCTAGCCCAGTGGCTTTCAGCCTATGGCTTGTGACCCTTTTACAGGAGTCACCTAAGAACATTGGATATTGACATTGTGATTCATAACAGTATTAAAATTATAGTTATGAAGTAGCAATGAAATCATTGTGGTTGAAGTCACAACAACATGAGGAACTGTATTAAAGGATCACAGCATTAGGAAGGTTGAGAACCACTGCTCCAAGCACTCTGTATTGCTTCTTATTTGTTGAGCTGAAGAGCATAGGGTCTCTCTGTCATTGAGCCCCCTGCCCCCAATTCTGTTTCTGCTACTTCTTTGGAATGTATTTTGTGATCACTGCCTCAGACTTAATTACACTTAACTTCCTGATCCTTATACATAGAATCAAGACTTTTTTTTTT
>NC_022021.1:25348578-25351217 GCF_000317375.1 Microtus ochrogaster
ATGATCCATAAAATTTATCTATGGCACCTTTTATATGGTACCTTTGGTTCACATAAAATTCTCTTATATTTTAACTCAAACAATTTAAATCTGTGTTTTCATTCTTGGGATATAGGTTTTATTTAATGAAATAAATTTTTAGTGCAATATGATAAACATATGTTTATACACACATTTATTTAATAATAATACCCAATTTTGCCTTGCCAATCAATTCCATGCCTTTTTGGGATAGTCAACATCTTTTGAATGCTGAAATTTATCCTCAAAATGATGTAGGATGTCCCTCTTTTGCTGTAATGTTTTATTACCATTGGTTAATAAAGAAGTTGATTTGGCCAATAACCAGGCAGAACAGAGCCAGGCAGGAAACCCAAGCAGAGGGACAGACAGAAAAAGGTGGAGTCAGGGAGAGGCCAACAGCTGAAGGATTAAGATGCCAGAGCATGACTTGTAAGCCAAGAGCACATGATGATACACAGATTACTAAAAATGGCTTAAAATATTGATGTGGAACAATGACTGTATTCTGTAAATTATACTTTGAGATCTGGTAATATGACTGATGGCTCTTTAGTGAATTGATAAGGTATAGTTGTGTATTTTTCTTATTATGTTTAACAAAATGCTTTGTGACTTTTCTCTTTTATTGAGAATAATAACAGATGTATCTTCAAAGAAACATTACAGATGGTTTCCCTGTTGGGTTTTGTAGGTTTTGGGCTATGTGGAATCCCAGAAAATCTTATAGGCGCTTTATTGAAGACGGGAGTAAAGGATCTAACTGCAGTCAGCAACAATGCGGGGTGAGTGGATCTCTGAAACGATTAGCTAGAAAGAAATGCTAGTTTAAAAATTACCTGAAAAGTTCATCAGTTTCAAGTGGTCAGCCCTAAGCATGTGTATACCCAAGGAACACCAAATGGACTCAGTAGGATCTCTCTCTCTCTCTCTCTCTCTCTCTCTCTCTCTCTCTCTCTCTCTCTATGTATCTGTAACAGTTTCAGAAGAAGAGGTCATAAATCCAAGATGGAGTATGGGGAGGGGAAAGGAGAAGATGGATGGGGGTGGTGGTAGAAGTAACGTAAATAGTGTATTCATATATGAAATTATCAAAGCATATAAAAAGTCTATAAATGAAATTAAATTTGCCTCCATTTATAAGAGTAATCTCTTCAGTCCTCAAAAGAGAGTGGCAAAGTAGATATGGTGGCACATGCTTGCAATTCCATCACTGAGTAATATGGGGATGATAGTAATTCAGTACCAGCATGATCTATTTGCCAAACAGTGAGACTCACCTCTTACAGAACAGGAAAGTTGGTCATGAGGTCAAGAATGGAAGGTCATAGTTTTGTTTTTGTTTCTGAACTTGTAGCACTGTGATTGAACTTAGGACCCTGGGCATACTAGGCAAGTGCTCTACCTCTGAGCTATATCCCAACCTTCTTTTTCACTAAATCTCGCAGCCTAGTCCTGGACTTTCTCTGTATCCTAGGGAGCTTGGATTAAAGAGATCTATAATTAATGAGTTTCCTGACTCAGCCTTTGAAGCAGGTGGAATTGCAGGCCTATGCCATCAGGCCCAACCAAGTTACACTTTGATGCCATGTTTCATAATCATAAGAAAAGACGCTTCGTTTTACCTGCCTTAAATAAATACGTAAACTAATGGCTTATATCTTTATCTGATTTACTTTTTTTTTTTTTACAAAAAATGTAAAATATATGTAAAACAATTGTAAAGAAAGTCAGAATAAAAAAATTTAAAGATGGTCTTTTATGCTCTTTGGTATTATAGGCCATTATGTATAAAGCAAGTCAGACATCAATTTGAAATCCTTTTCAAGTTTTTTCTTTTGATTTTATCATTCCTCCAGATGCTATATAAAGAAAAATGTAGATCATCAAAAATGTTGCTGGTCTTGATGGGATGTGAAGGACATGCTATCAGTTTAGCAGTAGGATTGTAGGACAAAGTGGTCATAAAAAACCATTGTTTTAAAAAGGCATGCTCATGTTGGGACATGTAGTGATGTCAGAAAAAGCTATCTGTATGCAAAGTGGTAAGTCATTGGCACCCTTTCAACAAATATATGAAGACTTTAAGAATCTTAAGATGTTTTGAATTAGCAAGCTGGCTTATTATACAGGCTTTGAGAATAAACAGCGCAGATTATCTTGGAAGAGAGTGATGGAAAAAGATCATTATTTTATGTAAGGACTGTCAAAGTCTCATAAATGCTTACCTTGTGTTGCATGACACTTGTCATGGGGAGGTGTGAACAAATGTCTCCTCCATCCAGGTAGGGGAGTGAAGGTGGACCAGAGTGATGATACCACTGACATCTAGCTTGATGAACCAGAGAGTTTATTGGAGTTACTTACGGGAATATGGGTAGGGGTTACTTACCAGAGCATAGACCATTCAAAGATATCCACAAAAGTGCATTGCAGCGTGGGTGTTGACTCATGAGAGTTGGAGCCCTGGAGTGCTCTCCCTGACTTGCAGAGAGCCCTATAGGTTGGAGAATCTTTTCAACAGCCCTTACTAATATTACCTTGGGGTGGGAGGGGCCAAGTGAACCTGGTAAATTTCAGGAACTCCTTGAGACTTGTGAGTTTTTTTTTTTTTTTTT
>NC_022021.1:25351617-25368084 GCF_000317375.1 Microtus ochrogaster
TTTTTTTTTGATGAACTTTGTGTGAAACCAGTGTGAACCAAAACTTTCACAGTAAACTGTATGTCAACCATTTAACTCCAGAGCCAAAAGAAAAATGGATGTATTATGATATACATGCTACTTTCTTCCGGACAAGTATTTTGGGTTATAGATGTAAAAAAATGGGATCTAGAGGACTCCTTGCTTGTATGTGGATGCTTCATACTATTAAATAATCCTTAAGTATGTGTACTTCTGATTTCTTGTACATCGTACTAGTTAGGTACAGGATAATTTTGAGGGTGCAGTGAGTAGTAGTCCCTACTTGAAATAAACATTCTAGTTGTGTGCCGGTGTCTTCAAACCTAGAATGAAAAGGATGTGGACTTTGTGCTGTGCCCTGTTCCTTTTCTATTTTTACAGCCTCAGCTCTGGTGACCTCACTGAGCCAATACTGGCCGTGCGGTCTTGACTGTGAGCATTCTGGAGGGTTTTGTTATTTGGCTTGGGAAGGTCTAATGATGTCCTGAGATGCATACTTACGTTTATGTGCTTAGTTCATGGAAGGTTTTATTTGTACCGTGGTTGACTGAACCCTACATCCAAATATAGCATTTTCCTTTATTTTGTACTTCTGATAATTACAAATTGTATGACTGAGATTAAAACATGAAATGAAAGCAAAGGAAATAGTTTCCCCAATACTTACGTTCTTAAAGTAATTATTGCCAATAAGTGAGATTTTAGAAAATAGATATTTGAGATTGTTTTGTTGTTACAGTTGTTGGTTTCTTTTTGATTAATTTTCTTTTAATCTCTCTATTTATTCTTTGCATCTTTTACATCATGCATTTTCAGCCTATTCATTTCCCTGTCCCTTCATATCTGCCCTTGCAATCCACCCCCAAATACAATACAACTTAAGAGAAAAAGACAAAAGAAAAGAAAGAAATCTCATCATGGAAGCCATAGACACAGTGAGTTACACAGTAAACCCTCATATCCACATATCTTTACTTGCAAGTGTTATTGCAAAGAGTTGTTGGTCTGGTTAGAGGCCTCTGGTTTCTGCTACACTATCGATGCTGGACCCTCACTGGGACTTCTCTTGGATATCCTGTTGTTGCCCTGGATCTCCTGTCATGGAGATCCTGAAGCTTGGGGTCTGCAGGCCTGATCCCTTCAGCGTGCTCCAGCAGATCACAGGTGGGGTGGATGTTGGGGTGGGTCAACTCAGCCTTGGTTCTGGATTTGAGTAGTTGCAGGTTGGTCAGCCCACCAGCTTTCCCCTTTCCTCACCACCGAGATGAACTCTCCAGTATTTCCCACAACTGCTCCCAGTATTTCCCACAACTGCTCCCAGCTCATCTCTTGCAGCAATGAGCAGGGGTGGGGCCAGTTCTAGTCTGATGCCCAGGCAAGGTGCAGGGGCCACCCACCCCAGTGCTTCAGCCGACGAGGGGCCGGAGCAGCTCTCCTATTCTTATTACCTCAGCTCTCCCACTTCTCACAGGCAGTGATGGGTAGAGTGCATCTCTCCCCCACCCACACCATATAGCAGATGAGGGACGGTCCAGACCTTCCATGGTCATGGTCTCAGGCCGGTTCACCCGTACCCCTTTCAATAGGGTCAGTTCTGCTCTGATGCCCAGGCAAGGTGCAGGGCCCACTTTCTTGAGTGCTGTAGCTGGTAAGGGGAAGAGATGGCTCTGCTATTAAAGGCTAAGCTCACAACCAAAATTATAAAGCTTTTCTTTTCTTCTTCTGTTTAAGACTGGGTTTTGCTGTGTAGTCCTGGCTGTTCTAGAACTCGCTCTGTAGACCAGGCTGGCACTGAACTCAGGGATCCACCTGCCTCTGCCTCCCGAGTGCTCGGATCAAAGGTGCCACCACATCTGTCTTCAAGAATTTAAATTTCAGATTCAGAAATGAAATATTTTCAGAAGGTAGATGCCTTTTGTGCAATATCCATTTTGGTTTACATCTCTATAGATTACTGGCTTTAGAGTTCTTTTTATTATTATTTTATAAATAATACCATTCAAAATTTCCACTTTCTCCTCTCCTCCCACTTCCTTCCCCCCCTCACCCTTTCCCCTCCTCCTCCAGTCCTAAGAGAGGGCTGGGTACCCTGCCCTGTGGGAAGTCCAAGGCCTTCCCCCCTCCATCCAGGCTTAGGAAGGTATGTATCCAAATAGACTAGGATTCCCAAAAGCCAGTACATGCAGTAGAGACAAATCCCAGTGCCATTATCCTTGGCTTCTCAGTCTGCCCCAATTGTCAGCCACATTCGGATGGTCCAGTTTGATCCGCATGCTCGTTCAGTCCCAGTCCAGCTGGATTTGGTGAGATCCCATTACACATCAGGCACACTGTCTCAGTGGGTGGACCAACCCCTTGTGGTCCTGACTTCCTTGCTCATATTATCCCTACTTCTGCTCTTCAACTGGACCTTGGGAGCTCAGTCCAGTGCTCTGATGTGGGTCTCTGTTTCTATTTCCATCTGTCACCAGATGAAGGTTCTATGGTGATATTCAGTCTGACTATGGGACAAAGCTAGTTCAGGCACCCTCCCCTCCACTGCCCAGGGTCCTAGCTGGGGACATCCCCGTGACACCTGGGAACCCTTTTAGAGCCAAGCCTTTTACCAACCCCCAAATGGCTCCTGAATGAGATAACCCAGACCCAAAAATATGAATATGGTATGTACTCACTCATTAGTGAATTCTATCCATAAACAAAGTACATTGAGCCTATAGTTTGTGATCCTAGAGAAGCTAAGTAATGAGGTGAACCCAAAGAAAAACATATGTAGATCCTCCTGGAAATTGGAAGCAGACAAGATGGCCAGGCAAAAGTTGAGCAGGGGAGTGGGGGTGGAGAGGGAGGGAAGAAAGGGAGAGAGAAGGGAGAAGGGAAAGGTTGGGGAAAGCTTGGGGGAGTGGGATGGTTGAGATGGAGGAAGGACAGATATGGGAGCAGGGAAGAAGATAGCTTTAGAGTTCTTTTAGCCACTGAAATGTCTGAAGTCCTATGAAATCGAGAATTTTGTTTCTTTAGGTTGGAGAAATGTTGGCTTCTGATGGCAAGCAGTGCCTCCCGTTGGAGAGTCCATTCAGCATCATCTTCAGTATCAAGGGGCACAGAGGCTCTTCCATACTCATTTCCCTGTTAGAAATGGGGTGCTCCCCATTTGTCAATGGTCCACATCTTTAGCCTTTGTATCATGAGCTCCTAGATGACAGGGATGTAGTTTACTCATTTTATTTTTATCATCAGGGATGTTACTATTATGTCAGACAAATGTATTTGATGAGTTCATGAATTAGAGACACTATAGAAAGGCATGCATGCTCTCGTTGTAAGCTATCCAGTAGAGTTTTCAAGGCCTAAGCATGAGCTCTTTATCTGGTCCAGTTGTTGAGAATCTTAGGCATTGCCTGGTTGCTATGCCAGGAGACAACCAGCCTAAAACAAAGCAAAGGCCAAATACATAGTCAGCCCCAGAGCCAAGATCAACAAATACAGAAGGTCATCTTTAAATAGGGCCTAGTTAAAATGTGTAATGTGTTGCAAAAATAAACAGAGAGGTCTGAAAGAGTGGTCAGAAAAATTTCCAAGTCAATGAATGACCGGCTATGTTCTGGTTGTTGGAATGGACTCTGTAGGCTTGGAGGAAGCTTCAGATATTTAAATCCACAAAAAAAACAAAAACAAAAATAAAAACAAAAACAAAAACAAAAACAGATGGGCTGTATCCACCTTCATGGGCTGGTTTATGGTTATGATTTTATTAGTCATAGCTCTGGGTATTATCATTGGTAATTGAGCACTCTTCCAAAGAGACTCCTTTAAAAGGACTGATTATAGCTGAAGGAAGACAACGTGACTGTTAAATAACCCTGGAGATTAAAAACAGGGGTGCTGTTGCCGCTGGCCCTCACATGGGGGCCTTAAGAGAACTAGTGTTTAGAAGTTTTGTATATAGAAGGGAGAGAGAGCCTGTGGACCACAGAACCTGACATCTCTATTCTCTGGACCTCATGCTCCCTGACAGTGCCTCCCCCTTGGCTCTGCCCAAGCAGAAGTCAGGAGAGCTCCTGACTTCTTTTTTTCTTTCTTTTTTTCTTTCTTTTTTTCTTTCTTTTTTTCCTTCCTTCCTTCCTTCCTTCCTTCCTTCCTTCCTTCCTTCCTTTCTTTCTTATTTATTTATTTCCTGAGTCAGGATTTCTCTATATAGTCCTGGCCGTCCTAGAACTCAGGCTGGCTTGAAACTCAGAGATCTGCCTGCCTTTGCCTCCTGAGTGCTGCGATTAAAGGTGTGCGCCACCACCACCAGTCTGGGAAGAGAATCTTAATGAGGAATTATCTAGATCAGTTTGACCTAGGGGCACATCTTTGAGGGATTGTTTTGATTGGATGAAGGCACAGCCCATGGTGGTGGTACCACTTTCTAGGCAGGGGGTTCTGAAGCATATAGAGAGGAGAGCTAGCTGAGAGCCAGCTAGGGTCCGTGCATTTACTCCTTTCTGCTCTTGGCTGGGGTTGTGTGGCTATGATGATTCAATTTCCTGTTTGGCCTTTCCTGCGGTAATGGAATTATGAACCGGATGAATGCTTATTCCCCCTCAAAGTTGCATTTTGTTGGGCTATTTAATCACAGCAATAGAAATGAACCTAGAATAGTTCATTCCTGTTAGAGAAGTTATGGCTGGGAGAGGCCAATGGAATGCGGCAGGAGATTCTTTTATCAAGTGCTCACCAAGTATTTCTGCAGTCCCCTTTCGTGCCATGTGGTGGACAGGTGCTTAGGATGTAGAAGTGAAAGAAAAAAGCCAAAACCACCACCACCACTACTACCACCACCACCACCAAAAATAGCAGCAGGGTAAGAGTCCTTGCCACAGACCTTCTGTTCTATTTGGGAAAGACAGACAATAGCCAGTCAGTATAAAAACACATTAGAAAGTTTTGTGACATGAGAGAAAGAAAAAGAGCAAGCAAGACGCTTGGGACCCTCTGAGTAGAGCGGTGGCTGTCAGCAATCAGTGCGGTGATCAGAGTGGCACCGAGTTAACATCTGAGCCCACGCGAAGGAAGTAGACTGGGCGAGGAGCCATGCAGAGAAGAGATTCTGAGACAGCAGAAAGCCAGTGCACAGGCCCTTAGGGGAACATTCCTGACATGGCTAGGGGAGCCAGAGAGCAATAGAGAGTTAGAGAAGTGAGCAAAGAAGGTTCTGGAAAGAATGAGGCCGGAGACATAAATGGCATGCAGATAGATGGCCTCGCAGGCTGCTCTGGAGCTCTGTGCTTTATTCTGAATAAATAATACCTCTCCAGGGCTTTGAGCGAGCAGGATCCTTTCCGCTTCCAGGTTTTATGTGGTTCTCTTTGGCTGCCATGTTCAAGGTGCACCGTAGGGACAGAAGCAGACAAGGGCCCTCCTGTGCCCAGGTAATGATGGTGCAGGACAGAGGCGGGAGTGAGGAATGGCTTGGTTCTTAAACAGGTTGTGGGGTCAGGATGTCTTGATAGGCTTCATAGGGAGAGGTTAAGTATGGAACAGAGTTTTGCATTCCCTAGGTTTGTCCTGCCCATCTCTAAGGAGGGAGCTGCTCTCAGGCAGGCCAGGGCAGGCTGAAAGAGAAGCTAAGCTTGGAGGAGAATTGCTAACCTGAAGTGGGGCCTGGGCCTCAGGGTCAGTGAGGAGAAGTGAGGAAAAAGAGAAGGAGGAGGAGGAAGGAGAAAGAAAACAGGAGGGAGGGAAGATGGAAAGCATTTCTCACTAGAAAACCCGCATCTTTGGTAACCGGGAGACCTCTAGTGGACAAGTGTATTATTAACTCGTAAGGCTATTTCTCTTTTAACTTAAAAGTAGTTTTCAAAGTAGGATACCATCTGGGCAGCCGTTCACTTACTGTGTTCCATACTTAGCTGAAGACTAGATAGATGAGAAGCCTCAGACTTGCTGACTTCCCTCTGTGTCTGAAGCTAGGTAAAGTTGACCTCGTGTGTGAACTCACTGACAGACTTTACTGGAGCCCATTAAAGGGAAACTGCTCCACGTGGGAAAAGTATATTTACTAGCCTTTAATTTTCTTTTGGAAGAAAGATACTGTCTTAGTTAGGGTTTCTGTTGCTCTGAAGAGACATGATCAGCACCATAACTCTTATAAAGCAGCACATTTAATTGAGGTGGCAGCTTACAGTTTCAGAGGATTAGTCCATTACCATCACCGTGGGACATGGAGGTGCTGGCAGACATGGTGCTGGAGCTGATAGTGCAGGCAAAAGAAAGTAGACTGAGTGCCACGCTGAGGGAAGCTTGAGCAAAGGAGACTTCAAAGCCTGCCCCATAGTGACACACTTCCTTTAACAAGGCCACACCTTCTTCAACAAAACCTCCTAATAGTGCCAGTCCATTTTCCTTCAAACCACCACAGATACTAAATATAAATGATATAGATACTTGTATGCCTCTGGTGGGTAAGAAGCAAAGATTATTGAATGATAGTTTTTATCTATATACCGTGAGGGATACGGTGTGCAGGATGCCATGGGAAGGGGAGGGAAGAGGCTTTGAATTAGAAAGGAACCATGTGATCTGGAATGGGCACTGGTAAGGTTGGTAAGAGAGAGTGGAGGCAGGTGGTTGTTGCAAGAAACGCTAGTGGTTTGTCACACAGGCTACCATACTTAACACCTTTGCTTGTCAAAACAAGTGGGATGTCTCTAGTGGTTCTTAGATCCATTTTCCCCCAGCTCACTCTTCTGTTAGGTTCCCCTGTGAAAGTTAAAATTCTGCAGGGTTTGTGTCTATGTCAGGGTAACACGTCTTAGGGATGCACCATCTCCCCAGTGCTCTGGATTTACCCTCTCTTCTATATTCCTGTGGTCTCCACCTTAGTTCAGATGCTCGCCATTGTTTGGACTCTGTCAAGCCCTTCCTGAGTTCATTGTCTAGCCTGTTACCTGTCAGCTGAAGCATCTCCTGTCCTTCAGGGTGAAGTCCTTCAAGGCAGATCACGATCAGGTCCCCCTCCCACTTCTGCCTCCAGTGCACGGCCCATTTGCTCTGAGCTCTGAGGAGGATGCCTCAGGATCCCATCTTAGTGTGTTTTCCAGCTCTGTTGTCCTTTTGCTTTCATCTACTTTTCGCCTTCTGTATGACCTTTTCCCTTCACCTAGACTCTCTCTTCCCTCTTCCTCTGTCAACAGGCGGATCCTTAATCTTCTGTGTTCTCATCACATATTACACAGACACCACTTAGCACATCTTGCTATGCTAGTTACAGACTCACGCTTATTTCCTCTAACCTCTTAGAACTACACAGGGCCCAGGGCCAGGCCTTCTCACGGCTGTAACCCCAGAAGGTGACATTCTGTCTCCGGGGTAGAGTAAGCATTGGCGGTATGGGATTGTTGGATGAATGAATTCTGCAGACAACATAAGATGTGTGTGGGAGGAGCCATCAGAACATGCAAGTGATTGGCAGGGAGGAAACAAAAGCTCATGTATATAAGAGGATTTCAGGGCCTTTTTATTGAAGTTTTATCTTTTAAAAAAACTATAGATACCTAATATTAGAGTGGTGTAGAACACTAACTATACACAGATATATAGATAGGATTTTACAAGCTGCACAGCCATGAAGCCAACACCCCTGCAAAGACATGGGACAGGGTCAGGTCTCCTGAAAGATCCCTTCACAATACCTCTAGTTACTACTCTTTTCTCCCTGCCCTGATCTACATTATGGGCACTTTGGATCTCATTCATCAGTCCCGTCAAAGTCTAAAGTGCTTGTAAAAGGAGTAATCCAACATGTACAGTCCTGTGTATAGCTTCTTTCATTCCACATTCAGATTCAGTCTGAGATTTGTCCATGGTGGCTAGTGGTTGTCCAGCATGCAGTCTCATTGCTGTATTTTATTGTCTGGATAAACTATAACTTATCTATTCTGTGAATGGGCATTTGAGAGGCTTTCATTTTTTGTCATAATGGGCTATGCTATTGATGAGCATATTATATATGTCTTTTAGTGAGCATTAAATATGAATTCTTGTTTGGTGAAGACCCAAGAGTGAATTGCTGACTCAGCAGCTTGATTTTTTTCAATGTTAATAGAGTATGGTAATGGCTTTGTTATTTTTTTTCCCCTCCTTAAAGCGATTAGTATACATTCATCTTAGCACACAAAAAAATTCTGGTGTTTTATGTCCTTGCCTACTGATTCGGTTTTTTCTTTTAATATGATCATTCCTTTGTGTTTATTGTGTTCTCTCTTTATGATCTTCACTACTAAAAGTATTTTGTCCTTAAAAGTAGTTTTATAAACCAGGTGGTGGTGGTGGCACACGTCTTTAATCCCAGTACTTGGGAGGCAGAGGCAGGTGGGTCTCTGAGTTCAAGCCCAGCCTGGTCTACAGAACAAGTTCTAGGTCAGCCACGGCTACACAGAGAAACCCTGTCTCAAAAACAGCAACAACATAACAACAACAATAGTTTTATAAAGCCAAGCCTGTATCCTATCACTTGGAAAGCTGAGGCAGGAGGATATTGAGTTCCAGGCCAACTTAGATTACATAGTGAGACTGTTCCAGACAGATAAACCAACCTACAAACAAAGTTTATTGTTTCTCTCTAGTTGGGTAAAGAGCTTCCAAAATCTTTGAGCAGGGAGAGATAAGCCGATGGAAAAGGGACAAGCTTTCATTCAGTAGTTAACCTATGAATTGTGCTTAAAAATGCAGGTGCATTTTTCTATGAAAATATGATAAAAACAAAGAAGAAATGCATGCACCTGGAGGTTTTTAATCTAGAAAAGGTCAATAGTGCTTGCATCATTTCTAAGAATAAACTGAGTCCTCATTTTAAATTATTAAACCAATATATATGTATGTATTGTAACTAATGAAGGATTCATTTTGCTGCCTGCAGTCCTTTCGTTTGAGGGGATTAAGGGCATTCAAGTGTACAAATATTGTTAAGGAAAATGTCTGTGATACAGGAAAAAATGCTCTTAGTATTATGTATAACTTGGGTTCCTAGTTCAATGAATGTGCTCATCTTTGTCTTAATACAGGAATGGACCCTTCTGTTTGAACATAGAGAGCCTCTGTACTGGAGTGTTTGGGGATGCTCCAAAACATAGGGCAGGAGCCAGGCCATCATGCTTAGCATCTATCCCAAGATCACCTTGCAGTAGTAAAGAGAACAAAAATGTGTGGACTGGAACTGTAGGCTGAACATGGGCTGGAGCTTCATTAGCTATGTCCCTTAGTCTCTGAGAGCTTGGGGGATTTGAGATAGATCTCCCTGTGTAGCTCTGGCTGACCTGAACCTCACTACATAGACCAGGCTGGCCTCAAAGCCCAGAGCTCCCCCAGCCTCTGCCTTCCGAGTGCTGGGATTCATGCCAGCCTTTTAAGCTTTCCTCTCTCCGCCTGTAAAACAAGAAAAGACAAGCCACCTTCTGAGTTCTTGAAGTGGCGAGGGCTAGAAGGAAAATGTGAACAGAATTCTTTAGAAGAGATTGTTTTCCCTCCAAATTATTGAAGTTTCACATCTTTGAAAAACGAAACAAAAACAAACAAAAAGTGTGCTAACAGTATTCTGTAGGTGGGCTCATGATTACCAACTCCCTTTCTGTTTAGGGTCGACAACTTTGGCCTGGGCCTTTTACTTCGATCCAAGCAGATAAAACGCATGATCTCGTCATACGTGGGAGAAAATGCAGAATTTGAGCGACAGTACTTATCGGGAGAATTAGAAGTGGAGCTGACCCCTCAGGTGAGGAAATGCATCTGCTTTTGTTTCACAGGGCCAGTCAGTGCCAGTTAGTGCCAGTTTATAGAAAAGTTCCTTTCTTCCTTCTTAAAGCTTTGTTGTTGTTCCAGACAGAGAGATGCTATTTCATCAAACCAAGCGACCTTGTCTTTGGGTCGCTCCTGTTGATTCTAGATGACTGCTTCTTGTGACAATGGAAGATTAGGGATCGCTAAATAGAAAATATCCATGCTGCTGGGTAAAATTTTTAATATACTACAGTGTACGTTGTGTCAGAAGCAAACAAAAGGACTTACAAAAATGGGATTGTCTTAAAAGCCAGTTTTAATGAATCTCAGTTTTGGAGATTTCTGAGCGGTCAAATCTTGCTGACACAAGTCAGGAGAGTAAAGTCTGTTGGAGGGTGAAACTCTTTCATGGAGGAAGTGCTTGGGCTCAGAGCCTGAGGATTTAGGGGACTGATAAATGTACAGCCATTTGTACAGTTCGTGCAGCAAGTCTGTACCTGGTTTCCACTTCTCCTAATTCATCCAAGGCAGCTTTCGAAGCCCTTTGGGCAAAGCAAGGCTCTACACGCCCAGGGTGCCGGTGCTCCACTTTGACACACTCTGCCTTCGCTCTGCAACTGAGCGCCCCGTTCTGCCCCAAGGTAATGTTGCTTCAGAACTTTGCCAAGTTGATAAGGATGGAATGCGGCCAAATTTTAGAAAAGAAAATGATCGGGTACGCGCTAGTCTAGAGAAGGCATGCATCAGGGACTGTTCTCTGTGACGGTGGCTCCCCAGTGTCTCCGTCCCACCCAGTCACCCACAGCACAGCACAGGCATCTCTGCCTGTTCAAGGACTGCGCTGGGTTTGATACGACTCAGCTTTCATTTCAAGTTTTGTGAATGAATAAATATATACATTTCTAGTTTTCTTGGGTTTCTATAAAAATCAACAAGCTAAAAATCCCTCCATAGATCGAGTAGCTCACACCACAGAAACTCATTTCTCATAGTTAAAACAGCTGGAAAGTCTAAGATCAGGAGACAGCCAGTCCAGTTTCCTAGGGAGTCTTTTCCCCTTCCGGTGGCTGATGTCTTGCTTTGTCCTCTGAGGCATTGGGATGAGCAAAGTGAGCTCCTGGGTGTCTTTTCTTATAACAACAATGATCCTCCTAGAGCAGGGCCTATATTTATAGGTTTTGCTTGGCTTTGAATTTTTATTGCTTAGATAGCTTTTTAAGTAAAAAAAAGATTATGAAAGTAAATTTATGAAATTTACATTTAAAGTAAATACGGGCCGGGCGGTGGTGGCGAACGCCTTTAATCCCAGCACTCAGGAGGCAGACACCGGCGGATCTCTGTGAGTTCCAGGCCAGCCTGGTCTACAAGAGCTAGTCCCAGGACAGGCTCTAAAGCTACAGAGAAATCCTATCTCGAAAAGCCAGGGTCCTGTTGTGTTGGCATAGTACTTGGTATATAACTCAACATTGAGCTCAAACTCATGGCATTCTTCTTGCCTTAGCCTCCCAGATGTTAAAATTACAAATATTTTCACCCTGTCTGGCATACCTATTGCTCTTAATGATAAAATTATTTAGTTTACACTTACACATATTACATGGTAAAACAGAATTTAACATTTAAAAATATACGAATAGCTACATTTACGTAATTAAGTTCTAAATTTGATTTCGAAACATTAAAGTAGACATTTGTAGAATACGATGTCAAGAGACCAGCGGGGGTAGAGTCTAGAAACCGACAGCATGACTAGACAAATGAACAGTTATATTTGAATGTGGGTCAAGAATGGAGTGATTATTGTCTTTAATTGATGCTTTAGCTTGGAGATTTCCAAGCACATACATTGATACACACTTTGGAGGTGGTGAGCCTCTCAAAGATGGGAATTACATCTAACAGTATCTGTATTTCCAGTCCCAACTGCACTTTGTGGACTTTTCACAGATATTGGTTGCTTATTTGTAGGGTACACTTGCAGAGAGGATCCGTGCCGGCGGAGCCGGAGTCCCTGCCTTCTACACCAGCACAGGCTATGGGACCCTGGTACAAGAAGGAGGATCACCCATAAAATACAACAAAGATGGCAGTGTTGCTATTGCCAGCAAGCCACGAGAGGTAAGATGCTCCTCACCCACGTGACTCTAGGAGAGCACTTTCCTCGTGAGATTCTGTGTGGACTCATTGGATGGTTCCCTCAGTGAGATAAACAGTCATTCGTTTTCAAAAAGGTGAGACTTGTAGCTAAATCTGGGTATCTGTTCATACTTAAAAAATCACAGAGGGAAATTAGAATAAATTAGAATCAAAGAAGCAATAATCACTATACATTCTACTGTAATTAGGGTTAGTTCACTGATTTTCTGAAAGGTTTTAACAAAAGGACAAAAATACCACTTACCAGGGTAGGGGCATATGGATTAGAAAAGTTAGTAAAGAGTACGAAGACGTGAGTGAAAATAATAAAACAGAAAATATAGGATACTATTGGGAGGGAGTTCCAGTGAATACTGCAATGGAAATTAAAGATTTCCATTTGCTTAAAATACCCCGACCCCAAAAGGTAGGAGTAAGATTAAAAAAAAAAAAAGACATTAACACGACACAAAGAAATGAACATACCAGTTGAAGGCCACGGGCTACGCACTTAGTTAAACATTCTGTTGCTAGAACAAAACAAGTCATGCACACACCCTAGACCAGAACATTCTGTAGGCAAACCACTCCTGCGTTGGAATCCGATGTTAAACTCCTTAAGGGAACTGAAGCCTTAGTTGGATCCTTAGACTTTTGTTTGTGGTAGAAACTTATCTACTTCTCCATTCCTGAAATACAAGGTCTGGGTATTAGCCACACCTGTTGACAATAACCTTGCGTGAGCAGAACTCTGACCTAAATCTAGGTGGAACCCTTGAGGTGGAAACAGACAATAACCTTTTAGGAATAGAAGTTCCAACTCTCCGACCTTTGCTCAACAGCTTTCAGCAAGTTGAAACTTTCTGACCTTCAGACAAGGGGAAACAGGCTCACATTGTTTGGTCCTCAACAGTGCATGAATCTAGTACCTTTGTAATTTTCTGTAAAATTCAGTCTCTCTCTGATCTCTCTGTCTCTCCATCCCTGCCTCCCCAGTCTCTATCCTCTGGCTCTGGTTTGTCTATTGTCTGTTCACATAGCCTAGAGTTCCCTCAGTATTATAAGAAGTTAATAGTGAATCTGAGTATGAGTGTGATACGTTTTAAGTTATATCTTATAAAATCAGTCTGACCGTGGTCGGTAAGTTTTATGGTTTTGTAGGGGCCCACGTTAGAGAGTGGGTGGCCATGCATTGATCCTGGTGGGAACAGGCATTGGCTGAGATGAGGTGGTAAAGTGGAGCTTGTGCAAACTGGTTAGAATCAGGCCAGATGTTGGTGATCCAGATGCTGGTGATGGAGCCACAGCATATGACATAGAGGTCAGGAACCAAGATTGCTCTTATTGAGATGGGGAAGGCACAGGGCAAGCAGAGAGCTCAGCCTGTTGGGGAAGAGATGTCCTTAAGAAGTTCAGGGGTCTCAAGAGGAAGTGCTTGGTGACTCTGGTAGGAAATACAGGACAGTAGGCATGATATGTGGGCATCCAAACCCTTAGGACTAGACACACAGTCCTGGGCCACTTTGCAAGCAGAGGGTCCTCTTTAACAGTTAATAGACAGGCAGAAGAAGCACCACAGTGGAAAGTGAGAAGGGAGGCCCAGAGGAACCCGGGGGAACCTGGTGATTTGAAAGATAAGAGAGGGAGCAGTTGGGTCAAAGGAAGGCTAAGGGCTAGAGTTAAACAATAGTGTGCAGAAATGGAGATCACTGGCGAAATCTGATGGGAATGAATTCCAGAAGATCCTGAAGACGAAGCAGAGGCCACCGGCACCATTTGCAGCGAGCACAGGAGTAATCTTGGTAACGCTTGTTGCTTCCCTCTTTGAGGCTTAAGACAGGTGACGCTAGAAAATACTTGCATTTTCTACATCTCAGCCATCATCCTTGGTGGGTTTTCTGTTTGCTTTCTTTGGGGAAAGCTTTGTTGGGGAATTTTTGATGCTCTCTGTAGGCCAGGCTTCTCCTGATCGTCCCGCAGTCCTCTTGCCTCTGCCTCTAGTGCTGGGATTACAGGACTGTGCCACTACTTGCCTCGTCATTGATGTCCACGGTGATGAGTTTTGGAAGACTCAAGCCTTTAAAATAACTTTCTATGTTATTGCGCAACTAATCTTATATAATTTCATAGTAGTATAGTCAGCAGTTTTCCTAGCTTATGTCTTCTACTAAGAAACAGGGCTATCTTTGGAGAAGCTTTCCTTTAAGAAACGATCTGTTTGAAACTCTAAAAGCATGGTTGGAACGTTGCTCAATGACAGAGCACATGGTAATGTATATGAGACCTCAGGGTCAAGTCTCAGCATCTCCTCCCCGACAAAGCAAAGCAGAAAGTAACTGAACCCCACCTTTGTGTTGGAAACGCATCCAGCCCATTGTCCACTAGAGGGCGCAGTGGGAATGCAGTTAGAATTCGGTTTTCACAGGGCTGCAGTTGGGAGGAATCCAACCCTCAATGGGATTGTTTCAATTCTGTTTAATTCCCAGAGGCAAATCTCCAAGGGGAAAAGAAAGCAAGAGCATACTGGCAAAGGAGAGTTTTGTTTTGTGCTGTCTCCCAAAAGACCGTAAACGTTTAAAACAAATTCAAAAGCATTGTGTTGTATCAGTAATGACTGAAGATGTGCAATAAGTTAAAACCAACATTTATAAAAGCAAAGGAAGCAAGAAGTTCCTACGAGTAAAGGCAAAAACCATACAGAAATTTTGTGTGAAGAAAATCTACAAAGATGTTAATAGAAGGAAGCCTGCATCATGCCCATGCAAATGGGAAAATGCCAGTTCTTTTCACATTAATTTACATCGACTATCTCAACAGTAATTATAGATCACAGATTAATGAGAAGCAATAGAGAAGCCATTTCGTGTAATGTACACATTTTTATTTGGGGAGAGGGATAGAAGGAAAGAGAGGCTGTATTCTATGTCCCCAATGTCACCAAGACACACAGTCAATGGATATTGACACACTTTACCGCTTAGACTTGTAGGGGTTTTAGTTCCTCAGACATACTAAACTTGCACTTGTGGAACCTGTGCACAGCGTTCTCTTCCTGAAGCCTCCCTGGGCTGTTCTGAGAAAGCCTTCTGCTACAGATGTAGTCTCTTGAGGTCCCTCCCCCTGAGAAAGCCTCCCTCGCTAGGCTCCTAGTGTGTGCCTCTTCAGAGCACAGCACATAGCATGGTTGTGTGAGTCCCGCCCAAATGTCTGACCGCGAGTCCTGTTTCCCCCGCAGGTGAGGGAGTTTAATGGGCAGCACTTCATTCTGGAGGAAGCAATCACAGGAGACTTTGCTTTGGTGAAGGCCTGGAAAGCGGACCGGGCAGGAAACGTGATTTTCAGGTACTGTGGTAGCTAAAAAACAAAACAAAACACCTCACCTCCTGTCTTGGGTAAAAAGTTATACCTCAAGTGGGGTGCCTGCCTAGGGCCCTGTGGTGCGTCCTCAGCATTTAAACAAAGCTAATGGAATGGGTGTCAAGAGCTCCGTGCTCTCTAAGTTAGGATAGCACAAATGAATGCCGCAGTGAGCTGCTTTCTGACCGTTTTTTCAATGGCTTAGAGTCATTCATGCACACCCGTGTGTGCACTTGGGTCCGGAAATGCATGTAGTCCCAGTGGCCGTGATGAAGCGCTGTATTTGTACTTGTCTGTTCCTGTTGGCCAATGGCTCGCTAAGTAATTAGATCCAGGGCCGGGATGGAACTGAGTTGAGAGAGTGCTTGCCTCAAGCCTATGGCATTAGGCATTACATTCCCAGCACGTGGAGGGTGGAGGAAGGCGCAACACAAGTTCAAAGTCATTCTCACTCCATAGGGAGTTTGAGGCTAGCTTGGGATCTATGAGACCCCATTAAAATGAAATGGATTAGTGGATGGGGGTGTGGAGAGAATGGGGGTGGGGTGGGAACCTGGATTGGTATTTTTAAAAAATCGAATAAATTAAAAAAAGAAATGGATTTATGTACTCTTGTACACAGGTACCTATAATTGTTTTTTCTATCTATATTTTCATTGCCAAGAGTAGTTATTTTCTTGGCAAACATGACAGCAGCCAACATATATTTTTTGTTTTAATATTGCTATTTTTATACAGTGTCTTGAAAATGTCAAAATTGCTCTGATATTTTGGGGGAAACTGCTAATAATAGTTTAGGTGAGTTCCTTTCCTGTGGGGCCAATGTCTCCCGAGAAAGCCTTCTAAGCATTCCATCTGAATAGCCAATTATCTTCACAAATTCTGAGCTCTTCTTGTTTGCATTATCTGGGTAGCCACAGGCCTCTGTGCTTTTCCTGTCTTTCGATGAACCTCTGCATATTAAGCTCTAAGTCATGATAAGTATTTAATGCCTTGGATTTGTAGGTTAGATAGTTGTGTTTTGGAAGTTGGGCCACTTTGGCTATATATGAGAGGTGAGTGACATGGTCTGTTCGGTTATAGAAATCATTTTCTTCCTCATCATTTTGTTATTTGCAGCTTTAATGAAGGATTCTTTTAAAAAGTATTAGTCTTCCTCGGGAGGCAGAGGCAGGCGGATCTCTGTGAGTTCGA
>NC_022021.1:25370308-25378539 GCF_000317375.1 Microtus ochrogaster
TATTAACATTCTGATTTCCTGAGTTGTAGGCTTTTAACATGCAACTAAATTTGGAAATCCTAGGCAAACTAACACGCTGCCTGTGTTCTCTGACC
Organism: Microtus ochrogaster; assembly: GCF_000317375.1. Classification (NCBI taxonomy): domain Eukaryota; kingdom Metazoa; phylum Chordata; class Mammalia; order Rodentia; family Cricetidae; genus Microtus; species Microtus ochrogaster. The sequence goes on from NC_022021.1 coordinate 25,370,404, forward strand.
ATCAGTGTGATGTTTGTAAAGCTCTGATGCCCTATAAATAAAACAAATGAAGTATTATAGCAAATATCAGTTATTTCAAGTATTTGTAGAATTTCTTTCCGTGCTCTGATGCCTGCCTGTGGTTTCTGAAGACTTTACTTGGGCCTCTAAGCTCCGACCATGTGTAGGTGCTAATGGTCACTGAATGGTGGCCCAATGAAAGCTCTCAGCCCAGTGGTCAAGCAGTGTAGACTCTCAGAATACAAATATCACTTGTGGTCACTAGGACAGCTGGTCCATACATCACACCATTGTTCTCCCGAGTGATTGTTAGGACTCACAGTGCCTGTGAGTGTTCATATACTGTCAGCTAGTGGAAACTTATTTAGTAGGAAAAGACTGTACCCTCTCCTGTGAAGCATTTGGTCTGTCATCCCTTTCTCTTTGCCTTTGCGGTACTGGAGTAGAGCCCCAGGGCCTGGTGCACACCGAGGAAGTGCTTCATCCCCGCGCTGCATCCCTAACTCTTTCTACTTTTTAAAAAGTTTCTCAGTGGAATATTTAACTACGGCGGCCAAGTTTAATCTCGGTTAAAAGATTAGGAGATTTCAATTTCAGATATCTGCGAATACCCATTTTATTTTTCTGTGTAAAAGCTATTGATTGAGCATGAAAAATGGTCTTTCCTTCCACCTACTCTCAAAGCCATATAAATGGGATGAAATGGCTACGAAAGCTTTTAAGTTTCAAGGTGGTTGTAAGTCATGCACTCTCTGGTGTACAGATTCTTGGCAGCAACTCTTTTAGTCTGCATTTTCAAGTTGAAAGAGAGGAGTCTGTCTTTGATCTTTCTCCCTCCTCTCTCCTCCTTGTCTGATATAGGAAGAGTGCAAGAAACTTCAATTTGCCCATGTGCAAAGCTGCCGGAACCACGGTGGTGGAGGTAAGAAAAGAGGCTTGTGAGTTCATGCTGTGAATTTTTCATTTCATCTTGTTTTATTTTTGGCGTTAGTTTTCAGGGGGACAAACAAGGAGAGTTATTTTGTTTTGTCTTAGATAGGGAGAGATTCTCTTTATATAATTTAGATATGTTGGCAGCTTTCTGGTCAGCTGTGCTCACTGGAATGATGTTTTGTCTTTGGAAATAGACTTGGCTTATAAAAGTCGTTTGGTCTTTGAACAAAATAAGATGAAAATCTAAGATGCATTGATAGACTGTCATGTCATACTGCTGAATGACAAAAAATTGTCTGAGAAATACATTGAGAAATAATTTTTGGTGCATTACAAATATCATAGAAATATTTATAACAAGGTAGGTACAATATCACTTAGTTATATGATCTTATGATCTCCGTGTTCCACATGTAGTCAGTCATATGTGGTGCACGACTGTGCATGGCATTCCGGTAAAGTAGGAAGTCACACCACTTGGATTGATTGGCTTACTGAGTTTGATGATTGGAATTCTTTCACACGGAGTGCTGTACAAATAGCTACTGTAATAGGTTCACTCAGAGCAGTTGAATCTAGGCATTGACTGACATCATTAGGCATCGTAGCATTTGAAAGAGGGCTTGGACCATTGCAGAGACTTTTTAGACTTAATGATTTGGGATAGAAATAGTTGCTTGTACCACCTGCCTGTCATTTTGGGGTATACATATGTGAATTTCAAAGGAGACTTCAAAATGATTCTCAGCGTGGCTTTGAGATTCATCTTGAACCAACTCTTAATAGGAGTTTGGCATAGTCTTCCTTAGGGAGGACTTTGTGGGAACCTAATTTGGGACGTGGAAATGTGAATATATGTTCCTAACTTTTCACCTGATGGTCATGTTGAGTGACATCTCTTATGTGACATTTGGAATCCACAGTTGGCTAAGGTGTTACTTCACAGTGACACTTCAGGAACACTTTCTCAGGGAAAGTGAAGCACAGTGTTTCCCCAAGTGATGGGGGATGTGTCATTTTCCATCCAGTTTTATTTTTCAGTGGTTTTGCTATATTGTGTGCATTCAAAAAATGGATCATGCAGCCCTTGTGTATGTATCTTATTTCTTATTTATTGAATAATTTTAATGACAAGACTGACACACGTCTGTAGTATCAGTGAAGTTAGAGATTTTTTTCGTACCGTGACAAAACACCATGACCAAAGGCAACTTGAGGATTACAGAGGGTTTATTTCATCTCATAGCTTGTAGCCTATCACCCAGGGAAGTCAGGACAGGAACTTGAGGCAGAAACTTAGAGGTGGGAACTGAAGCACAGGCCATGTTTACTGGCTTGCTCTCCCCATGGTTTTCTCATCTTGCTTTTTTATACATCTCAGGACCATTTGTCCAAGATGGGCCCTCAATCAATCATTAACGATGTTAAATACTCCACAGCTTTGCCCAAGATTCCCTCTTTAAGTCCTGGAGTTAAGAACATTGACTGCTCTTCCAGAGAACTAGGGTTCGATTCTCAGGAGCCACATGATGGCACACGATGGTCTGTAACTCTACTTCTAGGTTATCTAGCATCTTCTTCTAGCTTCCAGGTACTAAGAACGTATATGGTACACACACATATAGGCATAACCACCTATATGCTTGAAATAATAATAATACTTTTTAAAAACGACTCTCTTTTCCTAGATATGGGTTTATGTCTAGGTTTGTGTCAAGTTGAAAGAAACCAGCCAGCACAAAGACCTACAGCGAATAGCTTAACGTTGGGTTTCCCTCGCTTCTACACATCTACAAGAAACTGGCATTATCTTGGGTAGAATTCTCTTTTAATTATTATCCTAGTATAATCTGATTCTTTTCAGCAACATGTATTTCTTCTAGGAGCAAAAATGAACTTTTTGGTGTCCAAGAGACAATGTAGATAGCAAGAGAAGGTCCCTTTGGCTTTAAGGAGAAAGTTATTGAACTACTATAGCATTTCAGTATTGAACAGGTTGTTCCCAGGTTCTGGCTATGACAAACAAAGCTGCTATGAACATAGTTGAGCACATATCCTTGTGGCACGACTGAGCATTCTTTGAATATATACCCAAAAGTGGTATTCCTGGGTCTTGAGGAAGTTTGTTTCCAAATTTTCTGAGAAATCGCCATACTGATATTCAAAGGGGCTGTACCAGCTGGCATTCCCATCGGCAAGGCAGGAGTGCTCCCTTTACCCCACAACCTCTCCAGCATAAGTTGTCATCAGTGGTTTTGATTTGGGCTATTCTTACAGGTGTAAGATGGAATCTCAGAGTTGTTTTGATTTGCATTTCTCTGATGGCTAAGGATGTTGAGTATTTCCTTAAGTGTCTTTCAGCCATTTTAGATTCCTCTGTTGAGAGTTCTCTGTTTAGGTCTGTACCCATTTTTTTTAATTGGATTATTTGTTCTTTTGATGACCAATTACTCAAGTTCTTTGTATATTTTGGAGATCAGTCCATTGTCTGATGTGGGTTTGGTGAAGATCTTTTCCCATTTAGCAGGCTGCCAGAACAAGCCATCTTTGAACACATGACCTTCCTGCCTCCATCTACCAAGTGTTTGCATTCTGTAAATTGTGTACAACACATGTTGTTCAATTATATAACAGTTCATTTACGATAAATGTTTTATACCAAGAAATAAACCAACATGTGTATGAAAAAGAAGGGAAAATCAAATCACCTTTGATATTAATTATTTCTACCATGTATAAATAGCAGTGTTGCATTTGGGGATATGTTTTCTCTTTCTGATGCATTCTTTATAAACTTATGATATATAAAAACAAAGGGGTAAACAGTGATGTGTGACTGTCATCACATGTACCTTTCTGATGAGTCTTTCCCTTTGAAGCTGTAGCCCCATCAGCTCTGGTTGTGTTTGCCTGCCCCTGTGAAGGAACTGGGTGATTATTTGAGAGAAACAGTAGAAGTGGGTACATATGTTGGCACACAAGCCAGAGAGAGGTTTCTCTTTTTAGCCCAGACTGTTATTTCTGGACTTTCTCTGAGTGGGCGAAGTCTTCCCTGATGATCTTCACAGGTTGATGAGTAAAACCAGCCTGGGGCGACTCCTGGGCGTTGCAGTGCCGTGTGTGTGATGAGGAGCAGTGGGGGCTGTCTAGTCTCCCAGGCGGGCTCTGTTGGCTCTGTCTCTGGAGGACTCTTGTCGGCCTCCCAACCCCGCATGGCACCTTCTCCCCATCTCCTGTGTGCATAGCATGCTTAACATAAATCTGGGGGAGAGCCGAGAGTGCTTCACTTCGGAGATAATGCAGCCTGCATGCGCGTGTTGTCACAAAAGGTCGTCTGACTCAGCCACGGAAGGTGCCAGTGCTGCCTGTGACTGAAATAACCTGGCTGTTTCTGGTTTTTATTTTATTTTACTTTTCTGTTTTTGGTGTGTGTATGTGTGTCAGTATGAGTAGCCTGTACTCTGTGTATATGTGTGCCTGTGTGTGTGTGTGTTTGTGTGTGTCAGTGTCATTGGCTTGTGCTGTATGTGTGTGTGTTGTGTGTGTGTTCATGCATGTATGTGTGTCATTACCATCGGGCTGTGCTGAGGTTGATTTTATAAAATAAAGATTGGCGCGATCCCCTTCCAACTATTTTGATTAATTTTGAGTTATAGTTTCAATAACTATATTCATTTTCATAACTTAAATTTGTTTCTATTACCTAGTATTTATATTATGATATATTGACATAACTGAATATGAAAAAAACATTTGTATAACACGATAATAGATACACACAAATACAGATAAGCTGCCTGCTTGGCATACAAAAATTGAAGATTTATGAGTTATCCATTTGAAGATAAGAGCCTGCTCCTCCCCTCCAACCACTGTCATGATACTACATGTTTTTAGCGCCCCCCCCCTTAAAATCTGTGTCATAAGGAGATGTAAAAATCTGTTTTACAAAATGAAAACACAAAATTTCTTTTGTTACATCTGCAAGAGCAAAGCTTTGGAAACCGTGACTTCATGTTCTGTATCAGTGACAGGCAAAGCCATCTCTTCTTAGGAGGGTGACTGGAGGACTTGAGGCAAAGATTAGGGGGACATCTGCCATCCACCGTGTGTTGTGCCTGGGTAGGGAGTACAGAAAGGTGAAGATTGCAGTATAAACAACATTGCCTAAGGTGTGCTCAAGATGTGTCTTTTCACCAAGGGCTCTGAACATACGTGACTAAGCAGAGGGAGTAATGAACCCTCCTGTGCCTAAAACAGCTGCAGTAACTGTCCATCATCCTTCCTGCCCCATCCCCGTGTCACCCATTTTACCTTGAAACAAGAGCTAGGTATGATTCAGTGATGTCGTAACACAAATTCTCTGATGCACAGAAGTCCTGGCTCTGCTGGCACTTCTCAGGGTGCTGCAAATTCACCAGGGAATCAGAGAGAGAGAGAGAGAGAGAGAGAGAGAGAGAGAGTTCTCTACCCTTGGGGAACCTTCATTCTCATCCAGATGGCCAGAAGGTAGAGTAAGTAAGTGAGATGGAGTGCATATAATATAATAATGTTAAATTAATGAGAAAAGGGGTATGAAATGTTAAGGAAAGAAAGAGAATTCTTAATCAAGGTGTTTAGTGGAAAGCCTTGTTGTGATGATCCTTTAGAAAACAACTCAAGAAAACGAGGAAGTTAAAGGGCAGCTTCTTGTGGGGCATGGGAGAAGTAGCATGGTGGGGAGGGTGAGTGCCCTGTGTTTGTAGAATGAGGCTGCAGATTCTCTTGTCTTCTGAGCATGCCCGTAGACAAAATCCTATGTTGAGCGTAGCTTTCATGAGAGGGTAGTGGCGGTATCTTCTTCAGAGCTAGGTGAAATGTGATTTTTATTTTTAGGATATTTTATAATAGTTCCCATGAAATTATTCAATCTTCTTACAGTTTGGCTGTGATTAGCCCCCTCGCTCACCCCCATTCTGGAAGCTGGTCCTCATTATGACAATACTAAGAACTAATGGAACCTTTAAGATTTGGGGATTAGTGGAAAGGAGATTAGGTAGGTAATGGGGTTACTTCCCTTAAGAGGGATTAACAAGGAGTCTTCTGGATTGAATTAGTCTCTAGAATGTGGATTGCTCAAGGCTGCCATCTTGCTTTCTCTCTACGTTCATTGAGTTCAGAGGCTGTAGTGATGGGGCTACCTGGTCTTGACTTCCAGTCTCTAAAATGAATGGACACATTACTTTTGTCTGTAATGGACGCAGACCAGTCCTTTGCTGTAATAACAGACAGCAGAATAATACTTCAGCCTGACAGTGAGAACAAGATGAGGAAGAATGTGATTTCAAAACAGGAACATCTTGGGGTGTGTATGTGTATCAGTCTGAGAGGTGTGTACTCTGTATGTGTGCCTGTGTGTGTATATATATGTGTGTGTGTGTGTGTGTGTGTCAGTGTCATTGGCTTGTGCTGTATGTGTGTGTGTTGTGTGTGTGTTTGTAACTCAGGTGTTGTAACTCTTTGCTCCGTTTAGTGAACTTGATGTTATTGTCTTAACAGAAGCGAGTAAACTGGTTTGTATTTCTCTTTCTGATAGAATGTGGGAACATGGTGGCTTTTAACCAGGTGGCTTAATGACTTGAGTGGATGGTGTGGATTTGTGATCTTCATGGAGCACCCCAATTCATGCATCAGTGTTTGAAGACTGACCATGTTCCTGCCTGTTCTAGAGAAAATGGAAATGCCTCAGGGGCAAACATAATCCCTTTCCTCCTAATTTTCTTTTTATTTATTTATTTTTAATTTTATGCATATCAATGCTTTGCCTATATGTATACTTATCTGTTTACTACTTGTGTGCCTAGCACTGTGTGAGGTCAAAGAGGAATCTGGTCCCCTGGAACTGGAGTTACAGATGGCTGTAAGCTGCCATGTGGGTGCTGGGCGTTGAACCCATGTCCTCTAGAAGAGGAACCCTTCTTGACTGCTGAGCTATCTCCCCATCTAGCTTTTATTTGAGATCTAGAGATTACTAAGATCTTGATGTAGGATTACAAAAGCAATGAGATTCAGTCTGTGGACCATAAAAGGGCAAAAATGGCGTAAACAGAATGACAACAGCAAAATAAAGCTGCTCTCCCCATAGGGCAAATGCTTTTAACTGTGTTGAGGAATTTTTCTAGATAGATCCAGGTTCAGATATTCATGCGACACACAGGCAATAATTGCTCATACCTGTGCAGAAGTCATGCACACAAACATCTCTGACTGGCACGTGGAGACACAGTATTGTGAGAACTTGGCTGAAATGCCAAACTTGACGTTCAGCGTGTGAATGCCCTTGAGTACACTTTAAACATTAACACAGTAGAGCTTCCTGTCTCAGTTAGTCAGCGAGAACAATGAGGCCGAGGAAGAACCAGCCTACCCTACCACATAGTGGTGCACAGTTGTAATTTTGGCACTCAAGAGGCGCTTGTAGGAGGGTTGCAAGTTTGGGGCCAGACTGGGCAACACAATGAGTTCAGGGCTAGCCTGGATGACACAGTAAGACCCTGTTTCAATAACAAATGAAAGGAAAAAAAGCAAAGAACTGAAATAATATATCCTGATCTCTTGGACCCACCTGTTTTGGTCTGGCAGTGTTGAACAAACACAAAGAGGAAAGTCGAAGAGAGATGTTTGCTATGACAAGAGAAGGGAAAAGAATCTTTCTGTCATTCAACCATGAGAGCCTTCGATCTGAGAAAGAATGTCATTGATATCTTGGTTCTTTTGGCATGGATATGGGAATGATGGAAATCATGCATATAGTTTATTTTGCTTTTAGACCCATTAAATTATATAATGTCTTCAACTCGCATTTATTTTCTTCATAATTTTTCAGTTATTTATGCTTTATTTTCATTTTTCTTTATGAAAACTTTCTCGAAGAAGTATCTATAAATTCTGTGCTTCAAGTTTGGCCAGGTTTAAAATGCTTTGACAGAAAGTCTGCTAATATCCAACATAATTGTACTAAATGACCTGTTTTAGGGTATTGAAGTATTTAAAGACTGTTCATTTCCTTGAATTCTCATGACATATTGGCTTGGTTTAAAAAAATGGAGACTAATGGAGATGTATTTAATGAAGACATATTCTACTTACCTAATGGTAAAATAACCTCAATAATAAAATTGCTATAACATTAATAAATGTAGAATATAGACTTGGTGAATGCCT
>NC_022021.1:25380659-25381663 GCF_000317375.1 Microtus ochrogaster
CATGTTCAACTATGGGACTCAACCCACATCACATCAGCCTCATAAACCCACTAATGTCTCATGTTCAACTATGGGACTCAACCCACATCACATCAACCCACATACACATCAGAGGGACCAAAGATTCAGAGCTAATTATTTCCTTGGGATGGAACCGGTTGTTGCATATAGCTGTTACCTGCAGGGAAGCAGTTTCATCCTCTCTGCCTCCTTGTGAAAGCCTTCCTTGTTGGATTTTCACAGACCCATGACGCAGTATTTTGTTTTGTTTTTTAACAAGATAGTCAAATATTTGGGAGAAATAGTGAAAGATTAGAAACCAAGAATAACTGTTAGAATGTAATGGTTTCCTGCTCTGTGGTTCCTTCCACAAAGAAACTAAGGCCCAAAGTGGGCACTCTGTAGATCCCTCTCTAATTCAGCTTTTGAACGTCAGTGATCACATGGTAACTAAGCCCATTCTAAATCCACATAAGACCACATAAGAAAGAAGAGAGATGGAAATATGAAGAACTCCTCACTTACTTTGTGTTTTCTGTGAAAGTGAACTGGGTCATCTAGGAGGCTGCTTTAGTCACCTAAATACATGGGGAAAGTTGGCTTCGCATTATGAAAATATCCTGTTCCGCTTAGAAAATACCGTTTGGTTTATAATTGGACTTTAAATTTTGGAAAAGTTTTGCTGGCCCAAACAAAGGCTAGGGAAGAAATATTCATTGTTACCAAATTCATAGGAATGTACAGGTTATCTAAAAAGCTGCAGAATTAAATCTGTTTAAAAGACTTTGAAAGTTTTGGGTTTAATGCAAATTCCTCTCAACTTGGAAGTGATGAAACTCATTCATTTTGAGAACTGGGTTTTCAGAAGTTGAATTAAAGTCTTTCAGAGTAAAGGAAGCATTAAATAGACACCTCAATGGAATAATATAATCTCAGACACTACTACACAAAGAAATATTTTGGGTGCTTTTTTTTTATAGAGTTTTGCATTTTTATTTTTATTA
>NC_022021.1:25384094-25386374 GCF_000317375.1 Microtus ochrogaster
TTTTTTTTTTTTGGTTTTTCGAACAGGGTTTCTCTGTAGCTCTGGGGACTCTCCTGGAACTCTCTCTGTGGACCAGGCTGGCCTCAAAGTCACAGATATCCGCCTGTCTCTGTCTCTTGAGTGTTGGAATTAATTCTTTTCTCTTTTAGTGACTTGTAGATTACTAAATATAAGTCTTAACCTCATGACCACTTGCATGGAGAACAGCAGACTAAAAATGAGATTCATTGATGATAAAGATATGTTAAATAAAGTGCTAATCTTGACATTTTATTTCTTGTTGCTTGGTAACAATGCAGCAACTTTGAGAGAGTTCCATTATCTCTGGCACAATGGACATGGTTGCATTGTGAGGTAGAAACACCCATTATAGCAAGTGATTTGTGTGCCATTATCCTCACAAGAGTTTGGTTCAGCTTCTTTTTGTTAGTTCAGAGTTCCTGAAAGACAAAGTCATTTTAATAATGTATTATTTTTTGATGGATTGGTGACGTTATTTTAGCTATTTTCAGCTTTTTACTTTGTAACTATTTATAATTTTCTAGGCTTTAAAATTTCTCTTTTAGGGACTTGTACATATAAATCTAGGTATTTCAATGTTATTAATAAAATATGCTTCTTCATTGGTTTTTAACAAGTATCTTTTGTCTTTGACTATGTGGAGAAGGAGGGCAGAATTCTTTGTCTTATGAGCAATGGTCAGGATGTAGCCCTTACCTCTCTCTAGTATACAGTGTTCCTATTTTAGTAACCACTTCAGGAGATCAGAAGAACAAAGCTTATCGAGTTGTGGTTTGTTTTAAAGGAATGGCTGAATCATATTGTGTATAGCTATACTTTTCTCTGTGCTATTTTTTTATGTGATGTAATTATTATGATTTAAAACAAACTTATATAACCTGTGGCCTATTTTTGTACTACCTAAGATCCTAAAATGCTTCTTCAGTTTTAGAGGGTTATTTGAGAAAGAGGAAGAAACCTACATGCCCGTGGTAATGGCGTGTAACTCACAGGTGATTACAAAAGGCATTAACTGTCGGCAAGAAAATGTTTGAAGACTCTTGCTTATAGCTTAATGTTCATTTTACAATCTGAATATATTAAACATCGGCTAGTCTTATGCCTTTCAAAGCCAATGAACTCAAATAGAATTGAGAAAAGACAATGATAGCCAGATTGAAGAGAAACTAGTATGTGATTGGCTGCAGGATTCGTAGGCTTGTTTTGGGCCACTCCTCAGGAGATGATGGTTACATACATTCAGTACCTTGCTTATCCAGCTGTGGTTGTCACAGTCTATATCTTTGATATCTCTTTCATTAAATGTGACTTAGCTGAGATAAAATTAGATGCCGACAGATCCATTCTCCTAGAAGTATCTGTCTTTTCTTTTCTTCTTGACTGACTTCATATTTGTAGGCCTGTTCTTGCACACAGATGGATGGACAGTCATGAGATCAGCGACTCTGGGGTTTGGGCTGAGGACTTTTCCCCCTTGACAGGGTTCACAGGAGACTGCAGTGACTGATGGTCGCAGCATTTCCGGGAACCCTGTCAACCATTCAGGATTGGCATCTTCTTGCGTGCCTGTGGTTTTCAAAGGCCCCCAAGGACAAGTCTTTGCCTGACAGCCTAGTCAGAGGGAAGAGAGGTGGATGGTGTAGTGAGACTTTGGACTGTGGGTTTCAAACTGACATTTGGACACTCATTTTTCTTTTAGTTAGAAATATGCCTATAAAATTTATTTGGGTATTCCCCCTTATTTGTGGGCATAGGAAAGCCCCTAATCAGGAAGTTAACCAGGGGGTAGTAAGTAGCACGTTTTTCTTTTAAATAATAGAAAATGCTTGGGCCAATTCTGTTGATAAAAATCAGCTAGTTTATAGTAGATTCACCTAGTTCCTCATTTTTGTCATAGAATGCATTCACATTTTAAATTATTTTTGAGAATTTCAGACACAGTTGACCACAGCCTCACGTTCTTCAAGATGCCAGAAACAAACGGTCCTCATAAAGACATCCTAGATTTGGTTTGATGTTTCTGGAATCTTGAAGAATGTGAGGCTGTGGTCAACTGTGTGCCATGGTTTAGATCTTGTTTGGGATGAAATTGGAGGATTATTCTTTGCTCAAACTTGCTCTTTTTGAATATAAACCTTGATTTTTGAGAAAAAGTAACATCTGTTATTTGTTTCGGGGCAAGAGCACCAAATACATGAAGGCCTCATAAACCCACTAATGTCTCATGTTCAACTATGGGACTCAACCCACATCACATCA
>NC_022021.1:25390163-25434344 GCF_000317375.1 Microtus ochrogaster
CCGCCTGCCTCTGCCTCCCGAGTGCTGGGATTAAAGGCGTGTGCCACCACCGCCCGGCGGCATTTTTAAATTTTGATTTATTTGCTGTTTAAGACAGGGTCTCTCTCCTGGCTGTCCTGGAACTCACTATGTTGATCAGGCTGGTCTCAAATTCACAGAGATCTTCCTGTCTCTGTCTCCTGAGTTCAGGGATTAAAGGCATGTGTCACCATGTCTGGCCAGGGGTTTAAAATATTCTAACCTTTATTTTCATTTTATGTGTATGGGTGTTTTGTCTTCATGTATGTCTGTGCATCGCATGCATTCAGTGCCTACAGAGGCCAGAAGAATACATCCAATCCCCAGGAACTGAGTTAGACACATTTGTGAGCTGTCATATGGGCGCTGGGCTATTGAGCCTAGGTTGTCTCGAAGAACAGCATTCTTAACTGCTAAGCCGTCACTCCAACCCATTTATAGGGCTTAAAAGTGATTTTATTGAGAATTTCATACATGCATCTGTTTTGATCAAAACTTTCCTCCAATTCCTCTGCTTCAATTCCTTCCCTAGCTGCCCCACCATGTTTCCCTTCCAACATCATGTCATCTGTTTTTTAAATTCACCAAGTCCACTACCAGTATGTGCATGGGTATAGGGATACTTACTAGGAATCAGGTAGTTTCTTGGCCCACATCACTGAAGGAAATTGGCTCATTGTTCCCCAGCAGCCATCACAAGCCAGCAGATTCCCAGCTAGGAGTAGGACTTTTTGAGCCCCCTCCATCCTTGTTGGAATTTTGGCTGGCTTGTACTTTTTTTAATTTAATTTTATTTTTTATATGTATTTATTATGTATACAACTTTCTGCCTCCATGTATACCCAAATGCCAGAGGAGGGCGCCAGATCTCATTACAGATGGTTTGGAGCCACCATGTGGTTGCTGGGAATTGAACTCAGGACCTCCGGAAGAGCAGACGGCACTCTTAACCACTGGGCCATCTTTCCAGCCCGGCTGGCTTGTTCTTGCACAGGTCTCAGACATGTCATCACAGCCAGTGTGAGTTCATGAGTTCATGTGTGCAACAGCCTTGACAGGTCTAGCAAGTATTGTTTTATTGTGAACTTCTGTTCCTTCTGCCCTGAAGCCTTCCCACAACTCTCCCTTAATGATCTCCGAACCTGGGGGAGAAGGCTGTATCAGAGTAGATCATGCTATAGTTTCTTATTCCCTCAGAGCTGACCAGTTAAAGGTTTATGTATTACTCACCATCCATTGCAAAAAGAAGCTTTTCTGATGGGAGTTGAAAGATGCACTTGTGGGAATAGAAATAAGAATTTGGGGAATGGTTTATTGCTATGTTCATTTGGCAGAATAATAGATTAGGTTCTCCCCTAGGGTTCATGGCCTAGCCAACCATGGTTTTTTTTTGGCCCAGTTAGCTGTACCAGACATGAATTTCATGTTGTGGAGCAGCCCTCAAATCAGATAAGAAACTAGATGATTACTCCTATAACATTTATTTTTTATTTATTTATTTATTTCATGGAAAAGGCCAGATAGCCCCCGTTTATTGTCCAAACATTTTATATACCCACACCAAATTGAGCGGGGAGGGGGGAAAACACATTAAGCCATCACCTAGGCAACCAGGTGCCTGGGCTCTCCTATAACATTTATTATTACACCAGTGGGCTTATCTTCTCAGTCCATGTTATTGTAGCATGCAGGAAGTGAGACCACTGGTTCCTTTTTTCCTGGTTGGTGTGTACGTAGCATGTTTGAACACTGTGAAAGCTAGCTAGTAGGGATGAAGCTGCCAGGTCATTGTCAGTTTGTTTTCTTCATGTCTTGTGACTCAAGTCTATGTTGTCTATAGCAATAGGGCCTTGTCATCAAGCTTTGGAGAGATGAAAAGCAATGATAATAGCCTGCACAGTTTTGGGGTGGGGAACCTATTGGATCTCATTGACTAACAATGTACTGATGTTTTTCTGTCACAGTGATTTTGACATCTAAATGTTTGTACTCAAAGGTGTTTATTTTTCTTCTTTGTTGGTTCATATTTTTCATGTACAAGGTAACATTTTATGTAAAAATTGATGGAGACTAGGTTTTTAAAGGAGGTAAACTAATGGAATGGGATTTTTTTCACTATGAAAGTTATCTTTGTAGTGCAGTAAGGTCAGTAAAAATCTAAGTATCCTGTATTCAGCTAACGTGCATTCTGCTCTGCACAGTGGGGTAAACACCGTAAGTGAGGAATTTTCAACAGTGGCAATAGCAAGTTATAGCCTAATAACAATAAACATAACAATAGCAAACATAGCATCAACAAGGCTATTTATACCGTGCACTTTAGCACAGAGTCCTTGAAGTCACTTTTTAAAACAACCCGCTGAGGTACTTATTATTAACTCTTGTTTTATAGAAGGAAGAAATGGGGATAAAAGAAAAGCTTTAAAGTAAAAGACTAGAAGCCAGTGAGAGGGAGTGCTCACATTTACACACGCTTTTGTATTTCATATTTTTTCTTTCTGTTTTCTTTTGCTTTCTTCCAAAGCTTATGTTGTTTGTTAATCACAAACAAAGGATGGCAAGTGTGTTTTCTGACAAAGCTTTTACCTCATTACACTTTTTAGTTTTAATACTTTTGTATCATTTGTTGTAAGGAGGTTTCTGTCTTGCCCGGTCCTGCAATAACACACAGAAACTATATTATTTGCAATGCTGTTTGGCCAATAGATTAAGCATATTTCTGGCCAACTCATATCTTAAATTAATCCATCTCCATTAATCTGTGTATCACCACAAGGCTGTGGCTTGCCGGGTAAAGTTCCAGTGTCTATCTTTGGGCCTACATGGCTTCTCTTGATTCCACCTTCTTTTTCCCAGCATTCACTTTAGTTTTCCCTGCCTACCTATATTCTGCCCTGTGTAGGCCTAAGACAGTTTCTTTATTAACTAATGATATTCACAGCATAAAGAGGGGAATCCCACATCAATCATTTTCTTCCTTATTAGCAGAGTCGTAGAACTTTTCCTAACTGAATTTTTTTTTCAGTTAATTAAATGCACCTCCAGGATAATGTTGAAACTTTCATAAACACAAAATTAAAAGTCACCCAGTTATGTTAACTTTTAAAACATATAAAATAATATCATCTCCTAAAAACTGTGAGATGAAAGCCTTCTTGCTTAGAAAACTAGATTTTTCCCTTACATGAAAAATGAAGTTTATAACATTTAAATAGTAGTTTACATTCAAGATTGAAGTTTCAGCAATCTGTGTAGCAACTTTTCACTTATGATTAATCTTTATAAAAACAGCCGGCGATGGTGGCTCATGCCTTTAATCCCAGTACTTGGGAGGCAGAGGCAGGTGGATCTCTGTGAGTTCGAGACCAGCCTGGTCTACAGAGCTAGTTCCAGGACAGGCTCCAAAGCCACAGAGAAACCCTGTCTCAAAAAAACAAACAAAAAAAATCTTTATAAAAACAAGCCCTTCCACCTTGGGGTCTAGCATCCCAAGAACTTGGAAGAGAACATTCACCATAGTTGATAAAAGAACAACCAACAATTCACCGTGATTCCTTTAGAGAGTTGATTCACAGGACAAACCACTGCTCTCAAATGAGGAGACAGACAGTACCAGAGTCCTGAACAGAAGCCTCCCTGAAAACCATCTTTGGAATCAGAGAAGCTGAACTGCAGTGATGTTGGAGGGTCATGTTGACATGTCAACAAGTCAAGAGTTACCAACACCAGGGTGGCCCATTCTTAGAAGAGACCATATATTTTTTTGAGTTTGAACTCTTGGGTCCCTCCTTGTGTTTCTGTGAAGAGAGGGAAAAGTAACTATTTTAATATATATCCATTATTCTGTTCATAACCAGGCCTGTGTTCTCTTACAGGTCAGGGGTGGGAAGAAGTGTATACGTTCTGTTTTTAAGGCATTTCTGTCTGTAAAAGAGACATATTCACTGTCTTAGACCATAACCATTACAACAGAAGATAGGACTGACCTGCAAACTTGACGTTAGTAATTGGATGGTGTGCTGGACAGTTTTATATCAACTTGACACAAGTTAAAGTGATCTGAGAGGAGGGACACTCAAGAAAATGCCTCCATATGATTGGGTTGTAGGCAGGCCAGTGATTGATGGGGGAGGGCCTAGCTCATTGTGGGTGGTGCCGTCCCTGGGCTGGTGATCCTGGGCTCTTTAAGAAAGCAGGCTGAGCATAAGACATGGTAATGGTAGCTCTTGCTATTGGATCAATAGCTATTCTGGGCTGAGAGTTGGTGATACTCATCCTACAGGAGCCCTCTTCATGTTTTGGTCCTACTGCTGTAAATGTTCGAATATGGTGGAAGTTAAGGTAGCATCCTAGATGTTTTGTACAATTTCTCCTGACTCAAAGGTCTAAAGACATTGACTGAGGATAGAATAGAATTCGTGTGGAGAATATACTGCCTGAAGCCAAGGAACCTTAGGGATAGTAGGTAAGCTTTGGCTGAATTTTATTAATTCCCCTTTAGACACATCATTTTTATAAAATTAATACTTATGTATATATATATTTCAACATATGAAGCACAAAATGCATTTTGCAGTCTCCACAATCTTCCCCAAAGAAAGATATGCTCTTACAGTAAAATTTATATTAACAAATTGTTATTTAATTTTCATACTTACTATTTTTTTCTGATGTTTTGATTATTCACCCCCTTCTTTAATTACCCCTCTCTTCCGTGGTGTGTGTGTGTGTGTGTGTGTGTGTGTGTATACATTTTTAAAAGTTCTGACAAATATATATGCCGCTAATTCTTATCTGTAGAAGCAATACCCTCGGTGACGTGTAAAAGTATAATTTTGAGTTCTGCTTGACAACATGAATATGATATTTTAAGCATGTTTTTAATAATTTGTTAGGTAAAAATACTGTCTTGTAGCTTTAACTTTGTACCTTTGATGACAAGCGAAGGTGATTACTAGTCATGAGCTTGCTTGTTTCTATATCTTTCATGAATTCATGTATAGAGTACTATTATATGGCTTGCTCTTGTACAGGCAACCTCGCCATGTCAAGTCTGGAAGACAGAATTTCACAGCACTCCTTACCATCATCCTCTGCTTCTTCCTTTCTGCATTTTTTCCCCTGTGATGTTCTCTGAACCTTTGTGGGCAAAGGGACATATAAACGTCCCCTGTCCCCTCTATCACCAAGCACATCCCATTACTTGTTCTCAGTTGCCAGGCTTCTTTGAGCCTCCGTACTCCCCTAGTCACCGCTAGGCCTCCTTATTCTCCAGGAAATGGTAAGTGAGCTATCCACCCATTCCCCATATGCAGGACAATCAGACGCGATAGGAAGTCGAGTCAAGCAGGAACTCAGTTTATTACTGTGAGCGTCAGCTTATGTAGCTTAAGTGACATGGTGTGATGTGGGGGTACCTCCATCCAATGAGAGGCAGCCAAACCCACCCTCTGGCTGGAGGTGTGTCTACCTAAATTTTGCTGTCTTATCCTCACTCAAATTTCGAGCCAGACTTTTTTCTTTCCTACAGGCCTTGAGGTACAGGCCCTGAGATAATATTGGCCCAACACTCAGTGCATTGTCTAGTTAAGGCTCTGTGCTTTGACTGATGCCCACTGGTACAAGCTTCTCTGACCAAGAGCTGCACAGTGCATGGTATAAGCATAAGGCTTTAGAAGAAAGCTTAATAATATGACCATTTGGCAAAACAATCCTAAGCTCCTCCTGTTGCTCATGGGATTTTGACCAGGTTTGCTCAGTACTATGAACTCCCTCCAGTAGAACTTGCCTCAATGAGAAAGCAGTTGGTTACCCCCATGCTCCTAATGCAGCTATACCACTATTGCCCTTTGGCAATGCAGAGCTGTAGTACTCAGGATCCAGCCTGGGTAAGACCATTCATGTCTTTTCCTACTCCTAGTAGCCTCCACATCAACTTACAGCACCATGAACGCACTCGACCCGGGGCCCAATGTTTTTGAGTATCCCACTCAGATGACAAATTGTTTCAGAGGAAGAATGATAAGGTTCTGGAGTGTGGTTGGCATACAAGTCCAAGACATTCAGAGTTTGAACTTGGCGTCCTAGAGGACTTCCTGTCTGCCTGACCCCTGGGAGAAACTTTGCTGTCTATAGGTAGGAAGTTCACTGGGGTAGGAAGAGAGCATTGTGAACCTTCAGCAGTCTCCTAGTTACTGAAGTAAGTGTGGAGGAAAGTGGCCATGGCCGGCAGCTCTTCCTGCAGTCTGTTCCCTAAATAAAATGCCAGTCAAATGCTCTGTTGAGTCCCTATTTTGAGTCAGCTCTTGAAATCTCATGGTCCTAATTTCTCACAGAGTCATCCGGTTGTAAGTGAGAATGTAGATTCTCTTCACACAAAGAAAAGATGGGCCAGAGGGTATTATTTTTAACATGACTTAATGGTTTCGTATTCTTTACCTATTATATCCTCTGAAATGGTTATTGAATAAGTATAGGGTGGCTGGCATAAACCAAGCAGGCTCTTACAAAACCATCTTGCTGCAAAAGTGATAAAAATTCCATTTCCTCTTTTAGTTAACTAACAACTTCTGGCCTACTTATCAATTCATCCCGTGTTTGTGTTGAGGATGTAACTTGAGATTTTCAAGTCACTCCCACTAAAAATAATACTGGCTTTCCTCATTCCTTCCAGAGACCTTGTCAAAAATGTTATTTTTTCCCCCACTTCAAATATAGATCAACTCTACAAATACTGAAGCGATAATTAGGGCTTATGCAAGATTTTAGTATTCTAAATTAACTGTTTTTTTTTTAAAGGGGCTAATCTCTAGGGTGTGTGCTGTTATTGTTCATGAATATCTCTGAATGAAGAAAGCGTTTCCAGTCACGGCTTTCATAAATGATTTTAGCATGAAATATGTGAGAGGGAAAACAGAAAACATTTGTCATAGAGCTCCCCAGTGCTGGTAGTTGTATCTTATAAGCCCATTTGTGTACACCACTCTTGTAGTTTGAACATGCTGCACATGGCAACCTACTAACCTACTAAAATTAGAATATATTCAAATATACCAGTGGCCTGTTACTAGTCCTCTAGAAGAATCCAGGTATATAGCCAAAAATTGATAAGAGTAAGGGAAGTTAATTGCCAGAATTTTAAAATTTTCTTCCTAGAGAGAATCCACAGTAATCAAAAGAAACTGCTCTAGTGACATTAGCTAAGGTGAACTTGTGAATTTTTTCAAGAATAAAGGAAATTACTTTTTTGTTGTTCAAGTGATCAGTTGTCACTTCTAACACTCTTTCCAAAATTAGGTTCATTATTGCATATAATTAAACATTCTGAACCCTTTCTTCTGACCCCCTCCCATTCCTATATATCCAGATCCTAAAACCTTTCTCAAATAACACCTTCCCACGTTTCACCGAAAGCTTCCAACTCTTTTGGACTCCGTGCCTTCGCTGCCTAGAACGTCTTCTCCGTTTTTTTCATGGTACCCTTTCTGTCCTGTCTGTGGAACTCTCCCCTGTCATAGCAATCCTTGCTGCTGTATGCTGATTGCCTGCCTGCTTGTCTTTGCCATGAACATCTTGGGAATCTCCTATGATCTCGCCATAACGTAGGTCTGTATTGCCGGCATGTGGCACGATGCATGGCATATAATAGATGCTCATTAAGTGACATTTGAGTCTCTGAGGCAGACATTTTGCAATATAAGCACTTCTTTCCAAGCTTAGAAATGCTATGTCCATTCTGCTTGGTTGACATTCATTATCATGCCTTGGTGTAAGAAAGGAAAAATGTTTTTATCAGTGATTCTTTCTGGCGGCTCTGTAGTTGAGGCCATTGCCGGGTCCTGCACTGTGACGTAATAACACGCTCCCAGCTGTTCTGAAATCCCTTCCTTGTTACTGTGGCCAGCTTCCTCTGACTTCTCTGGGATCATTTACTTTCAGGCTTGCTGTTTAACCGGCTGGAAGAGATAGTGTATCTTGTTTAGAGGACCTTAATGTTAGTTAATGGGCTATGTAAAGGGCTACTATGGATTGGTGGCACATAGTCTGCCCTTGTGAGTGCAACAGCCTTGTTAGTCAGGAGAAAATTGGTGAGCCAAGTGCTGAGAGTGGGAGGGAGATAGACTGTGTGACACGGAATTAAAATCATGTGTCGCGTTTAGCAGCATGTGCTCAGTAATAGAGAACAGATTGATCCAGCATGCCAGTGACCCAGAATAATTAAAAAGACACCGTCCAATAATGTGTGTCCTCTCTGGACTTGTTTACAGAATATTCTGGGAATAAGGCAAACGTAGAACATGGGAGAGAGAGGTGGAAAGATTGTTAGGCATCGTTTACACTTTGACGTCTGCATTTTAGAGATTGACCTTCAGTGGTTTACATAAGAACACAGTCTTCGATGGTCTCTAGGCAGGAATCTAAGGCTCCATCTGTATTCCCTTTGTAGCAGTATTGTCTTTTTTCTCATCATACAAGTCATTAAAATGCATGGCATAAGGACCGTGTGGACAAAGTTTCTTTTACAATGTATTGACACCGTTTACTTTTGTTGTTTGTTAGTTGTTTGGTTCTCAGGCTAGCCTGGGAGACACAGTGTAGCCCAGAGGGCCACCACCTCTGTCAATCCTTCTTTCTCAGGTTCTCAAGTGCTGGGGTTATAATAAGTGGGTCTCACCACATCGGATTTACCTGTATCAACCAGCCACGTCTACTTTTCTTTAGTGGAGAAATGAGAGGGAAGAAAGGAAAGGGAGAAATGTTGTAATTATATATTATAATCTAAATTCTTTTTTCAAAATATCGTGATTTAACTTAAATACCCTTCAACTCTCAGGGATGAGGTGCACGTATCAAGTAGACCCTGAGTGGCCCTTGCTTTCCCCAGTGATACCTATGTGCTGTGATTGCTTATTGTAAAAGTCTGGCCCCAAACAATGATTGCTGGGAAAAGCTCATTGGATGGCTCTTCTGTTTATACTAAGAGATAGACAGCTTGATCCTAATGCTCAAGTCACAGAGGAGAATGTGATGAGTGTGTTTCTATCTCTCTGGGGCGCAACGATACGGTTTTAGAAACCAACCTCTGGGGAAGAAAAGGGGCATTTTGTTCTGAGATTTGCTGACCTTTGTATTTTGGGAAAAACCAAATACAACATTTTAATTTTCGAGCCAAAATGAACATACCTGCCCTTGCCGCTCCATAGAAACGAGCGGAGAACATTTAGGAGAGGAGGGAATGATGGGAGCTCTGCTTTCCTGAGCCTGCTAAGTGGTGTGAGATTCGGGGCTTATTGACTCATTCACAAACTGAATGCAAGTCACACTCTCTGTTAGATTTAGCAACAGCAACTGTGTTCTGGAAATGTCAGCACTTAACCCCATTCCACTGTGTAGTTGGTGCTTTTACGTTTTGTTCTCGGATTATAAAAAGCTCCACGGATGATTAACAGCCCCAGTGGGAAGGGAACGTCTTACAGAATAACCTTGGAGAGGTTTGGCGTTAACCTTTCAAGTTTTATTTGTCAACATCACAAGTCTGTGGCTGTGAAATCCCCCAGGGTTTTAATCTGCCTGTTTTCTCAACTCTCCTCACTGAGAACTGTTCTTGGTTTCGCGCTATTAATTATGCCTTGTCTGCCTGACTTTCCTGGGGTGTGTGATAATGGTTTAATTTTTTTCTTACTATTAGCAACTAGTGTTTTGAATAAAAATGTTAGAAATATTTTATTTTTTGGTTAGATGGACTCCATTTAATTGTCTGGATCTAACTTACTAAACCTGGATGGAGGTGGGCGGTCCTTGGACTTCCCACAGGTCAGGGAACCCTGATGGCTCTTCAAGCTGATGAGGGAGAGGGACTTAATCGGGGGAGGGGGAGGGAAATGGGAGGCGGTGGCGGGGAGGAGGCAGAAATCCTCAATAAATAAATAAATTAAAAAAAAAAAGAAAAAAAATTGTCTGGATCTGTTAAAGACTTAATGAAGTTTTTATTTAGAGAAAGAAATGGCAAGTAAAAGTTGGAAATTTGGGAATGTGGTTTACATGGTATGAAAGCATATAATTAATTATAAAATCAAACATTTAGTGCAGACTGGCATTTTTTTTGTTGTCAGTCAACTTATAAACTGAATAGCAGAATAGGCCAAGCTAGGCTGTTTGAACTTGTTAGTAGAGGTGATGAAGATAAAAAAAATAATGCTTATAAACTATTTTTGCATTAAAAACCAATTATTCCGGAAGTAAGGACCACGAGGTCACCGACTGAGACAGTGGGGCTGATCTAATGGGAGCTCACCAAGGCCAGCTGCACTGGGACTGAAAAAGCCTGGGATAAAACCGGACTCTGAACAGGGCGGACAATGAGAGCTGCTGAGAAACAATGGCACTGGGTTTTGATCCTACTGCATGTACTGACTTTATGGGAGCCTAGCCTGTTTGGATGCTCACCGTCCTAGACCTGGATGGAGGCCGGGAGGACCTTGGACTTCCCACAGGGTAGGGAACCCTGACTGCTCTTCCAGAGGACTGAAGAGGGAGGGGAAGGGGAATGGGGGGAGGAGGCGGAAATTTTTAATAAAATGAATAAATAATACAGTAAATAAAAAAAACAAATATTCCAAATTGCAAAAAAGAGCTATTGGGATTTTTCATGTTTATGTTCTTACCTTTTGGGGGTAATAGATCCTACTGATGAGGCTATCGGCTATAGTTTTAGTAGATTGAGTTATTTAGAACTGGCTATGTAAACCAGACTGAACTTGAACTCAGAGAGCCACCTGCTGCTGCATCCTGAGTGCTGAGAATAAAGGTGGGTGTCACCACAGCCACTTTTATTTTTAAAATTAAAAAAAAAACCGGTTTATTTATTTTTATGTATATGGCTATTTTGCATATATGTATATATGCATATATGTATGTCTGTGCACCGTGTGCATGTGGAGACCAGAAAAGACATCAGATCCTCTAGAACTGGAGTTACGAGTTGCCATGTAGGAGCCCCCAGCCCGCCTAACTGCTGAGCCGTCTCTCCAGCATTCTGCCCTTTGAAGTTGTTTGTCATCGGTCTTCCCATCAGAGCAAGTGTCCTGACTGTTCCCTCCCTTGCTGAATCTTATCCATGCTTAGGACTTCTTGGTCTATGGTGAGTGTCCCTGACTCACATTTCCCCACGAAATCTATGGAGCTCCCACTTAAAGGGCTACGCTTATAAAGTAGGGACAGCACAAGGCAAAGAGGGTAAACCTTTAAAAAACAAAGTTCAAATCAATAATGATTATCATTTCCTAGCCTCGATTTCCCTGCTAACGACTGAACGAAGACAGGTACTAATTAGAGAAACGTCAAGTGTCTGGATTCTGAGCTGTACCAGATGGTGCTGTGTGAGAACTATTCATAGTGCCAGGGAGAAGGCTGGGTTGTTCTTAGCTACCGTTCTTCCATCTTGAGCTTGTCCAAGGATGCTTACATTTGCCCTCCTCCCCCAGTCCTTTGATTTTGCCCTGGTACTGCCAGGGGATATGCCTTTGCCTTTATCTTTACTGAGGGCTCCGTGGGAGCTCATTTCCTTCTTTGTCGTCAGATTTCCTTTCTTGCCTGTGTTATAACTTGATCACGTTGGGCTTTTAAATCACCTTGCTGGCTCTTTCTTGGTGTGTCTCAAGATCATGCAAAACTGGGACCATCTTCAGCCCTGCACACAGATATTTTCTGCCTCTGCTGTTTGTTGCCATTGAACCCCTCATAGATTGAAAACAGATTTTCTCCTTTGGGTTTGTACTTTAAATATTTGCTACCAACTCTGAGGAAGCCTTGTTTGTTTGTATAGAAGTGTTCAGCACAGTGGTGTGTTGGGATGGCTTTGACAAGAACCGCACGTGCATTTCCTACAATACGGAAAATAGCACAACACAGCATGGAACTGATCATGTTGAACTCAATGGCTGCTTTTTTAAAATGTTAAAACTAGGGCACGTTTGTTGTGAAAGTTATAATTGCCCTTAGTCATGAAACTTTGTCTTGATTTCATAAGTTTAGAAGAAACTAATTGGTGGAACCAGAAGGGTCAATAGTTATTGTTTACTCTTGAGATTTCCAGTTTAAGTAAGGACTATTCTCTCTTTTCCCCTTCTTCATCTTTTTCCTTGATCTTGCTGAAGAGTAAGTCAGGCAAACACATTAGGAAGCTGCTATTGTAATTCCAGCAAGAGATCTGAAGGCCAGATTGACTGCAGTCCTGTTAGGTATGGGAAAGAATCCACGAGAAGCTTGCTTATCAAGATAACAGGGAAAAGGTTCCTGTTTTTATTTCCTGGAGTTGTAATTGATTTTTATACCTTTACTATTTTGTACTGCCATGTGTCTGTGAACTCCCTCACCAGCCTCATTTCTTATATTTCCTTGTTTGGGAAGCTATCTATTTAGTGTCTCTTCCAGCTTTGTAATCCATAACATTTGTGAGGATCTGGGGGTGGAATTTGGCGGCAGAATGTGGGCAAAGCATTTGTGAGGCCCTGGGCACCCCACCCAAATCCCAACATTTTTTTAGGCTTCTCCCCTTAAAAGGGAAACAAAAATACCTTTCACAAAGCTGAGATACATGTTAGTCAGGAAAGTGCTTGCTTGTAAGCCTGAGGACCTGAGCTCAGGCTCAGTTTCCACAACCCTATTTAAACATCACCCCCTACCCAACCCCAGCTCACCTGCCCAGATGAATGTTTGTAATTCCAATCCTGGGAAGCAAAGCAGATTACTGGAACTTGTTGACCGGCTAGCCTAGCTACCTGGTCACACAGAAGTCAGTGAGACTCTGTTTCAAAAAAGGAGGTGGGAAATGCCTAAGGAATGGCACCCAAGGCTGGCCTCTGGCTTCTACAAGCAGCCCCCTCCCACAGAAATAACTTGCACAGCTACCCAGAGAGAGGATGTATTAGCATTTCACTGTGCTTCTGCTTTTCCTAGGTCTAAATATAGTTGTGCTGAAAGGAAATGCTGAATTACCCTGGATTGATTAGTATAATATGCCAGTGTCTAAATATCTACCATATTTGTAATTAATATGTTTATCAAGAAAGAAAAAAGGAAAAGGGTGTAGTTGCATTGAAGTATATATATTTGCTTGTAAAAAATATTCTCTTCTTATGAAACATTAAATTATGAAATGCTATTCAATATTACCAAAGCGTAATTTCGATTTGCTGTGTTAAGACCCATGGTATTTGTTTTTAACAGTTCCCTACTGTTGAACATTGATGCTGTTTCTGACTTTATAATGAATTCTGTGATCGATATTTTCTTGAATAATAAGCCTTCATGTATACTGAGGATCAGTAGAGTAGAAACACATTTTTGAAGTCAAGAATTTCATTGAGGGCTCAAATAGAAAACAAGGTAAAGTTATGAATGAGCTGTAGAGACTCAAAGTTGCAACCTGGTTCAGACATAGGAACAATGCCTAACTGCTCAGAGCTGCTTCCGGCTCCTTTTAGTCTGATCCCCACATTGTAGAAAAAGTTCCGGGGTGGGGACTGGGGAAAAGCTAAGTCAGTCAAGCGCCTGCTGTATACCACGAGGGCTGGAGTTTGGATCCCCAGGAACCACATAAAAATGTCAATCGTGGGAGTACACATTTGTGTACCCTGGGTCCCTGGAGCTCGTGGGCCAGTCAGCCTAGCCAAAGTCATGAGTTATAGGTTCAGTGAAGAATCTTGTCCAATAAACAAACAAACAAACAAACAAACAAGGGGGGAGACTGAGAAAGAAACCATTGGCAGTTTCTGGCCTGCACATACAAATGCATATATGTGCATGGTAACTTGCACACATGCATGCTCGCTCCCTCACAAACATGTACATACACCACATACACAGAAGAGAAGGGGAAAGGAGGAAAGGAGGAGGGGAGAGAGGGAGAGATTATAAATGATAATTATGAATGATACCATAGGTGTGGTGGGGAGGACAAGATATAGGGCAAGAAGTCCTCTTGTCATCCCCTATAGAAGGACACCCTACCCCCAGTCCTCTGTCCTTGCTTGTTCCCAAGTTCGTCTCCAAACTCTAACTCAACTTGGATGCCACATGATTCTTCCTTAGCGTTGTCGTTTCTGCAGCGCGCTCTCTCTCTCTCTCTCTCTCTCTCTCTCTCTCTCTCTCTCTCTTTTATCAGAAAGGTAGTTCTCACCTAGTGTCCTGGTTTCCTCAGCTGTCTGGGGGCATTGTGTAGCAACCGAACATCTCCTGTAATCCGTGTTCCTCCTCTGTGACAGGAACCTGGAGAGAGATGGGATAACAGAATGCCATAGTGAGGTCTGAGTTCCACAGGCTTCTGGGTAGTCTCTTTAATGTTTTAGATGGCAGGTTCGGAATAACTCTCCTTGTTTAAAAACATCAGCTCATTTAAGCAAATAAATATTTGCTTTAGGCATCGTTTGGGAGTCCTGTCACTATAATAAAAGATTTGGTAATTACCTCATGAAGAGAAAAGGATTATTTTGGGCTAATGGCTTTGAATTACTCTTTCATGATCAGACATGCCCACTGCCTTTGGGACCTCTGGTGGGAGCTAGATAGTAGTCCTGGGGGCTAGGTAATGGAACAGCATGCTTGCTTCACTGTGGTCAGAGAGCAGAATGCACAGATGAAGGGGCCATAGTTCCATAAAAGTTAACCTCCCCTAAGCGACCCGAGGATGCTTCCAATCTTTTCGTATAAAGCATTAGAAACATCAAGCCCTGGCAAGTACAAATCCAGTAGGCTCATTGTGCATGTGTCATGAGAAAGCTAATTCTTTAGCCAAAATTAGCTTTAACCAGAACTCAATGTTAAGATTAGTTTTCCTTGACTCTTTGTCATTCTTAGTTCATTTATGTCTCAGGAAAAAAAAAAAGAATCCAAAAATAGCAGATTAACTTGGGGACATTTTATATTATTTCAAAATGCCTGTGAATGACTCTGATTTGAATTAATTTCGCTATTTCTAGTTATTACTTAATAAGTCCTTCTTGAAATTTCCATATTAAAATCAATTATCCATCTTTGAGGGATATTATTTCAATGATTATAGTTCTGTCATGATTCTGAACAACAGGAATAATTAAAATAGGCTGTGACAGGTGTCCACATCTATATTTAAAAATCTCTTCTATTGACCACACAGATGTTGTCACAGATTTTTGTCTTTGACGTGATAAATTTCTCACTAATTTTAAGGAGTGTGCTTTGGAGCTTTGCATTGCTGAGCTACAGTTAATGAAAGTTCAAGCAGCTGCCCTGGTAAATCTGATGAATTTGTAACCAGACCTCTTTGGGAAAAGGCTAAGATCCGTCACTTTATGTCTTGAATATTGCGTTCAGATGTGTCGATTTTGGGTTCTTCTCAGTTGTGTGTTTAAAAGGTATGGTATACAGTGCAAGTGTATAGATACACTTGCGTATTATTTATACCATATTTACAAGTGAGCTATGAATTTTTATATGCTTTACTTTTAAAAACATAAACATGTTCATTCTAAGCCATGACTGTCTTAACATTTTTTTTTTCTGTTTTTCTCCAGGTTGAAGAAATTGTAGACATTGGATCATTCGCCCCAGAGGATATCCACATTCCGAAGATTTACGTACACCGCCTTATAAAGGGAGAAAAATATGAGAAAAGAATTGAGGTACTTTTACAGAGCATTTTTTGCCAGTCTATTTGAATCTGGTTACCAGTGTCACTCCTAAGTAGGAGCCTCTGGTGTGTCCATTCGAAAGGAAACTACTACACTTCTGACCAGCGTAACAGTATCTCCACATCTTGTGATTTTTCTAGGCTGTCATATCTGCCAGGATTCTGTAATGGTTACTATTTATGATTCCTGATTTTGGACAGCTATCTTCAAGGGTAGAGGTGACTAATCAGGTCTTGGGTGGCTTTGCCCCTCTGAAGTCTTAATGCTTGCTTAGAAATATCCATGCTGAAATAGTTCTGCACTTTTATGGAATAAAGAAAGAGTTAGTTTTTAACTAGCCTTGAGCTATGGGCAGATGTGTCATGAAAGTATCCAGGGGTTGGGTACTAGGAGCACTGGGTCTTCTCCACAATGACTGAACTGCAAGGTCTCAGTTGATGCCAAGATTCAAAAGGTTCTAGGGATTAGCACCTCAATAGATAAATAGCACGGGTTGTTGGGAGTCAGAACAAAAGGCAATATGCAACCCCAGACTGCTATCAGATGCCCTGAGAGCTAGGATGGTAGGTTTACAAACACACCAATCTTAGTGTGTTTAAGGAGATTTAGTCATGGAAACGGTTCTCTCACTGTTTCCAGTATTCCTGTGACATACACATAGCAAAGCCCGTCTAGACTCTGCAGGTGGAAATCGGCAATTGGCCTCGGGACCACCTGGTAAGTACATTCTGGCCGTCTCAGGAAACAGATGCCCAGGGCCTATGTCTTTTCTTTTATTCAGGCTCGGTTTGTTAACACCTGAGGAGAATTCGGCTGTCAAGTCCTAGGCAGAACAGTGCAGCAGTCAGAATGGCAATGACAAGGGGATTGTTTGTTTCGCAGTGCAAGCTGGTCTGCCTTTCGCTTCAAACAAATCTAACTGACCTGCTTTATTTGCTTCCTAAAGAATGGTCTCTGTCATGAAATATTACTCATGCATTCTTTTTAAAAGATGCTTCATTATATTGTAGACTTGCCTCCTACTGGGAACAAGCGCTATTTTTTTTCCTGCCAATTTTTTATGTTGAAGCAATGAGAAATTTGAAAGCAGACCTTAAACGTGAATAATTTGTTTCTACTTACTTTGAAGCGTTTATCACTTCGAAAGGAAGGCGATGGAAAAGGCAAATCTGGTAAACCTGGAGAAGATGTCAGGGAGCGGATCATCAAGAGAGCGGCTCTTGAGTTTGAAGACGGCATGTATGGTATCCTTTGTCAGTCTGAGCACCACCAGATATGCAGTCTTTGATTCTCCATGATCAACGGGCTATTAGGCCTGTGAGTGATGATTCTTGTTTAGTTCACTTTAACTTTTTTTATTGAAATTTTTGAGTTCTACATTTTTCTCTGCTCCCCTCCCTGCCTCTCCCCTTCCTCCTTCAACCTTTTCCCAAGGTCCCCATGCTCTCAATTTGCTCAGGAGATCTTGTCTTTTTCTACTTTCTACTTCCCATGTAGATTATATCTATGTAAGTCTCTCTTAGTGTCCACATTGTTTTCTAAGTTCTCTGGGATTGTGATTTTTTTGTAGGCTGGCTTTCTTTGCTTTATGTTTAAAAACCACCTAGTTCATTTTAGCTTTAAAAGTAGTCAGACTTTACAGAATGGTATATGTAATCCAGGGGTAGCAAGATATAGGAAGTCGATGTTTGTGATCTATTTGCCTTCTTGATGGCAACTAAAATACACAGTAATTGTAGAATGTGCATACATTTTTTGTACAGTTTGACATTTAGCTCAAAGTTTGACATGGAGTTATGTGTTACTCAAGATGAGGGCTTCGAATCTTAGAATCCCTTTTGTAACCAGTGCTATTTATTTTCTTGGTATTCTGACATTTGGTTACTCAGTGAGGCATAAAACCCCACTCCTCAGCAAGTTTCTGCTTCCTTTGAAGAAGATCGAATGAATGAGCTCTTTTGGTCTGATAGTTTACTTTTTTCTTTGTGACAGGGTCTTTCTAAATAGCCTTGCTTGTCCTGGAAGTCACTGTGTGACTGGCCTCAGACTCACAGAGAACCATCTGCCTCTGTCTCCTGAGTTCTGGGATTGAAGGAGTGCATCACCACGCTTCTTACTAATGCATGACTTACACTACTGTTAAAATGACCTTGGTTATCGTTTGAAGCCACTCCCTTGATCTTTGTGATAAAGTGTATTAATGTTATTGAGAAGACGAGGACTAATTAGACATTTTCCTTTAGGAGGATTATCAACGACTGCCCAGAGAATATGTTCAGTTATTATATTTCTAACCATTTCTATCTAAAGAAGATTCTTGTTCTGATTTATATGTGCCAAGACTGACAGCACCACCTCTGCTTTTGCTATGCTATGCCTTAACGTCTTTCTTCCAGCTAATTTGGGTATAGGGATACCTCTTCTGGCCAGCAACTTCATCAGTCCAAATATGACTGTTCACCTTCAGAGTGAAAATGGAGTCTTGGGTTTGGTAAGATGACAAACTTTTCTTTAACTATGAGCTATAGCAAATGATATTTGTAATTTACCCAATATAATTTTCCAGTGTTTTATCATCTCTCAGTAGACTTCTACTGTTACTGTGATAAAATTTTATACATTTTATACATACATGTAATACATGAATGGATAACATATGTAATAGCCACAGATACACATATGTGTAGGAATAAGTTTCTGTCCTACCAGCAGCTCCTAAATAAACATACTGAGACTCATATTAATTATAAATACTTGGCCAACAGCCCAGACTTGTTACTAGCTAGCTCTTACCTTTTCTATTAAACCATGTTTTTACCTACACGTTGCCGTGTGGCATGGTACCTTTTCTCAGTATGTCATGTCCACCTTGCTTCTCTCTCTGCGTCTGCTGGTGTCTCCTCTGACTCCACCCTTCTTCCTCCCAGCGTTCTCAGTCCGGCTCTCCCGCCTAAGCTTATTCTGTTCAACTATTGGCCAGTCAGCTTGTTTACTAAACCAGTCATAGCGACATATTTTCACACAGTGTAAAGGACTATTCCACAAGATGCTGACTGGCAGAGCTGTCTCCCGGCTATTTTCAGAGACACACAAATGCAGTGTGTCTGGATAGAGGCAGATTCCTGTTGAAGTCAAAGACTTGTACTTTAGAGGAACCTTCGAGGTTGTCTAGTGATCGGCTTCTTCAATCTGAGGACAGAGGAAGTTAGTTCATGTGAATTATCCACATTGGACTTTGAAAGGGAAATGGGCAGAGACATAAAACATTAGGTGTTAATTCAGTTTACTTATAGAATAGTTTTCAGTCCTTTGTCAGGGGGTATATTAAAAATTCATAGGCAGTATTTACTCATCCTTAACTCTTACATCTTTTCTTCTTCTCCCCCTTCCCTTTTCTGTTAGTATATGTCGTTAGGTAAATGTGCTGGGCTCCATTCATTTCACTAGAGTTCCTTTATAAAAATGAATACAAAATTAACTCAAGGATGTACCTCACATGTAGTAGAAAACATGTACGTGGCATGTGAAGTCCTCATTTTGATCGCCACCAAAACATCCGCATATGTACGCATGTTTATTGTGCGTGCATTCTCACATACCCGATTATAGTTTGTAAATATCCTACTGAGAACTGAGCAAAGAGAACATAAGGATGCCCATGTGTAGGTACAGGGAGAGGTAAAATTGAAATCCTAGACTCAGACCTCCAAAGTGTTATATACCAAGACAAAAGAACTGCTGTTCCAAGTCTTTGTAGCCCAATAACGCAAGGGTAGGTGACATTCACTCTCCTACCAGAAAGGGTTGCAGGTAGGTTTAACTGGGGCCCCTGGCTCTGTATGGACCAAAATTGTTATTGATTTAACTCAAGAAAGATCACAAACTTAAAAAAGGAGGTTATTCTGTTATTGTTTTTCTTACTATTGAAAATATATATTTTTCCATACAAATACACTTTTAAAAATGATGTTAATTTTTATTGAAAATAGGTTTTTACACAATATATTCAGATCATGATTTCCCTTCCCGCAAGTCTTCCTAGATCCTCCCTTCCTCCCCACCTACACAAATCCGCCCCCTCTCTTTTTTCTCATAAGAAAAACAATAGGCAACTAAAAAACAAACACAAAACCCAAACCAGAAGAGGACAAACAGAAAAAAGGCAAGGAAGAAGCACAAGAAACATACAGATGTAGACACACACATACTCTCTCACACACAGAGATCTCATGGAAACACACAATCAGAAACCGTAATATCTAAGCCAAAGACCTGTAAGGTTTTTGAAAAAAAAAAAACTTTTGAGATGAGAACACTCCAAAAATACCACCGAGTTTGTTTTCCATTGGCCATCTACTGCTGGGCATGGGGCCTTTGCTTGAGTGTTGTTTGTATACCCAGTAAGACTCAGCTGGAGAAAAATAATTCTTCCTTTGTGAAAACTTGTCAGTCGGAAATAGCTTCTGGGTTAGGGATGGGGGCTGTCATACAACATAGTCTGATCTTCCGCTCCATCTCCTCCCAGATCCTCTTCACCTCCCTACCCTTCCAATTCCACAGCACCTTTCTCCCTCTCTTTAGAAAAAAACAGGTGAAGAACAAAACAAAATAAAGGCCAACACATATTATTAATGAAATAATAATAATAAGGCAAAGAAAAGGTATTAGAAATGTGCACACCCATGCACATACAAACATGCATGCGAGCATGCACACACACACACACACACACACACACACACACCTCTTGATTGTGTGATTCTTGCATGAAGTTTGTAGACACCATTGTACAATGCCGAAAGACTGAGCATGCTTGATACCTACATAACAGGCACCAAGGAATTACTTTTCTGAAACCAGACTAATAATTTTAGGAGTATTTCTCATTTGCCCAGTCATAATCAATATGAGAAAGAGTTGTGAAAACCAGGAATTATTTTTGGAAAAGTTTACCTCACGTCTTCAGAGGTCAACATTCTAGATCTTCAGGGAAGGTATTTAAACAGTTTCAGCGTGTGCCTGGGGGAAGTGTGACTCGGTCACTCACTGACGGTGTGCTGTGTTTGACAGGGCCCATACCCACTACAACACGAAGCTGATGCTGACCTCATCAATGCAGGTAAACTCACTTTGTCCTTTTTCAGCATCTTCTTTTGCTACTAGTTTAGCTCTGTGTCAAGTACCGGAAACCATTTGAACGCAATTGTTTGTCTTCTGGAAGGAGCTCACTCTATTTATGACAAAGGAGGGAAATGACCCTTCTAGTCTTTGAGATCCCTCTCACTCGGTCTCAGATGAGATAGTGAAGAAATGCAGGTGGAGGCGCATTTTAATTGCAGAGCCTTAGTGGGTCGGGCAGGGTCCTGCCTGTAAACAGAGAGCACACCCTTGCATGGTGTCCTCGAGAAGAGTTCAGAGACAGAGCAATTGACAAGGGTCTGGACGGCACGAAGGAAACACGATCCTCCAGAGCGTTATTCTACTCTATCCTTAGAGGGTGGTAGCAGGAGAGAGCCACCCAACAGAAACTGGCATGTAGATAAAAGACCATCACCAAATTACAGGTGACCTTGGTGAGCTAATGGTATCCACTGGGGTCTCCTGCCTGGGCCTTCTACTCACCAACCCCAAGTAGAAATATGCCAGGTTTCTGTAGAGAAAGTGGGAGTGGGCGCACAGTTTAAGGCTGGTGCGCTGGGGATTTGTCGTAGGTGATGCTTATCATTCTGTAAGGTAGGTGGCATCCTCTACAGGTGGGGTTGCTTAAGTCTGCACCAGGCCACTGACGTCATGCCAAGGATGTGAGCTGAACACACACAGAGAGTTTCTTTGAGCTGGGGACTCCCACTGCATTCTCTTTTGCTCTTTAGGCCTCCACCTTGCCTTTTATTACCAGCTTGCTAATTGACAGGGACACGGAATAGATTAGCAACCCAGAGAACGAACAGCTCAGGCCTTTTGGCATCTGTCACAATGCTTGAGGTACCGTTGCCGTTCTCTTGGCTTTTGGCTCATCCTTGGAAGGGAGCAGCTCTTAGGAAGCTAATTTATGTCCTAGGAGGATGTTCAGTGCCTTTCTTTATTCATTCTGCCCCCACAGATGTATTGTTCTTACTTTGCATTCAAAAATAGTATGTGTAACTCTCAGAAGTAATAACGAGCAGAACATAAAGTCCAGCTGTCAAGTAGAATGATGTCTGGTACTTGGGATTTTGGAACATTAAAATATACATTCGGTTTGAATATTTGAATTAGCTAACACAACTCAACCCTGAAAGTCCCAGTGTGGCAACGCAGTGACATTTAACCAACGCGGTACTTGAATTGTACTGTATCCTTTAGCAGTAGCTCACTGGTCTGTGAAAATATTTGCTGCTTGCTTTAATTAATTGGTTATGTTAGTTGGTTATTTGCAAAATGAATAATTCTCTTTCCCAAATCTCAGGCTTGGAGTTTATAAAACCCATTTTCCTTAGAAGAACAGATAATCTTTTCAGTCACATTGTTGGGTGGGAGCGGTTCTCTATGCCATGAAGCTTCAGAGTAGCTCTGTCCCGGTGGAGCTACCCCTTTTCAAGTTCTAAAATCCCACTGTAATCTTAAAGTACCCAAGATAAAATCACAAGCGTCTGAGCTCCCACTGTCTCTTGTTGGTGCTACATGGTTTTCTGTCCATCCACTGAATTATACCTGCTGCAAAGCCGGCTAGAGAGAGCTGCAGACAGCAACAGGTAGGAGCTAGGAGAACCTGGGTGCAGGCTAGAGTAACTGGGAAATGTCTAATAATCCCCATGCGTTTGCTTTTTTATTAAATGTGAACTAAGCATGCTTCCCTGTTAGTGCTGTTTTCTTATTTTAATATAACAAGTAATATTTTTAAATTGCTTTAGAAAGAGTCACCTTGTACACCATGTGGCCTGCGAAAAGCCCATCCTAACTTCAATACTGGCTGTTTTCAACAGACTCTTGGGGACATTGGACAGTGTCTGAAGACATTTTTGACTGTTAGTACAACTGGCATCTAGTAGGTAGAGGCCAGAGACACTGCCAAACATTCTGTGACTAGAACAGCCTCCCAGAAGGTCACCCTGCTTTGGAGGGCTCTACCACTCCTGGAGAGCCACAGGCCTGCACACGGAAGTACAGGCAGCTCAACACTGGATGTCTATTGGGCTCTCTCTGTTTTGGACCACTCCTTCATTCTGGTAGCCTTTGCGCTTACTGTGTGCTCACCAGATTCTCTCCCCTTCATTTTTACCCCATCTCACTCATAATTACCATCAAAATGTGTTATGTTAGTCCTTCACATTTTGGCCCATTTGATAGCTTCCAATCCCTCCACAGGACAAGAATGTCCCCTCCCCAGAACCTACAACACATTGAGTGTCTTTCTCTTAAACACCCATTATTTTGTCTTGTAACTATTTCTCTTTCTTGCTCAATTAGAAACTGCCCCCCCCTTAGGGTATTAGTTTTTTAAGTCTCTGTATCCATAGTGTCAGCATGACCAGTGACTCTTAGATCTCAGCCCCTACTAATTCAGTATGGAATTAGAAACTGGGGGAGCTGGAGGCAGCAGCAGCCTGCATATGTAGATGCTCTCCATCTGGGTCTGCTGGGAATTCATGTTTGAGAATCAGTGTATAGGGAAGTTGAATTTTGTTTGTAGCTTTGTTCAGTGTTCATAATAGTTACTTACTCACTATTGAATTATGCACCAAAGAACTGAATAAGGATAAAATTAATGCACTCTCTTGACAAAATCATATGAAAAGATTTAGATGTGCACACAGAGAAGTTATTTGTTTGAAACTGTTACACATGTATTAAACCCTCACCTTTTATTGCTTTCATCCTTATTATCCCCTCATTGCCTGCTCCTCCCCCATTCCAGATTCCTGACTTTTACTTCATGATCCATTTAATGTAACCATGGCCATCTGTGTTGGTTTGGGACTATCCATTGGAGCCTGTTGGGGTCAGCAGTAGGTATACAACTGAAGTCAGGTACTCTGTCTCTCCCTGAATCTCTTAGTAGCAGATAGTTCAGTGAAGAGGCTCGGCCTTGGTGATCCCCTCCTCCATTGGTACCCGACTGTTAGCAGGGCCATTCTTGTTCAGACTTAGTAGAGGAGCCTGTAGATACTGTGAGTTCATGGTTACAATGGCTGTGCCTTCTCTGTAAGCTATTTTATCACAACCCTTCTTCCTTTCCTCCAGCTTTTATCTTCTTTCTGCCTGCTCTCCTGCAGCATCCAGGAGCCTTAGAAGGGATGTTATAAATGGCTTGTCTAGGGCTCAGCTCTCAGCTGTCATTTTGTGACCTAGGAGTGTCTGTATTTACTGCCATTCACTAGAGAGAAGTTTAGAGTAACATTTGTTGGCTTCTGTCTATTGTGTGGGGTGGGTGCTTGGAAAGGGTCCAAAAATGGAGCAAAACAAAGCTGAAACTGGAAACTTGGTCTTTCACCTGACACTGGCTGTCAAGTGGGCTGGATGCCTGGACTGGGTTTTGGATCGGTGGCAAGGCTATTATTCTTTACATTGATTTATTGTTATAGTTACTGACCAAATCCTGAATGTTGCATTAGAAAATTGTGAATTCAACATAGTATGCTTAGGTACTGGATTCATTTAGATGTTGGATGTTTAAAAATAATAGCACCCCAAAGTAGAACCA
This sequence comes from Microtus ochrogaster, assembly GCF_000317375.1. Classification (NCBI taxonomy): domain Eukaryota; kingdom Metazoa; phylum Chordata; class Mammalia; order Rodentia; family Cricetidae; genus Microtus; species Microtus ochrogaster. The sequence continues at coordinate 25,414,530 of NC_022021.1, forward strand.
GCATATAATGTAGTAAGTCTGTTTTGGGGTGCATTGCCAAAAGAAATAAAATCAGCAAATCACAGAGACATCTGTCCGTAATGTGTTTGTTGCAATACTGTTTACCAAGCCTATAAAATGGAAATAGGCTGAGTTTTTATTGAATAATCAATGGATAAATAAAATACATAGTAGAATACTATTAAATGGTTGGAAAAAAGATGATCTTTTGTCATTTGAGACCATGTGGACTATGCTAAGCAAAATGGATCAGGCATAGAAAGACAAGTCACGCATATGTGGAACCAAAGAAAAGTCAGTATCCTGGAAGTTGAGGCTAGAATGGTGGCGACCAGAGCAGGCAGAAGGCAGAGCTGAGGAAGGCTTCCCAGTGGGCAGGAAGTTATGACTAGATAATAGGGGTTCTCATGTGCACAGTAGGGTAACCATAGTTATCAAGGACCTACTGTATGTTTCAAAAAGCTGAAAGGGGTTTCATGTTTTTCTAATCAAGAAAGAGTCAGCTTTAGAGGGAAGGCAGAAGTGTCGCTTCTGATTTGAAAATTCACAATATGTATAAACACTTAATTTTTTGAGACTATAATATAATCACATTTCTTATCCCTTCTCTTTCCTCCCTTCAAACCTTTTAATTGTGTGTGTGTGTGTGTGTGTGTGTGTGTGTGTGTGTATTCCTAAACATAAAAATGCAACTTGCTTAGTCTGAATAATTCTGCTCACATACACATTTTCAGTGCTGATCTTTGGATTGGATAGCCAGTTGGAATGCTTACAGCAATTACAAATGAGTAAAAGTCAGGCTAACAGAGTGGCTCATGGGTAGAGGTGCTTAGGGACAGGCCTGACCTGAGTTCAATCCGAGTCCTGAGAATTATATTCCGACCTCACACACGTACACATATACTCAGTCAGAAGAAATAACATAAGTAAAAATGTGGAGAGGTCACTACTTCCAAAGAATATACACTGCCTTAGAAGACACACACACACACTGGAAATGCATAGTATAAATAAGTAAAAACATGGACAGTTGACTCTGCTTCAGAAAAATGTAATTTATAAGACTGCCTCAGAAGAAGCCTGGGTACTTTTCCATGACGGATGTTCTCACGACTTTAAATACGACTTGTGCAGTTCAGAGAGAGGCAGAACACTCCCCACTGGGCTCAGAATTTCCTATAAAATGCTAATAATAGTAACAAATTATTATTATTATTATTAATTTAAAAGAACCACCTCCCGTATGTCATCAGTGGAGAATGTCTTTTGGAAATCACTGTGACTTAACACTCAGAAGAAACAAAGACTTGGGAAGTTTGTGTTTCTTCCATGTCCTGGACAGTTTTCCTCCATGACTCTCCACCCCACAGAAGTGGCGAGGATCTGATTGGGCCAGAAGAAGCATTTGGATGAGGTCTGGCTGTAGTGTGTATGTCCGAAAGCTTAGAGCTCCTGCAGACTGGTTGGGAGGCTTACTGTGTGAGCCAGTTTGTGGTCCTGTGACGTTGTCCCTGGAGGGAAAGCCGCTCTGCCTCTTACGCTGAGTGGTCTGGAGGGAGTAGCACTCATGATCGTAATGCCAGCTTCTGTCCCGAAGCTTCCGCTCTGCACCCGGCTCTGGCGGAGGGCTGCACATGCATTATCTCACTTAATCCTCCACGTCTGGTGTGCTGTCTAAAAGCCACTTCTAACCACACCAGAAAGTGGTTCCCAAAGAGTTTCAGGTTTGCGGTACTTTGGAAGAAGAGAAAATATTTCCATTATTTAGAATCGGACTCCCTCGGGCAATGAATATTTCAGTATGATATAAATAGGCCTACTTTCCCCCCCATCCTCGAGCTGAAGTTAAGGATATTGACAAAGGTCTTAGCTTTCAGCAGTCCTTGGGAAGCCAGCCAGGGTAGCTGTAGCTGTGGTGCACAGCTGGGGTGGCCAGTCGTCTTCCGGTGCTGCGGCATCTGAGAACGTTTCCTGCATTCTGACCTCTCAAAAACAGCTTTTCTTCCTCTCCTTAGCTACCTTCCTGCGATGGAGCAGAGGAGGGAGTTCTCTGGGACAGCTGACTTACTTCAGTCAGATGGCGTCTGAGCGTTTTACCAGTGGAGACCATATGATGTTCTGAAAGCAGGAAGAGACAGAATGTAGATCCCACAAGACGGGCAGCTTGGCTCTGACCAAGGCACTGGTAGTTAGCTAGTGTGCTAACTGGATAAACATGGAGGTTTTATTTATATAGCTATCTTTAATTTTTAAAACAGGGTCTCCCTCAGTCTGTAATCCCTGCTAGGTGGAATTCCCTGTGTAGATGGTGTGATCCTTCTGCCTCAGACTCCCGGGATTACAGGCCTGTGCTGCCACACCCAGCTAAATGTGAAGCTTTTTTTTTTTTTTTAATAACTATGTGTCCTAATTTAGAAGTCTTAACAAGAGAATCTCTTAGAAATTAGTATTAAATGTGTTCAGAAGTGTTCTCTGATTTCATGAAAGTATGTGATTGAAGGAGCTCACAGCTTAAAGGGGCTGGAGAAGAAAGATGGATATGTGTATGTACTTGCATGTGAGGAGAGGGGGCGTCAGGCTTAATGGTAATAAGGAATTAGGTAGGTTTTTACACATTTTCATCTATTTTTATTTTAGGTTTTCTCCCCACAATTATTAAGGCATAGTTGGTGTCTTAGGGTCTCTGTTGCTGACCATGACCAAAGCAACTTGGGGAGGGAAGGGTTTGTTCGGCGGTTTATACTTGCCCATCACACTTCATTGTCAAAGAAAATTAAGACAGAAGATCAAGCAGGGCAGGAACCTGGAGGCAGGAACTGATGTAGAGGCTGTGGAGGAAGCCTCTTGCTCCTCTTGGCTTGCTCAGTCAGCTTTCTTAGGGAACCCAGATTAGCCCAGGGATGGCACCACCCACCATAGGCTGGGCCCTCACGCATCAATCTTAAAATACTGCCCACAGGCTTGCCTACCAGCAGATCTTATGGAGGTATTTTCTCAATTGAGACTTCCCCCTTGTTTCAATTTGACATGGAACTAGCCAACACAGTTGGCAAAAGAAAGTAGCATGTATTCAGTGTTTAATGTTTGGTGTGTTGATTTGACATGCGTGCACATAGTGAAATGACTGACATAATTAAGTTAATGACCTTTCATCACCTCACAGCTGCCATCTGAGGGTTCCTTTCAAAATCTATTTCACATGTGCAGTGTGGTATTGCTGCCTATAGCCACTGTGTGCAGTACAGGTCCTTGGCAACCTTTAGTCTTTTAACTGCAGATTGTCAGCGTCGATAGCTGCAAAGTTGAAGGGCATTGTCTAGACAGCAGAGGATCCTTTGCCCGTAGAGAACTTCCGAGCAGCAATCCTGTAAATGCTGGTTGTTATCACTTTGCAGGAACAAAAATCTAAACAACATTAGAGGTAAAATACACCTCTTCTCAGGGTGGACACTTGCTACCCCACAGGCAAATGCGTTTTTCTTGGATTGTAGTGTCTTCCAGAAGCAGAGATGGTACAGACCTCTGTCCATCATGACGATCTCAGAAATCTAATAGTTCTCCCCCCTCCCCTTTTCTTCTTTCTTTTGTGTGTGCCTTTAGGAAAGGAAACGGTTACTGTTCTCCCAGGAGCCTCTTTCTTCTCCAGCGATGAGTCATTCGCGATGATTAGAGGGTATGTAATAGTGTAGCCCCTCTCTGTAGTCACATGGTGTGGCGTGGGCTGAGTCATCCCCTGAGCAAGCCTCTGCGGCGCAGCAAGCCTCTGCGGCGCAGTCCCCTTTCCCACCGTCCCATTAAGCGATCACGGTTTGTTCAGCTGCAGAAAGCTGTGAAATTATTCCCACTGAGGGTTGGGCATGGAAATACCCACCCCACTACTTTGAAAAGACCCCCTACATGGAGTCTGCCTCTTTGTGCCAGCTTGACTGGAATAACATTATTAGGTATTCCCAACATTTCCTTCAAACTGTGGGCTCACTTTCCAGCTACAGTTTGTCTTCAAAATAAGTCACATTCTCCCTCACTGGAGGAAACGAACTTCACTGTGCACACCTGTGTTTAGTTTGTGTTTGGAGACAATATAAGCTATAATTTTTTAAAAAGAACTCTTAATGGTACTTCTTTGCACCAGCTTGGCACTGATCTATTTAGAAATCAATTGCAGGGAGTGGGAAAATAGATGCAATTTGGAGCTTAAGATTATTTTAATTGCTGATGCTTTCAAGCAAAGGGGACATAAAGCATGTGAGGTTTGCTTTATACTTCTTTCTTTCTTTCCCAGGGGACATGTCAATCTCACAATGTTAGGAGCAATGCAGGTTTCTAAATACGGTGACCTGGCCAACTGGATGATACCTGTAAGTAGACATTTTTCCTTCTTCTGAATTATATTGTCTTAGAATGCTTTTGAAACACTAAGAAAAACCCTCAAATGGCTATGAAAGTACAATATAATTATTATAAATGAATAAATATATTCTCTTCTTGGTAGGATTGATTTTTTTTTTAAAAAAAAAACTTTATTTTATATGCATTGGTATGAAGGTGTCAGATCTCCTGGAACTGGAGTTACAGACAGCAGCGAACTGCCATGTGGGTGCTGGGAATTGAACCTTGGTCCTCTGGAAGAGCAACCAGTACTCTTAACCACTGAGCCATCTCTGCAGCCCCTGATTTCTTTTTTAAGATAGGATTTTACTCTTAGCCCAGGCTGTCCCTGAATCCATAGCATGGCTCTAGCCTCGTAAGTGCTGAGACTATGGATATGAGCTGCCATACTTAGCCCAAATTTAGTTTAGCAGCCCTAAGAAGTGCTCAGTGTTTTCTATGTCTTTGGGTCTCGTGACCAGAAATGTCATGGAAGGCTTTTTCCTTAGAGAAACAAAGAGTTAGAAGATTGAGAAACTAGGTTGGTTATAATCTCATGAATATAAGAACTGACAAACACCTATTACAAATAAGATTTATAACTAGAAAGAACAAGGAACAATTTTGTTGATTATATGTTAATTCTATTTTTCTTATGTACAGTGATTAAAAAGCCTTTCTTGATTAGTTGTGTGACTCCTTAATCATGTTGTCTTCTGTTAGGGAATTCAAAGTCTGTGGTAGTTAAATAGGCTTATAAAGGCAGCTGGTTAGTTTTCATTTAATGATGCAAACTTTCAAGAGGAAATCTCAGGATTAGTTTTGGAAAAAGGCTTACAGGATTTCTTTCCTTTGGTTTTGGCCATGATAAGGCTGTTACTGTGAGATTATGTTAGGGGACAGCAGTGGACATATCCCCCTGGGTATAAGCTCATTGTGACTGCTGGCTTGGCTGTGTGTGTGTGTGTGTAAGGTAAGGGTGTGTATTTCTGTGTTTCTCTGTAGTACTAACTAAAAGGTGTCCTGTTAAGTAACTAACATTGGTGTTCTATGATAGTTTATTTTGATATCTCTTAGTTGTATTTCAAAGAAAAATTTGAACACGGTGAATTTACATAATTGATAGCTCTGGTAGAAATTATGGTTGGTGTTAGGTTAGCCTTGTTGAGCTACCGCTATCCTCAACACTAAAGTTTAATGATAATTAAAGCTCTGGTTTTCCAATTTATTGCATATTGGAATCATCTCAAAGGTTAAGAAATATTGAGGCTTGGGCTGGAGAGATGGCTTCATGGTTAAGAGCACTTGCTGCTCTTCCAAAGGACCTAGGTTTGGTTTCTAGCACCTATAGTTTTTACTACAGGGGAATCTGACACCCTCTTCTGGCCTCCATGGTCCATGCACACATGTGGCATACACGAACACAGACATGCACATAAGTAAAAATAAAAATAATCTTCAAAAAATTGAGGTTAATTTTGCCTCCAGCCAATCTTTTAAATTTAATTTATTGGTGACATAGCCCTGGAATGGGGGTGGCTTAAAGCAACCTGAGTGATTCTAGTGTTGGAAATTTGGAAATAAGCACATTAAATAATTATCACCATTTGTCATTAAAATGTAGGGGAAAATACTGTGGATCCACCTGTAGTAAGAATTCTTAGCAGATTTGGAGTTATAGCGTTTTTCGATTGTGAAAAGATCAGTTATTTTAAGTCAGATGTAGGGATAATGATGGCAGCTTTTGGAGGCCCAGAAGTAATCATGGAGGATGCCCCGTCTACCATCCAGTGAGTTGCATCGACAAGTAACGGTATGTATTCATGTAAGAAATCAGAATGTGTGTCTACCTTCACATTTTATGAAAAGGCAATGTGGGGTAGGAGAAGGCACTTACAAAAGCAAGTGTTGGGTTTTATCCTGACAATATCAATAGTCGAGATATGACCCTGAGCATACCACTTAAGATTTTTGCATTAAAGCGTTTTCATTTTGATCCAAAAAAATTAAGAGTCTGGTTCTCCTGATTTAGTAGTTAAGGACAAAAATAAAACCCATAAAAACAAACAAACAACAACAAAAAAAAACCCTGTGGCGAGATAGATCCTAGTTGAAATCTGTTGTCACATTGGAGCAGTGTAACTTGATCGGTTTTCTGCCTTTGTTCTTCTGTAAAATAGGAATGACGTAATGGTAGCGGCTTTCTAGGCCTATCTAAAGGAAAAAGAAATACTGGGTAAATTTCACAGAGCTTGACTCAGGACATGAAAGCAAATGGGCTCTTATGCTGACAGGCTAAGGAAACGATCCTAGCAGAGAAGCTGGAGTCCTGAGAGCGAAGGAGTAACAGCCTCTGTTCCAGGAAGGAGGAGCAGTGAGCCTTGCTGTTCTCTGCTTATCCACACTGCAGCCTGGAAGGTTGGAAGTTGGTACAGCTCTTCTGGGTGGAGCCTGTTGAGCAGGAGCCCGCCTTAGGAGGGCTTGGGCATCTGTAAACAGAGTTCAGACATGTGTGATCCGTGTTTGTTTCCGTTATCCTTTATAAATTAGCATGCAATGAGACTAGAGGGTTTTGTGTTTTTGTTTTTGTTTCTTTTCTTTTACTGCAAGCTATACATGATAGATTCCCATTTTAAAGAACTTGCCAATGTGGGCCATATTGTTGTCTCCCTAAACTTGCTGTGAGTGATTAAAACATCAGTGTGCATTGCTTTATACTTTTCTTCATATAGATTTGGAGCTCATGAGTTCCAAAGGAGAGGCCCTGTTGGGATGTTGATGGGGAACTCTGGATCATCATGAAATGACACGTGGTGATCTGAGAAACTGAGCGTGGAAAGTGTTCCTTGGTCTGGTTCCACATGTTTGGTAATGGAAGGCGGCAGCAGCATCTGTGGTTGTTGACATTTGTGTTTTGTGTTTTTGTTTTGGAAGCTGACAACCACTCCTTGACTTCTTTGCATGCGATGCACAGTGCATGTTGTTTTCTTCTGTGGACATGGTAGTAAAGACCAAAGCGTTTAGTTTGGAAATCAGTCTGAGCTTCAGATCTACCCCTTACAAATGATACAAGCTGGAACACATGTTTTCATTACGAGAATGATGGCGAGTCTAGAAAGCGTGAATGCTCTCCATGAATGAGGCTCTTATTTCCATCTTCATTAATGCTGTGCCACACGGTATTAAAGAGCGATGTACCTACAACCGAACTGATTCAACAAGACATCGCCGCAGGAACTAGTAGAACCTGCTTAACCTAGGTTTATATTCAAGGGCCGAGCTTGAAATGCACTTCTTGCTTTTGTTGGTCTTAGAGTAGATGTATTCTGCCCTTTCTGTGTAGTTTCAGTAAGCAATCTATTTCTGCTCGTCTCAAACATTTATGCTGATTTATACAGTTTAGATACGTTTTTATTACAAAATCTGACAGTCAAGAAGCTGGAAAGTTGAGCTTTATTACATCATTTTTCATTGGCTTTATCTTTCCACTAAGTGTAATAATCTTTCATTGGCTACATAAGTCTTGAGCTCTCAGTACCAAGGCGTCCACATCAATCATAACTGTGTCGGAATATAATAAATGCTGAGGCCGTAAGACAAGAAGGTGGTGTGGATGCTATTTGTCTCACCCTTTAATACCTTCTTAGTATTCAGCACCGCTCGCGTGCACACAGATTTTTAACACTTCTGCTCTGAGTCGCCGAAAACGGAAATGTTGACAACAATAGCTCACTCCTTCCTAGTCCCTGACCAGCATAGTGATGGTGAAACCCCAGATGAGCTAAGAAAACATGGAAAGATGTGCAGCTGACGGAATCTACACTTGGGTCTGCTCTGGTGCCTTCCTCATGGTTATTTTTGGAAAACAGCTGGCGTAGATTATTGACTTATGAAGGGACACAGATGTGAATGATCATCTAGGAGAGCTGTTGTTGAAAGCATAAAATAGCTACCCACAGAGCAGGGCTGTCTAGCGTGAGTGGTACTGGAGACAGGCCCTGTGGTGCCCATGGAAACACAAACGAATTAAGGAAGAGGAAAAATGGGCATTTTGATACAGTTTTCCCCTCCTGTTTTTCAGTCTTTGTGCATTTGAGAAGCATAGGCCTAAATTCACTTTGAACATATATATGCACTCTCTGTGCCAATTAGCAACTTGATATTTGCAAAATGTACAAGAGCACACACAACATAGTGTGTGATTGTAGTGGCGCAGGCTGATGGTGGATTTCTCCCTTGATCATCCTCTACTTTCTGAGGCAGGGTTTCTTGCTGAAATTAGAGGCTGCTGTTCCTACTGGTCTAGCTAGCCAGTATGCCTTGGGTATCCCATCTCTGTCTCCCCAGGGCTGGGATTAGAGACAGGCCACCACCCTTTGAACTCCGATCCTGACATTTGCATGATCAGTACTTTATCCATCAAGTCATCATGCCAGACCTTTAAGTTACTTACTATAGCTCTTTACTTGGAGACTATGCTTGCTTATATGAACATAATTTTATCTGCGTGTGTCTGGAAAATAGTATGTTGAAAAAAAATGTTTCTTACTTACATTCAATGTGATTTGGGTTAAAGCCCTTCTAGAAGTACTTTTAAGAATTTGATCAAGTACTTTGTGTCTTTTCTGGTGTGAGAGGGCAAACTCCTTGCATAGAGGGAATTCTGTTCCTCTGCCTCCCTTCCTCCCTCCCTCCCTCCCTCCCTCCCTCCCTCTCTCTCTCTCTCTCTCTCTCTCTCTCTCTCTCTCTCTCTCTCTCTCTCTCACTTCGCTCTTCTTTTTATGTAGAGAAACTGAGCGATGGATGTGATGTTTGCAATAATATGTTTGGCTAATGATGCATTCCCATGACTGCAGCAGCCCCTTCTCGTTAAACAGCCCACTTATAAAAGGAGAAGGAACATTAGAAATGATAGATGAGACCTCCTTAGACACCCATTATTAGTAATATGACAGCTAATGATGCTGCTGAGAAGACTTAGCAGGGAAGGGAACCACAGGGCTGATGGCAGTGCAACCCTGCAGCTACAGGCTAATCATTGCTGAACACTAAATTTTATTAAATCACTGAATTTGACATTTCTACTTGGCGAAATTGTCACTTTTTGACTTTATTCTTTTGGCTTAGAGATCATCTTGATCAACACTTTAAGTTTAGATAAAGTGGTATTTATACACGGAGACACATAGCTATAAAATATCCGTATTTCTTCCAGATTTTTTTTTCACGTAGGGATTTGTTTATAGAGCACAATTCTCTTATCCCACCTGCCAATAAGGAATTAAGAAATTCATTCTTTAATGTGCAGTTACAGAACGACAGAAAAACCTAAATGTAGAGCCATGAAGTGGCTGAACCCATGTTTGAAAACTAGTTCTTACCTATTCGATTACTTGAGCTCATTCTGGTGTTGATGCACTTAGCATTATGGGAGGAAGAACTCAGTGTGTCTTCCCTATACACGGAACCCACGGTTTTTAAGTATATTGGGAAGCATCTCTCTATATCTGAAGTTACTTAACCTTTCTAGACCGCACTCTTTATTTCTAACGTGTGATGGAGAAAATAGCATCCCAAAAACAAAAGAAAAAGTGCACAAAAAGTGAAGTCCGTTTCACGTTGGACAACTCCTTTTGGGCATGGAGCCTGCCCTGAGTGTGATTGATATACCCAGTATTCCTCCATTGGCAAAAACTGGTTTTCCCTTTCCCAGCAGCTTATCAACTGTAAATAGCTTCTAGGTTAGCAGTAGAACTTTGTGCTCATTTCCCCTACTCTGTGAGAACCCACAAGAGTTTATTTACCAATTCATTAAGAGATGCAATGAAAAGACAAACTCACGAATACAGAAACAAGCAGACACTTCTGCTGGTCCAGCTAGCTGCCTTCCTCCAGCGGTTCTACCCAAGGGTCAACAGCACCAACTATATGCTGCTTCTTCACCACTTGCTCCAGCTCCGACCACACCAAGAGAGCAAGCATGTGAAGCCTTTCTCAGTTTTATCTGGTCATGTACTCAGGGAAAACCACACCTATAGGACGGGTCACCCTGAGATGTCATTGGCTAATTGGATGCAGCTCCCGCAGCCTGCAGATCTTGTGGGTGCTGCCATAGTCTCTCTGAGATCATATGTGTATCAGTTCTCTTGTGCCTGGAAGATGTTGTTTCTTTGATCTCATCTACTACACCCAGCACCTACAATGTCTCTACATCCTCTTCTGTGCAGTTACCTGAGCCTTGAGGAGAGGAGTTTGGTAAAGACGTTCTATTTAGGACTGAGTGCTCCAAAGTTTCTCACTCTATAGTGTTTATTGTGGGTCTCTGTGTACTACTCTCTAATGTAGGAATAAGCTTTTGTGGTGATGGTTGAGTGCTGCTCTGATCTTTAGGTATGTATTAGGAACTCTGTTCCTTTAGCAGAATAATAGTAATAGGTTTTCCTTTAGGGCCCATGACCTAACTAGTCTCAGGCTCCTGGCCACTTTACAGGGTCATATGTGGATTCGATCACATGGTGTAGGCCTTACATCCCATCTAAATGTGGCTGGTTACTTCCCTAACATCTGTACCACTATTGCTCTGGTATATCTTTCAGGCAGGTTGATGTTGTAGGTTACAGGGTTTGTAGCTGGGTGATGTTCATGATTACCTTTCTCTTCCAGTAGTTTTGATTTGCATTTCTGTGATGGCTAAGCATGTTGAACATTTAAAAAAGTATTTCTCAGGTATTTGTGTTTCAGTTTTTTGAGACCTCTTGGTTTAGTTCTAAACCCAAGTTTTAATTGGGTTATTTCTTTTCTTGATTTTTCAGGATTTTTCTTTTAGTTTATGTATTCTAGTTACTAACCATTTGTCAGATATATACCTGAAAAGTTTTTTTTCCATTCTACAGGCTGATAGTTTGCTCAAAGAATGCTAGTGTCCTTTGCTGTATAGAGGCCTTTTTAGCTTCATGAAGTCCCATTTTTTAATTGTTAGTCTTATTAGTGTTTTGTTCAGAAAGTCCTTCCCCATGTCAGATTTCAAACCTAGTCCCCATTTTCTTTTCTGTTAGGTTTAGTGTGGCTAGTCTTACATTGAGGTTATCTATTTGAAGCTGAGTTTTGTACAGTGTGATCAATTCTTCTATGTGTACTTATCCAGTTTGACCAGCACCATATGTTGAAAATGCTATCTTTTCTCCAAAGTGTACTTTTGACTTTGTCAAACATTAAGTGTCCATAACTGTGTGGGCATATATCTAGGTCTTCAGTTTGATTCCATTATCAGCATCTCTGTTTTTTATGTTAATACCATGTTATTTTTATTACTATGTCTATGTAATACAACTAAAATCTGGGATGGCGATACCTCTAGCAGGTATTTTATTATTCAGGATTTTCTAAGCTGTTCTGTTTTGATTTTTTTGTGTGTGTTTTTCCTTGTGAAGTTAATTATTGATTTTTTTAATTTTGTGCATTGAATCTGTAGATTCTTTTTGGTAGGATAAATGTTTTCACAAAATTAATCCTACCAGTCTCTAGCCTCAGGTGTCTTAGTCAGTTTTTTTTCTCTGTCTTAAAGTTTTTGTTATACAAGTTTTCCATTTGCTTGGTTAGAATTATTCCAGAACATACATATGTATGTGTATGAAGCTTTTGTGCCTGTTTCCCTGAATTCTTTGTCAATCCTTTTGTCATTTGTATAGGTAATTTTTGTGTGTGTGCGTTAATTTTGTACCCTACTACTTTGCTGAAAGTGTTTATTAGCTGTTTGTGGGCATTTTTAGAGAGTTTCATATGTAAAATCATATAATCTGCCAATAAGAACGCTATGCCTTTTCTCTTTTCTGTTTGTATCTCCTTGTTCTCCTTCAGTTGTCTTATTGGTCTGGCTAAGATTTCAAGGATGTGGAGAGAGTGGACATCCTTTTCTTGTTCCTAACTTTTTAAGTAAATACCTTTCATAAGATTTTAAAAGTTTATGTCTAGTCCTCTTGCTTTAGAGTTTAAAAATTGCATGGCAGATGAGTTTTATCCTGCATTTTAATCTTCTGATCATACCTTTTCACCATTGATTTGATAATATAATTTAAGTTGATCGATGTTAAATTATTTTTACTCTTTCAATAGTCAGATTTTCAAGATAGATAAGGTACTTTTATGTTTGATGACCTTATATTTTAATACCTTGTGGAATATTTTTGTTAAAGCATGTTTCAGAAATCATCCACTTTTTTTTGATTTTTCAGTTTTCTAACAGTGCATGGTATTCTTGTATAATTTAGCTTTCTCAAAAACAATTGTATTTGTTATTTATTCTCATTTAGTTTTTCACTGTATAGTTGGTAATTTTGTTCTTTCCTTTGGTTAATTCCCTTTCCTTCTGTGGCACTAGCTCTAGATTTGAAAGCTGAATGTTTTCTTTATCTACTGTGCTTTTAATTATAAATTACAAGTTCATTTCAGTTTCCCCTGCTTTCCTGAGCATGACTAATTATATTCCATAAGTCTTGACGTACGTTTCCCAGTTTTGTTACTTTCTGAATGATTTTTAATGGGCTTTGCTTTCTTTTAGAAAAGCTTTCTTCCTAATTTCAAATATTTGGGGACTTCTTCCTCTTATCATTTTTGGAATTTATTAGATGTCCTTGGCGGTCAAGTTCATGATTGATTTTGCATGAAAATTAGATGAACTCATATGTGACTTAGCCTGATGTTTTCTGTGCTCAGATTCCTCATTAGTTCTCACAGACAGTGGCTTAGTCCAGGGCAGATAAAGGTAGAAATTGTGACCTGAATTTTAGTTTTGACTCTGCTGCAAACAAACTGTGAGTTTATAGCAGTGTGTCAGTGCACAGACTTCTAGCTGGGCTGGAGAAAACGCATCATGTGATTTGGTCAGTATGGTAGCTGCTGAGCACTTGCAATTTGACTGTGTAACTAAAGATCTGAATTTTTAGTAATATAAAATCCAGATTGGTACAACCACAGTGACTATTGTACCTGATAGACAAGCAGATCTAATCCGTAAAATTAAGTCTTAAATTTAATAAATTCTAATAGACTTTAACTCTAAAATCTTAATTTTATCAACCTGCTAGTTTATATATTTCTAAAGGGATTTTGATATAATAGAAAATCAGAACAGTTAGGAAAAACAGTCATTAAGATGTGGTAAAATGTCAGAATTTTTGTGTACTGCTCAAACTTCTAGCATATTGAGAATCAGAATTTATTCACATTCCATAGCTGAGCCTATGGTAATCCAAGGATTTGGCAATATGGAATCATTTCAGTATAGGCCAATCTCTGAAAGTCAACTCAGAGGTAAAAATCACACTATTCATGTTATAATTATTGTTTTACTTTTATAGCAAAGGTTAGAAAACTCTAACATCTATCACATGCTCTTTTCATATGAACTTTTGGTTAAAAAACAATCATAACTCAAATTACAGATTACTTAGAAACTCATGAAAATAACTTCACACTTAACCTTGTGGAAAACGATGAAAGTTATACAGCAGAAAAGAGGAGGCATTATCTGTAGAAAAGGTTCCTTGGTCGCTCCCAGCATGCTTTACTTCTGTGTTCGGATTGGTGTTCAAGGGCTTCTAGCACGCAGTCATGCACATAAGACACTGTGGATGAGCGGGACCCAGGCACAGTGCTGGATCAGATCACAGCTCTTTCCAAAGCTGGACATAGCAGTTACTGTGTTTGAACATAGGCTGTGATGACATAAAAATTTAAAGCTATCGAGAGTTTCTTTTGACTTTACATTGTATAAGGCAAGCAAAATGAACATTGAGTTTTCAAAGCATCTCCCATTCCTTCTCAGACCTTTTTACAATCTGGCAAAATTGCCAGATTTTATACATCTTTCTCTGTTTTCCTCCCTAAGACAGAGAGCCAGTGTGGCAGGGATTTTCTGCATACAGCTTTTTAAAAAAATATTTATTTATTTATTTATTTATTTATTTATTTATTTATTTATTTATTATGTATGCAATATTCTTTCTGTGTGTGTGCCTGCAGGCCAGAAGAGGGCGCCAGACCTCATTACAGATGGTTGTGAGCCACCATGTGGTTGCTGGGAATTAAACTCAGGACCTTTGGAAGAGCAGGCAATGCTCTTAACCGCTGAGCCATCTCTCCAGCCCCTGCATACAGTTTTTAAAAATATTTTTGTATCCAGTAAAGTCAGGATTGTTCATATTATCACTTGAAACTAAACACGTCTTTAACAACCCTCCAACTATCGAGAACTATTAATGAATAAGATCATGTATATTTAGGTTATACAAATTAAGCTAAATATGCACCAATTTCCGGAGTCAGTTTTGGGTGGAACACCTGGTTCCTATTTTGTTACAAATATACATGTATAGAGCATAAACTTTGGTTCCCTATCACAGTTTCTGACATGGTTTAGCTCTTTGTTGTCTGTTTGGCTTATTGCAATGTAGAACATCTCTGAGTAATCAGAAACTGACAACATAGTCCATAAATAAAACAGAAATAGCTCCCTTGAAAAGACACCATTTATACATTTGGCTTTTCTTTTTTAAAACTTTTTTGGAAGTGGACTCTGGCACTGACAGATTTTGTCAGCTAGCACGTTACCTCTCTGAACATAACTGTTGCTCATGAGTATTGTTTTGGAGGAAATTGAATTTTCATAAGTCACAACTTCCAGGGTGGTGGAAGAAGCGTGGTTTGTTTATAGGGATATTGGAAAGTTTTATAATTTGCCTCCTGAAGAATCTAACTTTATTTTTAGAAATTGTCCAAACTGAAGCTATGTAGGACATTTCCAGGCTCACAGTCTGCCTCTTAATTAAATTAATTAACACCATCCAACAGATTAGAAACAGTAAGAAAGGAAAATAATGCAGTCGGTTCAACCTAATGGGTATTTTATGATAGGAAACATCTTCTGTGGGGCTTCAATTACTTCTCTCCGGACATGGAAAAAAGTTGCATCCCATTCTTTTTTCTCTGACTTGTTTTATAACTTTAGGTAATTGAATTACCTTTTCCATGTTTTTGTTTTTAATAAAGGACTATAAGTAACCCATTTTTATTTATTTTTATGATTATAATATAATTATAACATTCCTCCTTCCCTAATAAAGAATTACCTTTATAAGATGAAGTTTATTAAACAATGTACAGTATGAATGAAAGGAATCATAACAAAGGAAAGAGGCAGTTCATTGTACAACAAAGGCCCAGTTGCATTCATAATATTTTAATGCTGATCATACTGTGGTTCATCTTAGAGGTCTGGATTGCTATGCTTGGTATCACAGAGGCTTTCTTAGAAATTTAAGATGCCTAGCTTTAGGACAGGGCGATCAAAAGGGCAATGTTTGGATGGCAAAATTTATTATTACAAAAATGAAAAACAGACAAACCTAGAGCCCATATTTGCAGTTCTAACAATTATCTGTTTATTTATTTATTTTTTATCTGTTTATTTTTAAATAGTGGTAGCCACTCTATTGTTAAATGTTGGGTTCTGTAATGGAATAAAGTCTAATTATTGCCAGAGAACAGATTTTATCTTAATAGAAAGTGTCATAAATTTACTTATTCTTAGAGTTAGATTTTCTAAAGCCATCAGAAGAGTCATCAGTGAGGGAAATTTGAGTACCAAATCTTTTTTTATTATTATTTTCAGTTTGATAGAAAAACAGCTTCCTAGAGAGGAAAATTTGAGCATCAAATCTCTGTTTTATTTTCAGTTTGATAGAAAAACAGCCACAAAAGGAGCAAATAATATATGGAATTATATTTTTTAAGAAATTAAAAATTATCAGAATAATTCTAGATGCACAGAAAGGCATCAGATATAGAATAGAGTTTATCCCATTATTACAGTCCTGTACTGGCATGGCTTGTGCCGTATTTGTCAGCACTGAGAAACACATATTGACACATTTCTGTTACATAAATAGTCTATGTATGGACTCCATGTTTTTCCCCTCCAGTAATGCCCTCTTTCTGTTCAAGATCCAGTTCAGGGTAGTATATTATATTTTTCTTATACAATTTTAATAGACTAGTTTGGAGATGTAAATGCCCCAGAATGGTCATTGATTATTCGCTAGTGTTATCTAGTACATGACAGTTTCTGTCATTCCTCATTTTTCATGACTTTGTCTGTTTTGAGAAGTATTGACCAGGTGCCCGTAGAATGTCCCCTAGTAAGGCTTTGTCTGATAATTTTCTCTGAGGGGATCAGGTAGGGAAAGTTTGATTCATGAGTGCTAAATTACTCTTAGATTGGAGTGAGAATTTCTTGTGCTACTCATGGAACCATGACTCTGTATAGCACTATTACACTATATATAACAGAAAGGCTTCTAAAAGTTTTTTCACTAAAAGATAAGTGTTTGAGAAGATAGATGTGTTTAAACCAATTTAAACATTATATGATATGTACTTGTATTTAAATATCGTGTTCCTCCATTGATGTGTTTAACTTTATTGTGTTTAGTTTTGTTTGGTGGCAGGGTCTTGCTACATGGTCCTCACTTGTCTGTAATTCGGTGTGTAGACAAGGTTGACCTCAAACTTGCAGTCTTCCTCTGCCTGTGATTATAATGCTGAGATCATTGTCGTGTGCTACCATGCTCCTATTACATTGATGTTCTTAACCAGTTAAAAATAAGTTTCGCTGGTAAAAGAGAC
This sequence comes from Microtus ochrogaster, assembly GCF_000317375.1. Classification (NCBI taxonomy): domain Eukaryota; kingdom Metazoa; phylum Chordata; class Mammalia; order Rodentia; family Cricetidae; genus Microtus; species Microtus ochrogaster. The sequence continues at coordinate 25,431,579 of NC_022021.1, forward strand.
AATGCTGGATAGGGAAAAAAAATGTCCTTCTTGGATTTAGAAGTGGATGGCATTACATGGCACATTCTATCAGTTGTCACTTGGTTTTCCAGGTTTGTTCACAATTAAATACTGGTTCTCCTTCTCCCTTTTCCTTAGAATACAGCTTTATTCTCTGAAAGTAGTTCACTGCATTTATCCCCTTTCAAAGGTCAAAGAAGTACTACCTTTTGAAGGGAAGGTGTAATAGTAAGAAAATGTGCACTGGCCCTCTAAATTGCTTGGAATTTTGATTTTTAGTTTCATCATTTTTTGACGAGAAGTCCTTTCTGTCTATGCCTGAGATTAGGCTGGTTAAGTGACTCAGGGTCCAGAGCCATGATGAGGTGGACCCCAGTTCAATAGAACTGTCACTCGCTGAATTCCCTCCAGAGGGAGGACTATGGCTGGACACCCAGTAGAGTTACCAATGACAGTGATTTAATCAATGATGCCTACATAGTGAGATTTTTCCAAAAGCTCTAGATGATGGAGTCTGAGATTTATGGATATAGAAAACAGTCCTGAGGGTGGTATACCCAACACAGAGGCTTACACTCTGTATGTTGGTGCCTTGTTCTAGGCATCTCTTGCATCTGGTTGGTCTTTCGGTGTATCCTTTGTAACAAACAGCCAGCAGTCACATGCCTCCCAGGATTCAGGGACCTGTTTTAGTCAACTGCTAAACCCAAGAGGAGGTTGTAGGAGCTGCTGACCTGATAGGTGGGTGATCAGAAATGTTGCGAGCTAATATTTACAATTGTCTTTGGAGGTATGAGAAGGTCACTCTGGTGGGACTGAGTCCTTTCCATGCGGACCTACACTAACACCAGAGTGTAGAGTCAGGGTTGTATTGAACTGGCGAGCACACCACAGGCATCAGACTTGGAGCTGGAGGGGTTTTGCTGTGAAGAAAAGTTTGACACATCTGTTGTCAGAAGTACTGAGGATAAACAGGAAGTTCTGTATGCTTTCTTAAACAGTTGTTCTAGAGAGAAAATGTTTCTTATTTCCTGTCATCATTTGATCCATTCGATACATTCCAGGGCTACTTATTTTCTTGCTCTAAGTCTAGCCGTCCTCCCTGGGAGATCTTTTGGTATGGCTCACACTTAGATCTTTTGGGGACACTGCCACTTTTATCATTTTTAATTGAGTGCTTCTCACATTCTGGCATTGCAGAAGATGCTCATCTCACTGCAAAGTTATTCTTTCTTCAAGTGGTCTGCCGTCTCTTCTTGAAAAGCTGATGTGTGGGTACTGGCTGTGCTTGCTGCCGCGGGGTTGTCACTGTTCTCAGCCTTTCAGTTCACAGACCTGTATGAGTCCCCACTGCCTCACATAAAGTGTTTTGAAAAATAAAAACAACTTTCCATTTTCAACCTAGTTACTGAGGGGGGAAAAAAAGAAAACAAAACACACAGCTCCTTCTCAAATGTCCATGTCTCTAATTAATTTCAAAGCAATCCTCTGAACCAGTCTTGGTATTTGGAAAGATCCTTATTGCCCCCTCATTGTGTGTAGTTTGAAGAAGAGCCAGCTTTAGTTTACAGCAACACTCTTGGTTCCAAAGTCTACTAGTGAGACTTGATTTCCAAAAGTGGCCATGGCCTGTGATGTCAGGACCCCTGGTCCTTCCTGCATCTGCTCTGGTCTTCCATATTCCTAGTTTTGCAGCGGGGCCACAGTTGTGGTCCTTCGGTGAAACTCCGGGAGCTCAGGCTTCACACCGGGAGTCTGCCTGCAGTGGTACTTAGGCGGCCTGTGGTTCTGTGGTTCCCCACGTCCCAGACACCAGAGTTAGATCTCCTCTCAGCAAGATTTCAGTCTTCACAGAGTAAGAGTTGCACCTGGAGTAAAAACGAGGCTTTCTGACTAAGCCAGAGTGAGACCAGTTGGCCATGAATGTTCATAACCAACTATGCCCAGCTGGTTCCTCACAGTCCTCTGACTGGGCATCAGCTGAGGTGTCAACAGAGTACTTATAATTAATGTAGATGCAAATGATGTTGTAGTCTTTCATCCAAACCTTTACTTGCTTAATAGAGAACCCACATTTAGTGACTGCAGCATGCTCTTTCATAATTTCTCTTAGTGGGCTTAAAAAAAATTTTTTTAAATTATCTTCTACCCTGTTTTTTTTTTTTAATCCTTTATGCCATGGATAAAAACCCTGTTGCTAGCTTCCCCGTTTTCTTCAGCAATGTTCTTTCAGTCATCGCGCCTCTCGCTGTAAAAGTTCCATCCAGCTGTCAGAAATGGCAGTGTAATTACAATAATTCTGTAATGTGCTCTTCAGAGCTTTGCAGATGGTGGGAGGTGATGGCGAGGCAAGTGTGCCTCTGCCATGGCTCAGGTTCTCACGTCCTGAATCAGAAAAGAACATTTCTGAGACTGGCTATTTCAGATTGCAAAAGACAGCCATAACTTAATATTCCATGTCAATGACTTGTTCAAGAGACCGATGTGTCCTTGTATGTGCATACCCATAAAAATGTTTGTTTTGTTCTAGCTGTTGTTTCGTAGGGATTATCCAGGGACTTCCTAGAAGAGACGTAAGCCCTTGAAATATCTGTGTGATGGTGAATGACGCCTTTTAGCCCCTACACCCTCAAACTATTAGAATGTGTAGTTGGACCCAACCTGTTGCGGGAGGTCCTTCCGCTCCTCCAGCCTATAGCCGCTGAGATACCAGCCCATTGGGGCGTGGTCTCTCTCCCTTTCAAAAAGCGGCTACTTCCCTTCTCG